>NW_026068065.1:2423590-2457369 GCF_014885135.2 Alexandromys fortis | reverse complement strand
AGTTTGGGGCAGCTGGGACAACCAGGCTTACTGTGCAAACTTGGAAAGATAGGTTCAGTCCTCAGTATTTGTGTAAAATCTGTGACACATGCCTGTAGTCCCAGCACTGGGGAGGTGGAGACAGGTGGATCTCTGGTACTTGCAGGGCAGTGGCCTAGCCAATCATTGAGCTTCAGGTTCAGTGAGAGATCCTGTCTCAAAATATAAGGTGGACAGAGGTTAAGGGAGACACTTGGCATTGACCTCTAGCCTCCAACGTGCAATGGGCACGTGTGCAAACACACATGCGCGTGTGAATGCATACACACACGAGAGAAAGAGAGAAAGAGAGAGAGCGCAATAGAGACAGATTCCCCAGATATATTATCACATAGAAAAATCAAGTGATAGAAAGATATTCGCATGGAATGACATGTTATTTAAATAGAAAATCCAAACATAAACCTCTCCTGTGTGGATTTTAACAGATGTATTCATACGGATGGGAGTAGTCACCACACTTATCACAGAGATGAGTGCTAAGCATAGGGGTTGGGCAGTCGCAAGAAATCCAGTTCTTCACTTATGTTTGAATGTTCCAGAAGGACGAGTGTTTTGCAAGCAGGATGGTGCATGCCTTTATTCCCAGCCCTCGGGAGGCAGAGGCAGGAGAATCTCTATGAATTCAAGATCAGCCTGGTCTATGTAGAGAGTTCCAGGACGGCCAGGGCTACATAGTGAAACCTGGTCTCAGATGAAAAACAAAACCAAAACGAACAAACAAAAACACTAAAATTTTCTTTTAAGAAAGAAATACTGACTCCAGTGGGGAAACCCGGCAAATGCTGCAAAGCTAACGAAGTAGACAAAGTCAACAGGGCTGAAATCTGCCTACACCGAGCTCAGCTGACAATATCGCCAGGACCGGTTCCTTGGTTGACAGAGGCGCTGTAATAATGTAACAGTGTAAGATACCAGTGGCAGGAGAAGCCTATGCAACTTTTCTGTAAGCCTTGAACTGTAAAACATAATTGATTTATTCAAAAGTGAAAACCCTAAGGAAAGCTTTACTGAGGAACAGCTTTCCCTCCGAGGATCGGCCACAGTGAACTAAGATTGCCTTCTCTCACAGCTGTCAAGGCGCCCAGCTCCTCCGCCTCCTGCCCAGCGCCCTTGAGAAAGATACTTGGTGGCTCTTAGCTGCCACTTGCCAGCTTCAGAGCTGGAGTGCTGAAGGGAGCTTGACAGTTACATGCTTGCAAAACTGCACCCAAGCCTTGGGTCCATGCCCACATTCCAGCACCTCCCAGATGCCTCTGTTTACCGATCCTTAGCCCGCCGGACTGCTTCTCAACATTCAGACCAGTACTGTGAGCCCAAGCAGGCCCTGATTCTGTATAGACAGAAATACTTGCAGAGGGCACAAATTCTGACTCATGGGAAAATTCAGAAAAAATGTTGGTTGTTGACTCAGAACTTCTTTTCCTTAACAGTGCTGCCTTCCAACCCTGCCCAGAAAGCTCTTTTCCAGACAGTTTCCACCAGAATGTGTCCCCCCATCGTTCTCTTCATGGCACTCACATATCAGAGAAACTCTTGTGTGTCCATATCTAGTTCATTTTCACTAGGATCCTCCCGGGGGCAAAGACTGGGTAGGACCCATTCCTGGAGCCCAGCGCAATTCTGGGCATGGGAGAAACCTGCTGAAGGAAGAGAGGCAGGAGGGAAGGAGGGAGGGGAGGAGGGAGGGGAGGAGGGAGGGGAGGAGGGAACAGGCAGGTAATGTGTGTGTTATCTGTCTCAAGCTCCAACCCTGGAATCTGAACATTTATGAGTATTCTAAGCCTCTTCATGATCTATCAACCATAAATCAACTTGAAAATACAGTGGTCATATTTGTCTGTCTTTGGTCAGTTCCAAGAATAACGTTCATAAATCAGCAAATAGCCAGGAGTAGTTTCCTCCTTCCCTCCCTCTCCCTCCCTCCCCTCATTTCTCTTAAGACAGTATCTCACCCTGTACCCCTGGCTGCCCTGGAACTCACTTTGTACCCCAGGTTGCCCTGGAACTCACCCTGTACCCCAGGCTACCCTGGAATTCACCCTGTACCCCAGGTTGCCCTGGAACTCACCCTGTACCCCAGGCTACCCTGGAATTCACCCTGTACCCCAGGTTGCCCTGGAACTCGCCCTGTACCCCTGGCTGCCCTGGAACTCACCCTGTACCCCAGGTTGCCCCAGAATTCTTGGTAAACCTCCTGCTGTAGTCTTCAGTCTCCCTAGTGCTGGGCTTATAGGTGGAAGTCACACCGCCTGGCTTCCCCCCTCTGCTTCTTTTTAACACTCGGGAAACTGCCTTCAATTCAGCTTTGATGAGAAGACCACACCAATCCCACCTGAGTTCCCATCCCCCCTGCCAGGGGAGGAGCAGAGCTCAGGTAGAAGTGTCAGTTTTCCCTCTGCTCTGGTCCAGCAAAGGCAAGCAGGAGTCTGGGAGTCTTCCCCTATCCACTTACAACATGGCTTCCCATACAATTGCCTTAACTTAGGCTTTCTGCTGGACACCTAGACAAGTCACCGCGAGCCCTCTGCTTGCCACACACGGTCCCACAGAGGTAAATTCCTCTGGCCGTAAGCACCACCAGCATTCCTCACCCTGGTCTCCTGCTGGCCAGTGGCACCTGGACCTCACTGCTTCTGCCCATTTTCAAACATCTAACTCCACCCTGTCCCCCCCTCCCTCCATCCCTCTCTTGCTCTTACTGGCCTCCTTTAACCCATTAGGTCCCTGAGACTTTAACTCTCTCTGCTTTCTCGGCCAGTGAGAGAACACATTTGTGTTTACAGGCTTAAGGTTTTCTTTTTCTTTTTTCCTTTCTTTCTTCTTTTTTCTTTTAGACAGGATCTCATGTAGCCCAGATCAGTTTTGAACTTGCTCTGTAGCAGAGGATGACCTAGATCTTCTGATCCTCCTGCCTCCACGTCCTAAGTGCTGGGATTACAGGAGCATGTCACCACACCCAGGGCCTCGGATGTTGGTAACTGAAATCTCAGGCAGAGGGTGATTAATTAATTGTCCTCTGGGGCAAACAGTTCAACACCACAAAGCCGAGGCTCAGAGGTTCCCAGGGCGAATGCCTTGTGTCTTTTGCTTTCTCTACCACCCTCTCTCCTGTCCATTTGGGTGAGGAAGCAGAAGACTCGGAGACCTTTAATGTCCCGATGTTAATATACATGCCTCTTGACAGTGACATACATACCACAGGGCAACGTGAGCCCTCAGCACTGGCAAGACGCCAGCCGAGGAGAGAGCATACTGATAGTTGGGTGTGCCACAGGGAATCTGGGAGCCGAGGTGACCTGCGCTGATATGCCACTTCTACTGCTGACCTATGTGGTCAACGCGTTTCTCTTTGGGTTCTCTAGATCTGCATTCAGCAGATTGAAATAACATAAGACAAGAGAAGCGCATGTGTGTGCACAGTGCTGTATTTGTGTTTGCTTCCAGACGCCCTGGAACCCACTGAAATCCTTCAGCTCCCACTTTCTCCAGCCTGGAGTGATGGCCCAGGATGCTCGCCAGCATCCTCAACTTCCCCACACCTTTGATTTCTACGCTTTTCCATCGCTCTACAGTTCACTTCAGAAGTTCAAGCAATCTGGCTATTTGAAAGGAGCTCTAGGCCCTCTTAGCTACGTGGCTCTCCCTGACGGTCCTGCAGGTGTCGCCACTGAGCTCCTCACGGGTCCTCTCACCTGACATCTGCCTCTCTCCCAGAGCCAGGACCAGACACTGTGCCTGCATCCTAACCTTTCACTCATATAAAACTTCTTCCTTGCTTCCCTGGGTGCGACACCATGTTCTCTTCCTCAGGATCACCCCTCTGCCCTGTTTCTTCATGCCCTCCCTCCTGTTCCCCCAAGCTCACCTATTTCCCATGTCCTTCCTTCCTGTCGGATTATGAACACAGTTGGGTCTCCCCGTCCTACGTTAGCTAATACACCACAAACAGATACTAGCAAATTGTAGTTTCAAAAGCACATGCCACCAAGGTCAAGACAAACGGCCACTAAAGCTGTGTAGAAAGTTCCTCTCAGGGCTCAGCTTCACGTCCTTCTCAGACAACAATCTCCTGACTGACTTCGTGAATTTGATCTCTTCCCTCTTCAGCTTAACTCGCTTGCTGCTGCCACACAAATCCTCCTAAAATCCCCCTCTGCGTATATCACTCTGCTTACAGGACACCGTACTCTTTAGTCCGGGGTCTGTGGGCATTCACAACCTCTCTTTCCCTCTGTATCAAAAGGGCTGTCTTTTCTCGCCCACATATGCGATCTCCTCTGCACCACCCGTGTGCTGGCCCCTTTCCACTGTTTATATTCATTCTCTTCTTATTTGGTTTTTTTTTTCCTAGCAGCCCCTGCTGCGATGCAGTCCCACTAACAGCACACAAAGGGTCCATCGGCTGGGCACTCATCTCTTGTCAGCACAGGGCCTGCAGCCTTGCCGGCGTGGATCTGTGGGGGCCTATGGCAGGCAGAATGAAGGTGTACAGCACACAGCTGCACGCCCCTCTTTCTGATGATGGTGATTAACCTGCATAGATAATCGAGCTTTGACATCGAGGGTGAAGTTCTGAAGGTGACAGATGGGACCAAAGGTGGGGAAAGGCAAACAGACCGTTCGCTCCTGTCCTACCTGGTAGAGGTCGGTGTTGCTATAAATACTCTGCCAGATGTGATCATAGCTGCATGGATGCAAAGGCTGAGAAGTCATGAAAGAGGAGTGATGTGGATCCATGGTCACTGTCCTTGCAGCGTGATCCTGGAGCACCTGCACGGCCTTCACGGGGTCAGAAATCTTAAGCAGAGCAGGGAGAAGAGATGGTTAATAGACGCAAGAAAGTCGCCTTGTTTCGTTTTTAAAAAATGCATCTATCCATCCGTCCGTCCATCCATCCATCCATCCATCCATCCATCTATCATCTATCTACCTATTTTGGCTTTTTGAGACATGGTTTCTCTGTGTAGCCCTACCTGTCCTGGCACTCGCTCTGTAGACCAGGCTGGCCTCGAACTCATAGTGATCCTCCTGCCTCTGTCTCCCAAGTACAAGGGATTAAAGTACAAGGGATTAAAGGTGTGCACCACCACCACCCGGGTTATTTATTTATTTGTATGTGTTGTGTGACTGTGTGTATATGTCTGTGTGTATATGTCTGTGTGTGTGTGTGTGTGTTGTCTCTGTGTGTGTACGGGGGTGACAGCACGTATGTGCAGGTCAGAGGACAACACTAGAGTCTTTTCTTTCTCTCCATCACATGGGTGCAGGGGATCAAACTCAAATTTTCGGGTTTGGAAGCAAGGGCCTCTACCTACTGACCCATCTCGCTGGCATCTGGGTTCCTTCTCAAGAATCTGGAAGGAGCCTTAAGTGAGACTTCTTTCTCTCAAAATCAGGGCTGAGGCCTGACTCAGTTGACAGAGTGCTTGGCTAGCATGCAATTGTAGCTTCTATCTCCTCATGGCATGAACCTGCCATGGGTGGTACACCTGTAATCCCAGCACTTGAGAACTGGACGCCAGAGGATCAGAAGTTCAAGGCCGTCCTTAGCTACATAAGTGAGCCTGAGGCCAGTCTAGAACACACAAGACCCTGTGTTAAAAATTTATTAAACTCAAATGACACATGCCCTTGGTAATGATTAAGAATCACAAACACGGGCTGGAAAGATGGCTCAGAGGTTAAGGGCACTGACTGCTCTTCCAGAGGTCCTGAGTTCAATTCCCAGTAACCACATCATGGCTTACAACCATCTTTAATGAGAACTGGCACCCTCTTCTGGCCTGCAAGCATACATGCAGACAGAACACTGTGTAAATAATGAATAAATAAATCTTAAAACGAATCACAAACACAACTAAAGTTATTTATGGTTTAAGTATTTCATATCTGCCTTCAAATATGAATTACCTTGATGCCTTTTCCATTGTAATGTTCAGTAAATATACTGAAACTTGATTTCACATTAATTCCCAAACTTGAACTGTTTCTAATTTTTAAAATAGGTATTTATACAGAGAAATTTAAGAATTCTTTCAACATTTCTTTGAAGTTAGTTAAATTTACTAGTTTGGCTGAAATTGCCTTTAGTGAATCATTCTGAACAAAACATACCCATTTGAAGGAAAACAATAATCTAATTTTGTTCTATAACTCACCCTTTGAAGATTTTAAACAAGTCTACATAATACTATCTTCTAGGAAGATATTACCCCTCTGCCATTAAAAGTACATTAAAAGGACAGTTCAGCTATTACAAATCCTTTTGGGGGGGTCTGCTGGTAGATCAAGACAGGGCCCATTAGAAGCATTCATTCCTCACTATGCAACATGGAACATAAACCTTAAGTATCATTCAGACTTTTAAGCCCTTTCAGGAGTTAGAGAGGCAAAGGAAGCACCTCAGAGGGTTTTCTCTGTGTTCATACTTTTACCTTTTGAGAAATATACATTTTTTAAAATCCTATTTTTAAAAAATCCTCTTTTCTTTTCTGAATACTTAAAGCACGTGTTTACTTGTCTGATTATTTCATCACATGGCATATAGCCATGGAACTTTTATATGAAATTAGAAATAAGGTCAGGCGGGTCGTATGGTCTGGAGAGTGTTAAGATTAACAAGTATTTTCAACTGAGAATAAAAGACAATCAGCACCTAATGCTCTTAGTGTTGAAAAATTGACTCTTGTTTTTCCCCCCTTTCTTATCATTTTTTTCTAAGTTACTAATTTCCTTTCTTGTCAGTTTTTTTAAGCTACTTTTTGTCTTCTTTTGGGAACTTAAGGCCCATTTTTTTTGCATGGAGTGAATCTTTTACTTGGACTACTAAGGTAAAAGGCCATTTAAGTAAGACCAGCCCAATTAAATGGTATCTTGATGACCTTGCAGAAATAAAATATTTATAAATCTATGTGTTGAAACTAATGCTTATATTTTCAGGTGTATTAATGATTTTAGCATTTATAATTTTTTTCAAAACACACTAAAAGTTCTTTTAATAAATTTTATAGCAGAAAAAAATTAATTAAACTCAAATGTTATGAATACCCAGATCCATACATCCACTTGACACCATATTAATTCAGATATACATGCCAGCTTATTTAAAATTCAGAGGCAGCCTCCAGGACAATATCAGAGAGCATCCTCACAAGGGGTTGCACCAGTGAATGAGAAACCCCCGCCAGCTCTGGGTGCAAATTTGTCCTGTTAGGAAGAGGCAGGAGACAGACAAGGAGGCAGCACAGGCTTCCTAAAGTCACAGACCTGAGCTTATTCCCCTGCCGTCTGCGGAGCAGTGCATGTCAGCCTGACCCCAATACTAACACTATCTCTTCCTAGATTGCTGTAAGACGCCCAGTGTGCAGAAGCTGAATAAACGTCCCTCCTCTTCTGGAGGTGACCGCCCACCAATGACACACACGCTACTGCATCATTTTAATATCTCAAAGAATTCTAAAGGCCGTTTATTCCAATCCTGTCAAAATCCCAGAAACGTGTTGTAAGTATAGGAAAAAAATTCATCATAAAATTAACATGGAATCTCAAGAGCCAAACAATTTTGAAAAAGAATGAGGCTGGAGGACTCACACTCCCTGAGTTTAGAAAGTATTGAAAATAAATATTAGTAGTCAAAATAGTACGGTGTGGCGTAAGGACAGGCTACAGGTCAGTGGAGCTCAGAGATAAACCCCACATCCGTGGTCAAGGATAGCGAGACCACCAAATGGAAACAGATACTATCTGCATTAATGGTGCTGGAAAACCAAACAGCCAAGTGAAGAACGGGAAAGTTTCGTTCTTGTATGTAAACGTTGATTTATATGAATTAAAGACATGAAGTTAAGCCCTAAAAGTTCAAATCTCTCAAAAGGAAGCAGAAAAGCTTCGTAATAATGGACTTGGCAATTTTTTTGTGAGTTAAAAGTTTTTTAGGGGAGCTGGAGATATGTTTCAGAGATTTAAGTGCACTGACTGCTCTTCCAGAGGACCTGGGTTCAATTCCCAGAACCCACATGACAGCTCACAACTGTTTGTAACTCCAGTTCCAGGGAATCCAAAACCCATGTGCATAAGATAAAAATAAATAACAAAAATTGTTTTAGATTTATTTTATTTAATGTATTGGGTGTTTTTACCTACATGTATGTACGTGTACCACACATGTACTTGGTGCCTCTGGAGGTCAGAAGAGGGCGTCAGGTGCCCTGGAACTGGAGTCACAGATGGTGTGAGCCACCACATAGGGCCTGGGAAAGAATCGGGACACAGCAAGAACAACACAGCTCTAACTGCTGCACCATGGCTCCATCCCTGGGTTGGTTCATTTGACTGTTGGGTGCTTGGGTTGGGTGGTTGTTGTTGTTTTATTCTGTTGACCTTAAAAGTCAGGGACAGGAGTGAAAAGTGAAAAATGCCACACCACAAAACTAAAAAAAAGCTTTTCTGACTCAAAGGATATATAAACAGAACCAGAAAGTAGCCTATAGAATGGGATAAAACACTTTCTAGTCATAGATCTGCTAAAGGAAATAGAATATGTAAAGTACCCAACAAGCAAAATAGAGAACATAAAGACCTCTTCCAATTTAACAACATATCGTAATTACTAAATAAGAATTTAGCATCAGGACTAAGGACTTGACCCAAGAAGTTGGTAGGAATATTCTCAGCCCCTCCAGAGTGGTGCTGTCTGCTGTTGTTTCTATAGAAGAAGGGTAGCTGCTACCATATACACCAAAGACTAAAAGGACAAACAGAATTAATATATGGTTCAGCCAGTTTATTTCTGGGTATACACCGAAAAGAATGGAAACAAGACCTCAGATACGTGTACACAGTGTTCATAACAATATCCACAGTGTCCATGATATTCCTCCACAGGTGTATGACTAGACCTTTGTAATACTTCCAAGGGATTGCTATTGGGCCTTGAAAGGGAAGAAATTTCTAACAAATTTTCCAGTATGGATGCCCCTCGAAGACATTGTGCTAGCTGAGTAGGCCAGTCACGGAGAGGCTAAGCCATGCAGGATTGCGCTCATCTGAGGTATCAAAAGAGCCAAATTCACAGAAAGGGGAAGTAGGGTGGTTGTTGGGGGGGAGCTAGAAGGAGGGGATGCTGGGGGATTGTTCAATTCGGACAGAGCGTCGGTGCTGCAAGACACGAATGTTCTGGAGATTCATTGCCCAACAACGTGAACATATTTAGCACTAATGAACTCTGCACTTAAGTAACTAACGCAGAAAATGATTTTCACCCAATATTCTTGTGTCGAAGATGAGGAAATTCGAGTTGAAGCAGGCTACACAGTTAGATGAGCACCAAACACAGCTCAGCATTGAAGCAAAACCAACTCTTTTGATAGTTTTCTTTTTCTTTTTTTCCTTTTTAAGACAGGATTTTGCTGTCACCCTGGCTCATCTGGGACTTCGTGCAGACCAGGATGGCCTTGAACTCACAGAGACTCCTCTGCCTTTGCAGATTTCTGGGATGAAAGGTGTGCATGAACTACCAAACTCTGGGAGTTGACGATTTTTATTCTCTCCTTGAAAGCTAGCTGAATTTTTAGTTTGCTTAGATTAGATTAGTTCTAACAAAGAGTTCAAAGAGTTGGCTCTGAGAACAAGAGCTCTGCCTTCTCTTTTAGAGGACCCAGGTTCCATTCCCAGCACCTCACAGATGCTCACAGCTGTCGACAACTCCTGTCTTAGGGACCCAACACCCTCTTCTGGCCTCCACGGCACTAGGCATGCTTATGGCACACAGATACCATGCAGGCAAAACATCCATATATAAAAAAAATTATTTTTTTTAAAAACAAAAAGCTCAAAAATAAAGCTTTCAGAGTGAACCCATACCATTTTGTTGTGTTCCTGGTTTTTTTTTTTCCTTTTTTTCTTAGAGAGAAAGAAAACCCCACGGTTTTTTGAGGATGATGCTTGGCAAGCCTCTTACCTGTCTATGGCTATTTTCTCACCTTCAAAATCTTTGACTGGACTTGCATTAGTTCATCTATTCTCTTCCGCTCTTTGAGTCTGGTTAACATCTTCTTCTGCCAAGGGTCACATTTTGGCTTGACCTATTGGATACATATGTTCATGTGTCTCACTAGAAGCCACACAGAGAAAGACCCGAGGATTTGCCAAAGGAGACCTGTGTCCCTGCTTGGAGGTTTGCTGGGGCGTGTGAGGCCTTGGGAAGGGTCTGCCTGGGCCACCGAGCTGTGAAGGGAGCCTGCAGTTCCTGCTGGCACTTGGTCTAGGCCACACAGGAGTTCCAGGTAGACTCTACTGTGCAGCACACAAGCAGGAAGGAGCCGAGAGCCGCTATCACTGGGGACATCATCATGAACAGAGGGAGAAGCCACCAGAGACCCGAGGACTCCATATTAAAGACTTCATCTTTCCTACCCAGAAAACCGTATCTCTAAACTTAACTCTGTAGCTGTAAACCACATCATCGATATGCTGGTAATTTTCAAATTCATGTCTCAGCCCAAATAGGTATGAACACGGTCTGCGGCCAAGAACATCTAGGAATGCAACTGTACATAAAATGATAAACTTACCTAAAACCAGGGTTTTGGGAGTTTTTTTGTAACTCAGCTGTGCAATTCCCAAACATAAGCACTGTAGATGACAATGCCATGTTTTAGTGGACACTCCTGATTGTTCTGCCCAAGTACCTCCATATTATCTATATTTGGGGGTTAATGCTAAGATACAGGGTCTGCTCCACCTACACTGACTGCCTGAGTTCAATCCCCAGATGGAGAACAATCTTTGGTTCCTTCCAGCCCACCTTTCCAGGTGGACTCTGTCTCTCCGACATTCATATTGAAACCCACCCTGCATCGTGATGCTATAGGCAAGTGTGACTTCAGAGGGGATAAGTTCATAGTAGCAGAGCCCTCGTGACTAAGATCAGCCCCTCATAAGAGGCCGAGGCTGCTGCGTGTCTCTCCCACCATGTAAGGGAAGGGCAAAAAGTCAGCAGTCTGTTCCCTGGAAGAGTCCTTGCCAGATTCCCCACTGTGCTGGCTGGCAGACCTGCTCAGCTTCCAGAAATGTGAAAAGCAAAACCACTTTGCTTACAGCTACAGGCTTCATTGTACTTCATCAAAGCAGTCTGAACAGATAGCAACGGTAACAAATCCCATCAGACCTTCCTTTCCAAGTCTGGTACCCAGCACACACATCTGGCAGTGTACAACTACCTATAGCTCAAATTCCATGGTATCTGGTGCCCTCTTCTGGCGTAAAGTGATACCTGCAGGCTTGTGATACATACACTCAGGCAGATGCGTGCGCACATGCCAGCGTGCGCAAACACACACACACACACACACACACACAATTACATATATTTAATCTTTAAAAAGAGATTCCTTCCCTTAGTACAACCGTCAAGTCTTATCGAACATGGATTCTACATGTTCAATTTTGCCCACTCATTTAAATGTATTTGTGACCTCGTTGTCAATCATGGTCATTGATAGACTGGCACAGAGTTGGGGACAGTGGGCACATTCCCAGCCAAGACTGAGTAAGATAATATTCTGCCTTAAGGACACTGGAGGCAAGTGTGCCTTCTGTGTTTTGTTTAGAGCCGTGTTCATTGTCCTTTTTGTTGGTGAAACTGTCCCTAAAGAGAATTCTAAAGGGCTGGCTATGTTTTCAGTCCTGCACTAGAAGGCTGTGACAGTTTCTGGAGACACATGCTAGATAAACATCATTACATGGAGTTTGAGTACTTCTAATAGTGAGGTTCAGTGCTTATGAATCAATGATATGCATTAATCAGGGCATCTTTAAACAAAAAAATACATTAAAACAAGGCTTTGATTTTGGTGTGTTTTTTTCCTCTTTCTTTTTATCTTTGTTTATCATCATCTTCTTTTTGCAAAATATGGTCTCACTCTCTAGCTTAAACTACTGTGTCCCAAGCTGGGTTGGAACACAAAGTGTAGCCCAGGCTGTTCTGAGCTGGGGGCAGTGTTCCTACTTCAACCTCCCAAGTGCTGGATTACAAGCACGAGCCACTGACCTGGCAGGGCTCTGTACCAAGTGATGCTTTGACCACAGGCTCTCAGGAACCTAACTCGATGTCTGGATCTGCTAAATGAGTGTTTCTGGTTCTTTCTAGAATACAGACTGCTTGGCTCTTGAGATGTGGCTGTACCTTCTCACCAACTACTGCTGTTGGGTTAATGCTGATGCTTCAGCCTTGTTTGTGAAGCCTGCATCTTCAGCCCCGAGAGCCCGACGTGGCAAACATCCAGTAATAGTTTTAAATTAAAGTGGTGGCTTTACACAAATCAATTATATTTCTGATTATCAGACTTAGTTCTTGTCACACATATGAAGTCATTAAAGCCGAAAAGGGAGCCTGGCATAGTGACACACACCTGCAAGCCTCAGCACTTAAGAGGTCAAGGTAGGAAGATTGCCATGAGTTCAAGACCAACTTAAACCAGCTACAGCATAAGAGTGTCTCTCAAAAATAGTGTGTGTGTGTTTGTATATCTGCGCATGCACATGTGTATGCATGTGTGTGTGTGTGTGTGTGTGTGTGTGTTTTGAGGAGATCTTTAGCTAAGAATAGTGGCACACACCTGTATCCCCATCACTAAGGGAGCTGAGTCAGCAGAGCCAGGAGTTCAAGGCCATCCTTGGCTACATAGTATAGTGAACGAGGCCAGTCTGTGCTACAAGTAAATCCTGCCTTTTAAAACAAACAGGCTCAGAATACATAAACAAAAGAAGAAAGGCATTCAGATCTACGGCATGGGTGTTTGGTGTTGGGGGAACTTCTAGCTCAGATGGTGGTGTGACTGACTACCTTCAACAAAGAGCTAAGGTAGGAAGAGCTGGGGAACCCAGTGCACAGGATGAAGTTTGTTGAGTTGTCTCTGTTGAGGACAGGCAGCCTGTCCTCTAGGTCCTAGAGGTCAATTTGCTCTGGGTACTAAGGAGAGGGACCTGGTGGTGTCAGGGTTCCTGCTCAGTTGGAGAGAAGGTTTTGGCACTGCTGGCATCACCGGCAGGCGGCGGTCCCGGTAGCCTCCTACCTTCACAAAGGGAGTCCAGGTGGCTCTCTTTTTCAGGGTAGCAGCAGGGCCCGACACATTCTGCACTCTAGCTCTCCCTGCCTCGTAGTCTTGGAACGTCCGCATCCTTTGCTGCTCCTTGAAGATGCTCTGGAAGTGCTGAGAAACCTGGACAGGGTTAAGAAGAGGGGTGGGTTCTTAGTATAGCTGCTTACAGAGGAAGGTGCCTGCTTTTCCAAATTGCTCTGAAAAGTGGAACTTTCATCTTCTTTCTCCTCCCCCCTTTGGATTTTTGAGACAGGGTTTCTTTGTTTAGCTTTGGTGCTTGTCCTGGAACTAGCTCTTGTAGATCAGGGTGGCCTCGAACTCACAGAGATCCTCCTGCCTCTGCCTCCCGAGAGCTGGGATTAAAGGCATGTGCTACTACCACCTGGCCGTTTTCTTTGTTCATTGTCTATTTTAAGCATGCTTTACCCAATTCTTTGGGCTCCGCTCTCTGTAAACCGTCTTCCCCACCTCTAGGTGCTCGTCTGCCACATAACTGACCTCTGTGCCTAACTCAACATTATGGCATTTTCTTTCTTTTCTCTTTTTCCCTTCTCAGGCAACTACTGAGAGGTATAGTTTGTCTGCTCTGGGGTGTGTTCTCTTAAATGTCAATAAAAATTAAAAAGAGAAAGGGAGGGAGGAAGAGGAGAAAGGAGAGTGGAGAGAGGAGGGAGGAGGGAGAGGAGACTGGGGGAGAGGAGACTGGGGGAGAGGGAAGAGAAGGGGAGACTTGCTGAGGACCACCGTGCACATGACAGTTAGTGAAACTTCTCAATGCCACCTACCAGGAGTAAGACGGTAACTGTCATGTCATGTGAATTTAACCACATGCACATGCATACATACATGCATATGTGAAGGATCTCCCTACCTTGCTGGGCACCAAAGCCTCAGCTAAAATGTCTGCATGTCTGTGAGTTTCAGAGCTGAGGATTCTGCTAGTTGACGCTTGCACTTCTGAGGGCAGGCGACACCACACTGTTGCCTCTAGCCAATGCGTCATTGTTTATCAACATTTCATTGTAAGTTAGTTAAAGTTAAATCAGTGGGGACTTTAGTTTCTCACTGCACTAATTCCATTCCATGTGCCCAACAGCCATGTGTGACAAGTAGACACGCTGCCCAGCGCCATCTTGGTCACATTCACGGTGGCAGGGTCTACCAAGAGACACGAGGCCGGGGCTGGGCTGTCAGATAGCTGGGATTTCAGCTTTTGCAGACCACAGCTATTCAAGTTTGCCACTGTGGGATGAGAGTAGCCACAGATACCACATGAAGAGGCAGGGGATCGGTTGCTGGCATTTGAGTATTTGTGTTTCCACAAAATGAGTGTGTTGAAATCCTAACCCCTGAGGTGAAGGAACTAGGAGACTAGCCCTAGTCGCTTGGGGAGGTGGTAATTAGTTCTTATGACTAGGATTAGGCCTTGAGAGACCTTTGACCTTCTACTAGGGAAGGCGCACGCGCGCGCGCGCGCGCGCGCACACACACACACACACAAAAGTAACATCTATGAACCAGAAAGTGAGCCTTCCCCAGGTGCCAAATTGGCTTTGGCTGTGACAGTCTCAACCATCAGGACAGTAAGGAACTGTTGGTTTAAGCCATTCAGTTTGTGACCTGTTGTTTGAGCAGTTGGAATGGACCGAGACAGCTGCATGCTATAGAGCTCTATTTTGGAAAAACAGGTGGTGGGCTGCAGGCTGCAGTTGACTGACCCTGTCTCAAGGCATTAAAGTATCAAAAAAAAAAAAAAAGAAAGACCTAAGCATGCATGCAGGCACGCACACACACACACACACACACAAACAAGCACACATGCGTGTGCATGTGCACACTGGGATGTGACTGGTCATCCTAGGAGAACAGCTAATGTTCTAAGAAAATCAAAACTCAGAACTATTGTTGCCATGAAAGGACATAAGCCGTTCTTTGGGGACAAGGCTGCTTTGTTGGGCTGTTCGGGGCCTCAGATTCTTTTATCATTGATTACATAAAGAGGGCAATAGTTCTGGGTAGTACACACCTATAATCCCAGTACTTGCTTGGGAGGCTGGGGCAAGAGGGCTGTGAGTATTGGAACCAGCCTGGGTGTGTTGGCCAGTGTTATGTCACGTTGACTCACACTAGTCTTTCGGGAGGAGGGAGCCTCAACCGAGAAAAAGCCTCCATAAGATCTGGCTGTAGGCAAGCTGGTGGGCATTTTCCTAATTAGTGATCTTTAGGTCCAAAGCGGGGTCCCCAGTGGCAGTGATGCTGATGCTGACGGTCTCGGCTCAGCTCAGGCCGGACTCTGACTGGGTAGATGGAAGGATTGCCACCCAAGCTCAGTATTCTTCAGGGACCTTATAAAGCAAAAGTTTCTGTTTGTCCCTTATCAGCCTCCTACAGACAATTGTCTCTGCCACTGAAGCATCCAGCTCCTGATTAGCTCAGGCAAGCCTGCAAAGGATCAAAGTTCCCATGCTAGCTCCCAGACTGTTCTGGCCGGCACCCCACCCCACCCTGGGCTGCCAACTATCTCCTTAAAAATCTGTCAAGGCTTCTGTGCCAGTTTGCTGTTCTCTATGCAACCCCCACACCCAGAGACTGCATGGGCGCCGATAAACCTTTCTGTCTGCCCATGGAGTGGTCTAGTCCAGGATGGATTTCATTGCATCCTGCTGACAACGATTGATGGGGAAGGGCCCAGCCTGCTGTGACTGGTGCCATTCCTGGGCTGGTGGTCCTGGGCAGGATGAGCAAGCGACAAGGAGCAAGCCAGTGAGCAGCACCCCTCCATGGCCTCTGCATCAGCTCCTGCCTCCAGGTTCCTGCCCTACCCAAGTTCCTTCCTTAGTTTCCCTCAATGGCCCGTGATCTGGAAGTGTAAGCTAATCAGTTCTTTCCTGTCCTCTTTTGGTCATGGCAATTCATAACAGCAATAGTAGCCTAACTAGGACACTGGGCTACATAAAAGACTATCAGAAGGAGGAGTGGGAAAGGAGGAGGAGAAAGGGGTAGAGCAAAGAGGAGGGAGGGAGAGGGAAAAGGAAGAAAGAGAGGGAGAGGCAGAGGAAGGAAGAGAAACAGAAGGAGGAGCAGGGGAGGCAAAGCTACACACCACCATCTTCCAAGAAGCCAAAGGAATGAGTTCCTGCCAGGTCCAGTGAGCTGTGTGGTACAGACTAAACAGTGCAGTCCGGGTAAATGACGCTGCTGTGAAAACAACAGCAAATGGACCCCCAAGGTCAGAGCTCTACAAGAGAGCTCCTCCCACAGCACAGGCACAGGGTGTCAGGAGAGAAGTGGTGATCTCACATCCCAAGGTCATCCGAAGCCTCCCAGGTTAGATTTCTGCTGTTCCGGTCAGCCAGTTCATCGTTTTTTTATCTTGCAAACAAGGTACAACTAGAGCCCGCAAGATATCTCATTGTTAAAGCACTGTTGTTGGTTTTCAAGATAAACACCCGAGTTCTGGATCCACTGCCCCAGTTTTCCCTTTGAAAGAGGTCTTAATATGACTCTTATTACTATGAGGTTTTCTGTCTAAGAAAGTGTAGCACGAGCTGCAGTGGGAAGGGGCTATGTAGCATGTATTCTAATTGGGCTTAAGAAGAACCAGGAGTCAGGCACTAGGGAGTGAGGCTGAAGGGTCAGAGAAGCAGAGCTGCTAGCCACTGGAGTTCTTAGCTCTATTAATGCTCTAAAGAGGCGATCCTATCTCTGCAACCCTTCAGACTGCATCTCCAGACTGCAACCAAGCTCCTGTCTCCTCCCGCCGCCTTATATTCCTCTCTCTATCCCTTCATATCATTCCTATCTCTGCCTCCCTAGTGCTGGAATTAAAGGCGTGTGACTCCCAAATACTGGGATTAAAGGTGTGAGCCAGTACTGCCTGGCTCTGTTTCTCTTTCAGACTGGGTCATTCTTGCGTAACCCAAGGCGGCTTTGAACTCATGGAGATCCATCTGCTTCTGTCTCCTGTGTGCCACCACTGCCTGGCCTCTATGGCTAACTAGCGGCTTAGCTCTGCACTGTGATTTTTCAGGCAAGCTTTATTTGTTACATCACAAACAAAATATCAGGGGCACAACTGCATCCCTCAGAGCCTGTGGTGCATGCCATTGGGTATAACCTTATCTTATATGTCAAGAACCGGTGATCCCTTCTTAGACTAAGACTAGACACATGACGCTCAGACTTAGACACATGCTTGACAGCTCTTCCAGGCATGTCTATCCAACCTGGTATACATTTCTATCTTCTTCAGGCCATAGCCTACCTTTTTGTTTTGTTTTGTTTTGTTTTCTCATGGAAAGAAAGTTCTTCTTAGCCAAAGACAGCTTTTTAACACTGTATCTTACTGCTCTAGAAACAAACACTGGCAGAAAAAAAATAAACATCTTTAAGTCAATGGTGGCAGCCCAAACCTACAATCCAGAGGTGAAGGCAGGAGGGGGGGGGGATGGGAAGTTCAAGGTCATCCTCCACCATCTGCAGAGTTTGAGGCCAGTCTGTGCTACCCGAGATCCTGCCTCAAACAAACAGACAAGCAACTGTGTGGTAATAAAGGCGCCTTCTGCCACCTACTCATGTTTATAGTAAGCGCGAACTAGGTACCAAAGAAAAGAGCTCCATCTCTTTGGCCGAGTCTCTCAGCTTTTGTAAGTCGTAGGGGATGTGGAAATGCGAGAGCAGGCGTCTCAGCTGAGGCTCTAGTTCTTCCCGCTCTGTCACGTGCTGAGGCAGGACGAACGTAGTATCTGTTCTCCCTGACCCTGAAAAATATCCAAAATCAAGAATCAGAAGACCAGAAACAGTAAGCAAATGGCCTCGAAAAGGGTGGAAAGCACGCCCTCTGCTGGTGGAGATCCATTCTGCTCTCCCCTGGCCTCCAAGCCCTGTTGTTATCTTACCTGGCTGGACTTTCAGGCTGCCCACTCCCCACTTCCCCAACTGAGCTTTCTTTGGGAAGGTCCAAGGACTCCTCACAATCTCACAGCCCACAGGGAAGGCCACCTGACCGCTCGGGGACAGTCTCGGTGGGGACACTGGCTGGTTTTGTGTGCCAGCTTGACCCTGGAGACAACCTAGAGTCATCAGAGAGGCAGGAGCCTCAGTTGAGACAAGGCCTCCATGAAATCCATCTGTAAGGTATTTTCTCAATTAGTTATTGATAGAGAGGGCCCAGCCCATGCTGGGGGGTGCCATCCTTGGGCTTATGGTCCTGGATTCTATAAGAAAGCAGGCTGAGCAAGCTACGGGGAGCAAGTCAGTAAGCAGCTCCCCTCCATGGTTTCTGTATTAGGCCTGCTTGAGTTCCTGTCCTCACGTCCTCCAGTGACGGACTATGATCTGAAAGTGGACGTCAAATAAACCCTTTCCTCCCCAGCTTGTGTTTTGGTCATGGTGGTTTTGTCACAGCAGTAGAAACCCTGATAACGACAGTGGGGCAACTTTATCTGGGTTCCGTGGTGGGTGGATTATGCCAGGGACAAACTAACCAGTGCCTCCATTTGTTTTTCCTGGCTAACTCACACTAAACTTCCAGAAGAAACCAAGGCGCCTTCCTTGTCCCCGCTACTGGCTGCCCGTCCAGGCGGTGCTCCTGGGACATTCTGTATATAATGGGATGTCACTCAAGTGCCCTCAGCACAGAAATTGATCAGGCTTCTCAGTTCTACGTAACATAAAGCAAGGGCGGATAGACTATGAAATGGATTCGGATGTAAATTCTCCGGCAATTGTGTGATACTAAACCTGATCCGTGTCTTAGAGGTCATTTCACCTGAAGGGATTAATACAGAAATGAGTAAGCTGAGGCCCCAGGAAGTAACCTGCAAGGCCATATGAGGCTGTGACAGAAATAGGCCCAGAGGCCAATGTACTTGCTTCTTAATATGCTAGCTCTAAAGATGGAGACAGAAATGTATATGACCACTGTCTTCCATTGGGAAATATTCATAGTAAATTACAATTTATTATAGAGATCCAACTTTTTGGCATATAGGAAACGTTCTGGAAGATCATGGAACAAAAGAGGCCGTGCACAAAACCACAGCCCTCCCTTGTCCATTCTTCCCTAGTAAGGGCCCAAGTGTTACCTGAGATGCTGGACCCCGTAGGACCAGAAGATGCAGAGCTAAGGTCAGCCACACCGATATTTTCCTTTTCCTCACTAGGTCCATAGACTCGGTTATCAGCTAGACGCAGCGCTCTGGAGATGGGCAAGTACTGGAGGGCCTGTAGAGACACAACCGGCAGGACACAGGTGTTTTCACTGTGACAGAGAAAGGAGGGAGGCTGGGTGGCATCTGAGAAACATGCACAATGGCAGAGGACGGAGCTGGGAGATGCAACTGCTTCCAACTCCAAAGTACCCAATACCACCACCGCCACCACCACCACTGCTGCCGCCACTACTGCCGCCACCACCACCGCCGCCACCCCGCACCCGCCCCCCTCCAGCCAGCCCCACAGTGGTCATGCACATGGGTGGGAAAGCCACTGTGTGTGGTGCTCAGGGTGTGACGAGAAAGGACTCGGGTCTTAGTGGAAGTCCCAGATCTAGGAGCACGTGTCTGTATTGTCACATGACTGGGGAAGAAGAAGGAGAGCCCACAGTGGCTGCCTGGCTTTGAAGAGGGGATGGAGTTGGGCCACCACCAGGTTTCTGGGAATGAGATCAAGTTACCATTTTGTGATCCTCTAAGCTGACTTGGGGCCTCTCCCACGTGAGTCTTCTCACCCCATGGCTTTCCCTTGACCCTTCTCCCTGGCAATGCTGGGGGTTGAAGTCCTGGCCCCCGCTCAGGCTTTCATACATATTCTACTGAGCCATTACAGTCACGTTACTGTTTACTTTATTATTAGTTATTATTTCTGAGACAAGTTCACCGTGGACAGGCCAACCTCCAGCTCACTGTGGCTCCCAGGCAGGTCTCAGATTCAAGGCTCTCCTGACACAGCCTCCAGGGTGCTGGGACGAGGAGGCATCACCATGTCCAGCCCGGCTCTTCTTTTTTACCCCATTGTATTGTGGTAGAAATTTACCTGTCCTCTTTCCACCGGCTCAGGACCCTGTTAACACTTCAGCAAAGGTCAGGTCTTTGCTGAGTGGGCCTAGGGCAAACATCCTGACCTATGATTTCCTCCTGAAACACTGCCAAGTGAAAGAACGTGTTCAATTCACAAAGAAAACAAATCCTAAGAAACCAACGGAAGCAGGAGCTGAGGGGGTTTAAAGCAGGGTGTGAGAGAGATTTGCGAGAGAGCGAAACTGACACAGGGTGCGGTAGAGAATGTTTTCCCGGCTGCCAGCAGCCTTCGTAGGCAGGGCACTGGGCAGTGATCACCCCAAACCAGAGCACTAGGCAGTGAACACCCCAAACCAGAGCACTGGGCAGTGAACACCCCAAAACAGAGCACCGGGCAGTGAACACCCCAAAACAGAGCACCGGGCAGTGAACACCACAAAACAGAGCACTGAGCAGTGAACACCACAAAACAGAGCACTGAGCAGTGAACACCCCAAACCGGGTGCTGTGGGAGAGGGGGGGACGCTGAGCTTCCCCTTCCACATCCCAAGAGGCCTGAACCAGAACTCTATGGTTCCTAATACCTGTAGGTAGTGATGGATGGGCCGGATGGAGTGCAGGTGACACACTAACCACCTGGTGTAGATCGTCAGGTCTTCTGGCGTCACCAGGTTGGGAGGGTTGCTTTTTCCCATGAGGAAGTTCTCTCTAGCCACCGACAGTCTTTCCGCTCTCTGAACTGCATCATTGAACTCCTGCATGATGTAGCCGACTTGTCTCTGTTTCAAAGAGATGCAAACAGACCATGGGCTGTTGGCGAGCCTTGCTCTCTGCCATGCTGTCTGGGGGTCGAATAAGGAGCTTTGGGAACCCCTGGGTTCCTCTACAGTTTGGGTTTGGGCGATAGAAGCCTTGGTCATCCTATCCCAGTTCTGAGGGACAACAATTTGATAGTCAGTGCAGGAGGCTGTGTGGTAACAGGAAGCCCTCCTGAGCTTCCTGCCTTGGGTCTACAAGAAAAACGCACATCATCTATGTAACATCTGTAACGCCAGTTTTAGAGGGTCTGTGGCCTCTTCTGGCCTCCATGAGCACTGCATTCATGTGGACTAATACACACACAATTTAAAATAAAGTCTTTAAAAATAACTGTCTAGAGGCCACAGGCTCCGCCCCCCGCTTCCTACCTTGTACAGCGGGTGGAGCTCTTCCATGGTCTCGCTGGTCTGGCAGAGCCTCTTCCATCTCAGCATATACAAATGTTTACTCTGGGCCAGGTGTGTAATTCTCTCCGTGTAATACTTTCCCAACAACAAAAATAAGAATTTACCAGAATATAATTATAGGGCGAAGCCTGAACTGAGTCTCAAGAACACTAATAGTAGGTAAATCAATCTTTGGTTGCTTTGGAAACATTTTTTCCCCTACAGGAACACTATCAAATGAAGTCTGGCTCAAGACCATTCAAACGTGAAGATGAAGTGGACGTGTCTAAATCTCTGTGATCTGCCGCTGGGCGGGCTGATCGTAGCTCATCCATCAGTTACCGAACTGTGGGCAGCGAATCAGGATATCAGAGGTGTCAGAGGGGGTAAAGTCAAGCTGACATTTTGGGTTAAAGAACTGAAATCATACACGGGAGACTCAATTAGTAAAATGGTTTACACGAAAGCACAAAAGCCCGAGTTTCATCTCCAGTACCCATGGGAAAAACAAACAAGCAAACAAAACAAACAAAAAAAAGGCAAAAAGGAAGGAAGAAAGGAAGGAAGGAAGGAAGGAAGGAAGGAAGGAAGGAAGGAAGGAAGGAAGGAAGGAAGGAAGGAAAAGAAAACAAAGCCAGGGGTGGCAGCCCTCAGAACACCAGGGAGGCAGAGCCAGGCAGGTCTCTGGGGTTTGCTAACCACTCCACCTTCCCTCCTTGGCAAATGCCAAGTGTGAAAATCTGTCTCAAAAGAAGGTGAACATACAAGCACACACATGTAAGCATGGATTCATGGGGACACATACTCATACCAAAAACTATTGGTCAAAAGGACATTACAGGTATGATGAATGGACTAGGGAAGTGACTCTTTGGGTAAGGGAGCTTGTTATGTAGTCCTGACAGCCTGAGTTTGAGCCCAGGGACCCCTGAAAAGGTGGAAGCAGGAACTGACTCCACAAGGGTCCACTGACTTTCACACGCACACCGTCGCAAGTTCCTACACACATACATCACACACACACACACACACACACACACACACCGTAACAATAAAAAAGAAAAGGAAAAGGTAGGATTGTAGCTTATAAAATCAGACTGATAAACTTTGTTTACAATTAGAAATTGTTAAATACGGTGACATGTTTCTATAATCCTAGCACTCAAGAGACTGAGGCAGGAGGATTAAGGCCAGTCATGCAGATGTGTTTTTAAAAAGCAAATTTTCTCTCCAGCAATAAGAACAACAGTGCCTGTGAAGAATGAGTTCTGTCATAGTCTCTCATCACAGGTAGAAATGTTGACAGAACACACGAGGCAACGGTTTTCTGATCCTGGACAACACAGTGCCGTGGAGAAAAGACACCCCCCCCCCCCCCCCGTGGTTCCCAGAAGGACAGGACCTCACTCGCGCTTCCGAGACATGGGAAGGAGGAGAGGACCCTGAGCACAGAAGGGACCTCTCTGAGTTAAGGACAGTGACATGAAATATGCGGAGGACACCAGGGAGATCATAGGCTGCAGCGCCTAGAGGAGTAAGCCAGGAAGCCATGCAGAGAAAGGCTCAAGAAATCTGCATAAATCCCCACGGGTCTGTTGTCCAGTGCCTAGCCAGGCACGCAGCAGGTTAAACTCCAGGAGGCTGCACAAAGAATAACCAGCTGGGCCCTACACCCAACTGATCTAGAGTTCTTACAGAGCTGCGAGACGGTCAGGTTCCAACCACCAGTGTGAAAACTCTTCCTCGGGTGCCTGAGACAAGCCTTGAAAGGGGTAAATTCTTCCGTAACTTAAGAGCTTGCCGGAACAAAGTCCAGCACTTTACGGGAAATATAAAAATATATGGCACCCAGTAGTGAAAAATTGCTGACTTTTAGCATTCTGTTATAAGTGATTAGACATGCAAAGGAACCATAGAAATGCCCTATGGATGGAAGGAAATCAGTGATGCGAACGTAAGAACTGACAGGGGTAACAAAATTAGCAAGCAACACTCTCTAAAGGTCTCTTACGGTACGCTCAGCGTGCTCAAAGACTGAAAGCAAAATGTGAACAGAGCTGGGAGAGAACTGGGACGTCTAAAAATAAACACATATTTGAACCAAAAACTGGATGCGCATGAGAAGGGTTGGCACGCTTGAACAGCAATAGGAGCACCGCGCGGTGAAAGAGCAACGGAAACAGGGATGGCACCAAAAAGGGGCAGCGTTTTGGTCTTTATGAGGCTGTATGGAATGCTTTAAATGGGTGTGCGGTTGAAGTGACGTAAAGAGGATACAGGTCGAATGGCTCTCAGTGCTGGGGATGAAACCAGGGATGTGTGCGTATTAAGACACAATCTGTCAGCGAGCTACATGCCCAGAACCCAGAAAATTCTATTCAAAGAAACAGTGCTTAAAGGTTTTCAAAAAGTAATAAGCATTCTCACACTACTTGTCCAGGGTCATGTGACACACACAGGTTGGGACAGCCAAGAAGGAGGAAGAATCTTTGCTAAACAAAGAAGAGAAAACAAAGAGCAAAAGGTGTTTAGTTAGCAGCGAAGAGGACCAAAGATGATGTCGTGTTTACTGCCGAGGAGGGTCAGAAAACAAAGGGAAGGTATGAACACAAGAACAAAGGGAATGCATGGGAAGAATTGAAGGGGAAAAAAAACAAACAAACAAGAAAAGATGGAGGAGGGGGCGTGAAGAGGAAGAGAGGGGGAAAAGCCAGGAAAACAGATTAAAATATGTTCAAGACATTCCTTGGTGGTAAGAGGGAGCCTTCCCCCACTTCCTTGGAAGCCTGGAAATCGGTGACATTGGGCGAGAACGGTGCTTCATAGCTAAACCCAACTGTAGAGAACCAATCAAAGGCTCTTTAGAGGCCTAGAGTCACGTTCCGAGAAAAGCAGTGTTTTTACTGGGGAACTGAAAACTGTCCAAAGCCGCAGGGAGAGCGGCTGCCCGGGAGTTGCTGTCCTGGGTGTAAGTGCGCATGTAGTAGAAGCATGGTTTCCACTGCAGAAGCCAAACTGAAGACCCCTATCTATCAGTGGGGTGCCTGTGTGAGGACCCCATCTATCATGGGGTGCCTTATGAGGACCCCATCTATCAGTGGGTGCCTTGTGAGGACCCCATCTATCATGGGGTGCCTTATGAGGACCCCCTGCCCATCTATCAGTGAGGTGCCTGTGTGAAGACCCCCCCCATCTATCGGTGGGTGCCTTGTGAAGAGCCCTGTCCATCTATCAGTGGGTTGCCTGTGTAGATCCCCCTCCCACCGCCTGTCTATCAGAGGAAGGCTTGTGGGCTCTCTCTCCCGCGCATGGCTAGGAAAGATATTTTGAAGCAAGGAAAGAAAAGGACACTCTCCACCTCCCAGTGTACAACGTGATCTCCACTCCCTCCCCGGGGTTCACTAAGAAAGGTCTCCCATTGCTCTGCGAACAGTTCGAACAGTGTAAGGCTGGAGAGATGGCTCAGCTGGTTAAGATGTGCGCTGCCAAGCCCGAAGACCTGAGTTTGAGCCCCGGGGCCAGCTTCTGCTGCCACTAAGGAGATGAGAAGCCTGGACCTGGACCAAGGCAAATAAAGAGAGCCAGGCAAAGTTAGAGGTTTCTCTCTAGCGAGACCATTAGTTCAGCAAAACAACTGCCTTTCTGGAATCTTCGATAGCCCCTGAGAGACATTCGGAGTGCCAGAACACTGATACAAGCGGGTGGTTCAGAACTAATTGCTCATTTGAGGGTCATACTTTAAAATGGTTAAAGCCTTTTTGATGTTTTGATTTTGAGCCTTAGCCTTTAACAGCTGAGCAATCCCTCTGGCCCAAAAGTGTTTAAAGTCTTAACAGATTTTTGTTTTAAATTTTTTATAGTGTACCATTTGCCTGCAGTGCCCTCTACAAGACAGAAGAGGGCGTCAGATCCTCAGAAACTGGAGTTACAAACAGCTGGGCGCTGTCCTGTGGATCTGGGAATGGAACCCAGGTCCTCTGTAAGAGTAGTAAATGCTCTAACCATAGAGCCATTTCTCTAACCCTTAAAATGCTTAAAATCTTCACACCATTGAAACGAATTAAAAAAGGCCTTCCTTTTAAGTCAGAAACCAGACTACAGAAATGCTAAGTCAGTCATCCGGATCGGCCTCCAAGGACCATAAATTGCCCAATCCTGAGCATGTTTTGCTGTGACTTGAACAACTTAGAACAGGGTGAAAAGATGATTCAGGAGCTAAACGGTCAGGCAGGTGACTGACGTCACTGCCACAGCATCTCCTGGGGAGGTGTGGCTCCACTGAAATTGTTGCTGCCTGTTCTGAACAGAAACAACAAGGAACGCTGGTGCCCACGTCTCTAGGCCTGGATCCTCACCCAACATCAGCGTTCATCACCATAGACTGCTGTGACTTAGAACTTAAGCCCCCCAATACTTGTGTGTTGAAAGCTTGGTCCCCAAAACAGCAATGTTCAGAGGTGGGCCTTTGGCGGGTAAATGGATCAAGGGGGCTCAGACCACATCAATGGATCAATCCATTTATGGATTCACAGATTAGCATCTTGGAGGGGAGGGTCTTGGTTATAAAAATGAGCTCCCTGCTTCCTGGCAACCAGGAGCTGAACAGTTTTCTTCTGGCCCATCTTCCAGCTGTGGTGAGCTGCCTCACCACAGGCTCAGAGACAACGCAGCCAGGTGTGAACAAAAATTGCTTGCTTTACATTGACATTTCCATATGGTTTTCTTTTCTTTTTTTTTTTTTTTTTGGCTTAGTTTTATTTTATGTGCATTGGTGTTTTGCCTCCTTGTATGTCTGTGTGAGGGTGTCAGATCCCCTGGAACTGAACTTACAGTTTTTACCCACCACATGGGTGGTGGGAATTGAACCTGGGTCCTCTGGAAGAGCAGCCAGCGCTCTTGATCACTGAGGCTCCCCACACTCTCCAGCCCTTACTTGGTTTTCTGTGTTAATGACTGTGGAGAATTGGACCGCTGCAGGCCCAAAGCCTAAACACAGCTTACCCGAGGCTATCTTTAGCTTCTTCAACAGCTGCTCCTTGCCCACCTCCGTGTCTGACCTGAAATCTTTGTGGCTGTTGGGTCAAATCCTTCGGAATGCTCAATAAGACCATTAGCTTCCACCCAGCTGCCAGACTATGAATGCCACCAGCCAGCATCCACGCAGCCAGCCAGCATCTACGTGGCCAGCCAGCACCCACGCGGCCAGCCAGCATCCACGCGGCCAGCCGGCATCCACGCGGCCAGCTAGCATCCACGCAGCCAGCCAGTATCCACGCCACCAGCCAGCACCCACGCTGCCAGCCGGCATCCACGCGGCCAGCCAGCATCCACGCGGCCAGCCGGCATCCACGCGGCCAGCCGGCATCCACGCGGCCAGCCAGCCTGCAGCTCCCACCAGTGTGCTGGAGAGCATCTTGATTTGTGACTGTTCCTTGTTACATTACTGTAAGACTTTTATGACTCTATTACCACGCTGGGACACGGAATTCAAGACAACCTGAGTTCATGCTCCTGGGCCAGGGTCACACACATCTGGCTCCAGAATAAATCACTTTTTATCCCCTCTGAGGTGAGTGTTGTGATTTTGCACCCGTGACCCTGGAATGAAGCCAAGAGAAATCTTTCCTCATTTGGAAAAAATAAAAACTAAATGCACAACCCAAAAAATTCAGTATAACTCCAAGCAAGAGAAAAATCACAAAACCTCACTATGTGTGTGTGTGAATGTATACATCACAATATATGTGTACTACATATGTACACACACACACACAGCAGGTAAAAAGCGCTAAAAGCTTAAAACAGCCAGGGAACAGGAAATGCACTGTGTTAGAAGCGAATCCATTCAAGCCACAGAGAATAGAATAGCAGCTTTAAAGCAACAAATGATAAAAAAAAAAAAATTGTCAGTCCAGAATTCGGTACCAGGCGAAAACAGCCTTTTGAAACGAAAGGAAAATAATTTTTATAAAATAACAACACCGTGAGACTCTGTCCCTGGCAGATGTGAACTACATGACTTGTTAAAGGAAACTTCCCGGACAGACAGCGAAGAGTATAATGTGGAAATTCAGGCTGTTCTAGAACTTTTCCTGCCTTATCACTGTTGACAGTTGGGACCTGCGTAATTCTCAGCTGTGGGAGAATTTTTTGGTCAATGTCATCCTTAGCCTCTGGCAACTAAACACGAGATGCTATCAACTGTATATGACCACTGCCCCCCCAAATTTTGATAACCAAAAAACACCTCCAGACACTGTCATATGACCTTTAGGGGACAAATATCTATCACCCTGTTACCCTATCCATCTTCTCTCTCCATTGAGATCACTGATATACAGGAATGAATACCAGAACATACATATGCAGAATATACATGAGTGAGTACCAGGAATAAGAAAGGAAGGGAGGAAGGAAGGAAGCTGGGAGGGAGGGGAAGAAGGGAGGGACAGAAGCAGGTGGGGAGGGAAAGAGGGAAGACAACTAACTACAGGTAGAGAACATTCTTTTTCATCGTCTTTTTTATTTATTTATTAAAGATTTCTGTCTCTTCCCCACCGCCGCCTCCCATTTCCCTCCCCCTCCCCCAATCAAGCCCCCCTCCCTCGTCAGCCCAAAGAGCAATCAGGGTTCCCTGCCCTGTGGGAAGTCCAAGGACCACCCACCTCCATCCAGGTCTAGTAAGGTGAGCATCTAAACTGCCTAGGCTCCCACAAAGCCAATACGTGCAGTAGAATCAAAGCCCAGTGCCATTGTTCTTGAGTGGGAGAGAACATTCTGAATGAACATTTTAACTTACAAATAGAATCTCATTATCTTTTCTAATTAATGCCAACTATTTGCTGATGAGCTAATTTTTTATGCATGAGGGAAAGAACTCAGAACACGGATTACATTAAGTGATGTGATAGAAGTAAAGAATGAACCATTTTCAGTTTTGAAATTGTACATGATTATGTTAAATTGAGGAGCTATATAACAGTCCAGGGCGTTTTCAGCATCCTGCCATCTAAACTTAGTGATTCTTCTATATTTTATTTGATCACTATTATAAGGTGTATATTCATAGTTTTAAATTAAAATTACAAGATGTAACAGATCCTTGTGCAAGAAGATAAACATTTAATGCTAGGAGCAATAGTCTACAAAGGAGTGATCTACATGTTTTGCCTTTTTCTTGTCCTCCCTCCCTCCCTATCCCTCTCACTCTCTCACTTTTATTATAACACTGAAGCAATCTTGATGGAAAACTATTTTCCTGCTTTGAGTTATTTTTCTAAAGAAAGGTTTTCAGGACTGTCTTCCAGGCCTCTTGTCAATTTAGCCCAGCAACTTTAAGTGGAACTTAGCTGTGAAAACGAAAGATTCTCCAATAAAGGAAGCACTAATACCAAGTCTGCAAATTGCCCACGTCCAGAACACCTGCTCTCAGGAGCTGTCGGAAAACCAGCTTGCCGATACATTTCCACTAGTGTACACAGGTTACAAGATGCACCCTTACCTGCAGCAGAAGCAGAGGGAGGTTTTCCGGCGTGTACTCTCTCCTCAGGCAGCTCTCTAGCTCCCTCTGCAGGACATCTGCCTGAATAACAAGGGGCTTGCACTCTGCCACCTAAACCCAAACAATGCATTTCAAACATTCTCAATCCATCAAATTTCAAATGTCACAAAATCAGATCTCCCGAAGGATACAGTGGTTTGCACGTTCCTAGCAGTGAGCAGGGTGTGGGGCTGTTTTGTCCAATAACATCAATCGTTTGCAAAAAATAAACTTTTCTTGCGAGTAGTTCCCTAGTTTGGCGAAATGGAATGTGTTGTCCTGAAGCCCCTCAGGCTCCTACTCACCCGGAGGGTTCTCTTTAGAGCCACTTCCCGTTCGCGTCTAAAGTGAGCGACATCCTTCGGTATTTGAACAGAGCTGCAGGAAGATTTGGACAACAGAAGTCGCGGTTACGGAAAGCTGTGATAGACAAGATGATGGCTGGCCTGGTGGCCCTGTGACTCTTTCCAGGCCTTCGTTTTCGAGTGAGTAATCACTCTGGGCCATTGCGGGTGGATAAAGGTCACGTTCTTCTGTCTCAGTCAGAACTTTCCTGATCTACCTGATCCCCACTAACCCCTCCCCTCCCCTCACGGAGTCATTCCTCCGCCTTCGGCTTATCCCAGTTTCCTCTCCAGAGAGCAGGGAGGGTCGCGAGGGCAGTCATTCCCGGTACTCGCCTTTCAGAAACCCCGTGCCTATCAAGCCTTGCTGTTTCTCCTTAGCTGACCCAGAAAACGTACCTTGTCAGTGAAACAAAATGTTTTTATGTTCCTGCTGAGTTATCAGAGGGTAGAAACAACCCATAGATATCAGATGGGAAATATTTCAGAAACTTTTTAAAGCAAGCTTTCTCTCCTCAGAAACATGGCTGGTCCCTAGGAAACATGTAGCAGCCATGCAGGAGGCTCGGCTGTTCAGGCCCCACCGGAGTCCTTTGCTCAGCTTGACCACAAGCTGAGGGACCCCAGTAAAGGGTGGAGCTTGGGGCGGGAAGGTTGGTGCTCTCCGGAGGAGTTCCATAGACAGTGCCAGGAAGGCAGCTCTAGGCATGCCAGAGGACAGTATCCCCAAAAGGAACCCCACACTTGCAAGACTGGATGCTGCAGCCTCTGGCAAGGGAGCCCCGGTGCATGCATAGTTCAAACGCACATGTGAGGGAATCAACTTAGCTTGATACATAAGGGGCTTGGCGGCCCAACTCTGTCTCAAGCCACACCGTTCCCCTCAGTCAACCTGCCTGTGAAAGACCTGCTGGAATCCTCTTTTTGCACACTGTATGAAGATGTGTCTCTGTCCTTCCTCACCCACCTAAGGTAGCTTCTGATTGGTTTAATAAAGAGCTGAACAGCCAACAACTAGGCAGGAGAAACTAGATAGCACTTCCGGGAAGAGATAGGAACTCTGGGAAAGAACTGGAGGTAAGGAAGATTCTCCAACCAGACTCGGGAGAAGTCAGATGTATGGTACTGAGGAGAGGTAACAAGCCATGTGGCAGATGTAGGCTAATATAAACAGGTTAAGTTTCAAGAACTAGTTGGGAACAAGCCTAAGCTAAGGCCAAGCTTTCATAAGTAATAAAAAGTCTCTATGTCGTCATTTGTGACTTGGCAGTCCACAGAAAGACTGGTTATAGAGGCCACTGAGCATAAGTGACTAACCCACAACAAGGCGACCATTAATTCAGCAAATGTTGTGACATATATTTGCCCACTTTTTCAGCAGGCATTGTGAAACACATAACTATTGCAAGGTCTAGGGCTTAGGGTATTAAGTGAGGAAAAGAATATAAAAATTTAAAAAGAAAATTTGAAGAAAAAGAAAGAAAGAAGGAGAAGAAAAAGCAGAAAGGAAGGAAGAGAGGGAGGAAGGAAGGCAGGCAGGCAGGCTTGGGAGAGGGTAGACAAGGCACCTGCCATGCAAAGGCCAGGGCCTGAGCTTATGCCCCAGTGTCTTTGCATGGCAGGTGCCCCCAGCAGCAGCAGGCACGGCCCACAGCAGAGGCTCCCGCCAGAACAGCGCTCCCGGCACCCAAGGCCAAATCTCTAGCCTCAGGTAGGCTTTTAAGTCTTATCAAAATTAAGGTCATATTTAATGTCATTAGATAAAATGAAACTTTTCATTTATATAGTAGCTTCTGGGACTTAGAAAAATAGCAAGTATTTTCCCACTTGGTAAGATTTGCTCCAGTCTACCGTGGCTGTTCAAGAAACATTAAAGACAGGTTGGGAAACGTCACGTCACGTTCTCTGTGGCCGCACTGCGCTAAGCACCCAGATCGCATCCGATCCCATCAGCCTAGCAAGGCTGGGCTTGTTAGTAGCTGCAAGGAGGAAACGGTATTGGAAACTACCGTTGCGTGCCCTGTGTTTGAGCATGCGTGATGTCAACTGTTCTCGAAGGAAAAGAGCGGGGCAGACTGAGCACGTAGGATGAGAACGGGAGGCAAGGCCCAGAAGCTTGACCGTGCGAATTTACCTGAAGGTCCAGTTGGCTGTTCCTGGACGGAGCCCCTGTTCTTCCAGCTCGGCCTTCAGCTCGCTTAGCTTTACAGCCAGGTCCTTCTCCAATAGCTGCACCCTTTCTGTGGAGGAGAGCTTATACACACTCTCCATGGTTCTGCTTGCTCCTCTGAATTCCTGAAAATGAAGAGTGTGAAGCTTACGCACCACCCTCTCAGCAGGCCCGATCGAGTCGTGGGGCTTTAACCTGCTCCACAGAGTCAGTCTGGCCAGCTTTGCGGGAAGGGGCGACTGTTTACATTGCACGTGTGTACGGACGATGTGTGGGGATGGGTGCGCATCCACAATGTATGTGTCAAGGTCAGAGGTGACTTTGTAGAACCGATTTTTCTTTCCATCCACTTTTTTTTTTTTTTTTTTTTTAAATTTTCGAGACAGGGTTTCTCCGTAGCTTTTTGGTTCCTGTCCTGGAACTAGCTCTTGTAGACCAGGCTGGCCTCGAACTCACAGAGATCCGCCTGCCCCTGCCTCCCGAGTGCTGGGATTAAAGACCTGTGCCACCACCGCCCGGCTTCTTCCATCCACTTTTTACACAGGTCCCAGGGATAGAACTCAGGTGCTCGGGCTTGGCAGCAAGCCCTGTACCCCGACTTGCTTCAACAGCCCCCAACACCACTTTTGCAATGGAAGGACTGGCCAGATAAAACGTGACTTCTGCTGCAATTACTGCCTAGTGGACAGTAGAAAAAAGTAGGTTAGAGACGCTGCTGGCCTTGAATCTTTGGTCAACTAGGCTAATCTTCAAGAACATGCGCTCTGGCTCTGACTTCGGAGTTGGTTAATAAGATGCGTGCTCTCTGCCCCAATACTGTGGTCCTCATAAAGGTGTGTGGGGAGTGCACGCTAACCGCTGGGAGACAGCAAATGCTGACCTCTAACCCCGCTCCAGCCCAGATAAGGGTGCACAAGGCCTCTCTCCTCCAGCCTCGGGTATTTCTCCACAAGCATTTTTGAAGGTGCGAGCTTCTGGCTTTGGAAAATCTCCCAGGAATCTCAGTTTGGACATGACCCTTGTACATTTGGGCTTTGGAGAAAATCATACTCATTCAATAAAATATGTTTTCTTAATTTTGTCTGCCTCTAATCGACATTTTATCACAGAGAGTAAAAAAAAAAATCTCTGATTTCCTATCCCACCTTTATCTGCCAAATTCAACATAATTGTTTCTTAAGTCTTTAGTGGTAAGAATTAAATGCAAGTTGACTATGTGATCCCCGAGTCGTGGGACCCCCCGCGTCGTGGGACCCCCGCATTGCAGGGGTTCGGTGATGGTGGTTTGGCTGCCTACACTGGTCCTGGATACAGAAGTGATGTCATGTCACAGAAACTGAAAACATCTCAGCTTTCCCCCCTTTTGACATCTGTAAGTTCCTGCTTCCTGCATTCTTTCCCCACTCCTCCTCCCTCTCTTTCAGACAGAATCTTACTGTGTAGCCCAGGCTGGCCTCGAACTCCCCACCCTCCTGCTTCAGCTTCCACAGGGCTGGGAATGCAGGAGTATGGTACCATGCTGGGCTATATTTCCGGATTCCTTTCATATATGTTTTCTCAAGCCAATCCGTTATCATTGCAACAAATAATCAGGCTATGGGATGCTTGCCCAGAGCCTTTCTTGGGGAGTCTGCATAGTCTTTTTATAAACATTAGAAATGGAATGAGTATCTATTTCAGACTAGATCGTGAACCTGCTGAGTCATGCGTTTGCCATGTTTGGCACTGCTGGAGCCTAATAAAGTGCACTGTTATTGTTCTCAGCAAAGTCAAATGTTCTTCTGGAAAGGATTTGCCACTTGGCAGCAGCTTTTCCAGTTGGGCAAACAGGTCAACAGCTGCCCTGACAGCTGCATTCCAGCCACAGCCAAGAGAGCAGCAGACTGGTCCCGCTCCCAGAGGACAGCCGCTCCGCTGTCACTTCCTGGGGAGTCTCAACACTTCCCAGCTCTGAAGAGAGAACATTTAAGCCTGTGTTTACTTTCTTCATGGTCAAGTATCCAGAAAAATGACCTAAAGAGAGGACTGCTCCACAACTGGCTGGGAAGTGGCTGCGGGCTGAGCCCTTGCGCCTAGCTGTAAGCAGATGTAGACAAACAGCTGTTTGTTTGCTGGGGGGAGGGAGAGAATGGGTAACGTGTATGAAGCACCTACTGTGTGTCAGGCATTCAGGGGGACCTCACTGAGTTTCATGAGACTGAGTCCCTTGAGTTTCTCTAGTAGCACGGCTGGGGTGCTGTGGTTTGGAACTGAAATGTACGCCCATGGTCATGTGTGAGAGTTGGCCCCTCTCCCACAAGGGATGGCAGGAACTTGAGGAGGAGGAGGAGGAGGAGGAGGAGGAGGAGGAGGAGGAGGG
>NW_026068065.1:2407199-2423063 GCF_014885135.2 Alexandromys fortis | reverse complement strand
GGGGGGGGGGGGGGGGGGGGGGGGGGGGGGGGGGAGGGGGGGGAGGAGGAGGGGAGGGGGAGCGGGAGGAGGAGGAGGAGGAGGAGGAGGGGAGGAGAGGAGGAGGAGGAGGGGAGGGGAGGGGGGAGGGGGAGGGGGAGGAGAGGAGGAGGAGGAGGGTCTCCTAGGAGGACGTAGGCCATTGCTTAGGAGAGTGCTCAGTCCTGCTCTCTGTTCCCCTGCTGCCCTGAGGCCAGCAGCCTCCTCACCACCTGGCCATCAGGACTGTAAACCTCTGGACCATTAAGCGAGAAATACTTCCTCCTTAGAAGTTGGTTCTCCCAACCTTATCCCAGTGGTGGATGCTGATAGACACGTTGCTCAGAATTTCTGTGTTCACAGTCACTAGTGGAACTAGCCTGTGGTTTTGTCTTAAAAGTTTTGTTAGATTCCAAGATCCGAACCAAGCTGGCTTCCTGAAGCAAGCCATTGAGTCTCTTCTCTGCATTTGAAAAACAAAGCATGCGGCTTGTATTCTTTTCTCATTAAATTTTCAGGAAAAATCACTTTAAAACATTTTGACCTTAAGCTTTCTTTATAACAAGGGTTTCAGTTACAGAATAGGTTTATTTCTGTGAAACTGACTTATGTTTGTTTTTACATTATACATATGTGTTCTGTCTCCCTGTGTGTATGTATGTGCACCATATGCACGCAGTGCCCAGGGAGGCCAGAAAAGTGCATCAAATTCTCGGAACTAGAGTTACAGAGAGTTGTGAGCCATCATGTGGGTGCTGGGAATCAAACTCTGATCCTCTGAAGAGCTCTCCAGTCTTGACCACTGAGTCATCTCTCCAACCTCTTCAGATTTAGCTCTTAAAAGCTACAAATGAAGGCTGGTGAGTTGATCCAGCAGGTAAAAGCATTGTGTAAGCCACGGCATATGGAAAGAACCAACTCCTGAAAGTGGTCCTCTGGCCTCATTATTGTGACATACATACACCCCACATATACACATAATCATACACAAACACAGTAACAATACAAAATAAAATATTAAAAAATTATATGTGTGACAACTCATATTGTCTATTTCATTTTGTGCCTGTTTTAAATGTTGGGGACTTTGGATCCCCAGACCCTGGATTTCCTGTGACCCTGCCTGTCAGAATAAACAGCTTGTTTTCCTATGCTTGCAGCTGCTCTGAGCAAACAACTTGTTTTGCAGCTGCTCTGAGCACGAGACCCTCAGGAGTTCCTGATGGCAGGGGAGTGGTTTTGGGGGGGCTTGCAGCTGAGTGTTAGGGCGTGGAAGGAGACCCTATATAATAAGCTGCCCTATTACACAATAAAGAGGCATTCTTGGCACCCGTGTGTGTGTGTGTGTGTGTGTGTGTGTGTGTGTGTGTGTTTCAATTTTAGGCCCTTGCCTGACTTGCAAACTGTACCGTAACACATGGCATGAAGAGCAGGCATTGTGCTACATTAATAAGCTTTTTTACAGACCATTTCATACCTGAAACACATAATTAAACTAATTTTTGAAGGTCATCCATATTTTGAACAGTTTAGTGGAGATACAATTCCCACTGTATACAATTAGTCCCATGTAGCATGTTCAGTCAGTGGTCTTAGTGAACTCAGGGTGGAACAGCCATTACCACGATCAACTTCAGAGTCTCTGACCTCCCCACCGGCAAAGTGTTGTAATTGGCATCTGTCCCCGTTCTCTAAGAAATTCCCTCCCAGCAGAAGGCATCCACGAATTCGTTTGTGCCGTCAACATTTATTTGTCCATTCTGGACATTTTGTGTGGTCTTTTATGGGTTGGCTTCTTTGATCTAGCATAATGTTTTTTAAGACTCATCCATGTTATAGCACGTACTGACATAGGACTCCTCTTTGGTTTGTTTCTGAGACAGGTCTTTCTATAAAGTCCGGGCTGGACTTTTCCCACCCCCTTGCCTCAGTCTCCCGGTGCTGAGATCACAAGCACGTGTAATGTGCTGGTACTCCATTCCTTTCCAGCGTCTGAGTATCATTCCACGTATGACTTCACAGCATCGCAGCGGCTCTCTGGCTGACGGGATGCTGAGCTGTTTCCAGTTGCCACTATTGTGAACACTGGTCTGAAGGTTCAGGTATCTGTGTAAAAAGGTTTCCATCCCCCTGGAGTACATACATGGGAGTGGAGCTGCTGGGTCAAATGCTAACTGTTCGAACTTTGTGAGCATCTGCCAGACGTTTTCCAAAGTAGCAGCATGGTTATACACACCTTCCTTCTGTGCGGTGCGAGGGTCAGTTTCTCTGCAGCCTTGACAAAACTTGTTACTTTTGGCTCAAGCTACGGCACTCGGTATGAAGTAATGTGATTTTCATTTGCCTTCCTAGTGGTCACCGACATTGGCCATCTGTTGATGAGTTCAATGTTGACCTCCTTCCTCCTCCCACTCCTTCTCTCCCTTTTTTTTCTTCTTATGAGTTGCAAGTGTTCCTTTAAAAAAAAATCCCAGGCTGTCCTCAAAATCCCCACGTAGCTGAGGCTGGCCTTGAATTCCTAATCTTCCTGCCTTCACCTCCCATGTTTGGGGATTATAGATCTGAGTCACCACACCCAGCCTGAAAGTGTTCTTTGTACCTTCTATATATGTATCATTTATCAGATATACCTTACAAACATTTCCTTCATCCTATGGGCCATTTCTCATTCTCTTGACATTTTAAAGCCCCAACGCTGTAGTGTGTAAAGAATGCATAAGGCTGTATGCTTTTACATTGATAGTCATGGCTTCTCTATTTGTTCTCTTGTCTCAATCTGTCTTGGGAATGCACCAATTTCATTTATGTTATTAAATAATTAATATTTATATTGATTTTAAGGTTACTTATGTCTTTGGTTGATTTCAGTTCATCACTTATTATTGCTTTTAGATCTCAGCTTTAATTTGCTTTTGTTTTTCTAGCTCTTGAGATTCATATAATCTGTTTTATGGTATCTATCTTTCCTCTGCAGTTCTGGGGGTCTATCCCAGGGCTTCACACATAGTAGGCAAATGCTTCACCAACAAGCTACATTGCCAGCCCTTCATAATAGCACATTGAACATTGTATGCTTTCCGCTAAGTCCTGCTTTAGTTGAATCACATAAGCTTTGAATGAAGGGCTTGCTGTGTATGCATGAGGACCTGAGTTCAGATCCCCATCACCCATATAAATGCTGAGAAGGCATGGCAGTCTGCCTATAATTCCAGCCCAGAGCAAGCTAGCTAGCCAAACTAACTGTATCAGCAAGTTCCGGGTGTAACTGAGAGAACCTCTTTCAATGAGTAAGATGGAGAACAATAGAGGAGTATTCCTGATGTTAGCCTAGGGTCAGCACACACAGCAGACCATACCACATCCATGCACAGCCCCCTACATGTGACTATGTACGTGAGCGTGTGCGTGCATGCACACACATATAACATGAGTATGCGCACGTGCACACACAATTTATTTAGCTCTGCCCTTTGCTGCCCCTTAGATATTTAAGTTTGGCTTGTTAGCCTCTTGAGTCATGCAGCTTCAAAACCCTGGCGAGTGTCTTAAGAGGAAAACTGGGCAAACATTTCCCAGTACTTTGTCCTCCCCGGAGCATCATGTCCCCTCGTCCCTTTGCCCCACTGCTCTGTTCTCAGGCATGGCCTCCTGAGACTCTTGATTGACAGCTCGGCTTTTCTCTCCACTCATCTTTGAGCTTCTGTTTTTCCAAGATTTCAAACTTATGATTTTCAGGCTCTGTTGGCTCAGAATCTGGCAAGCAATCGAGGAAGAGACCTGTCTTGTACTCCCTAGGTTTTCCTAACAGAATTACAACACTATGGATTTTACCCTTCTATTCCAGTCAGCCCAGACCCCTTCATACATCTCCTCAACCAGCAGAAAGTCAATATGTATTTCAAAATTTCTTTTCAAGACTGTAGAGCAGGCTGGCCTCAAACTTGTGGCAATTCTCCTGCCTCGGTCTCCCAAGTGTTGAGATTGCAGTTGTGAGCCATCATGCCTAGTTTTCAGACTTTAGATCCAAATCTGCCGTTCAGTATCTTGAACCATGGTCTTTAAGACTCTTCTTGGACCCCTCTTTGTCATGTTTGGGTTTGAGACCCAAAGCACCACCAAGACGAAATTGAAAGTGGCTAAGGAAGCAAACCACTTGGGCCTGGATTCACCTTGTTTCTGGAACCCTAGGCCGTCCAGTCTTTGTTGCTTCCGTGTCAAAAGCCCACCCCAAGGGAAAATGTTTGTCATTGCTGGCTCTGTGTGCACCGCCCTCGGAGATGTTCCCCTCCATCTAGTTCATTACAAAGACACTCTTGGTGGTAACTCAGCAAACCAACGTCCAGACTCGCCACGGAATGTGCTGGAATTTGAAAAATACTAGTGAACAAGTCCAATATCCTCCCTGAAAGAGGGGGAGAACGAAGCCCGTCTTCTCCATGTTGTAGGAGTCTGCAAGTTGGAGAATCCTGCTTGTGCTTTTTTTTCTGCAGTGCTGTGCTCAGAGAGAGAGGGAGATCTTTTTTCTGTCAAAACTCTATGCTCTGTTGCTGTCAGAATGTCTCTCTATTAGACCTTCCATAAAAGATGAGTTTTCATTCTAAAGAGTTTGCTGCCCAATCTTTTTTGTCCCCCATAACATTATGCATTTCCCCTCAAATAATGGCAGATCATCCCAGCGTTTGTTCATAGCAAGGTTTTATAACCACCAAGGAGCAAGGAAGCATGCGTGGAACCGGACACACTGCCCTGCCGCAGTGAGCAGCAAGCACCCTGTAGTCAGACAGAAAGCCAACCAAAGCAGACCGCTGTCATTCATTTTCATCAGAGACAATGAAACCCAAGGAAACAAAGCTGAGAATGAGTGGCAGTTGAGTGCTCAACCCGAAACAGGACGTTTATACCATCCCCGTCACGGCTCAAGGGACACGCCCGTGACGGGGTGGAAAGCAAGAATCTGAAGAGTGAAAAGGGCTTGAGAAATGTCATCTTTTAGCAACACACAGCCACAGTAATCGGCCTCTCAACAACTGTGGGTGACCAGCTGTGCACACACGCACACAAACATGGTCCCTTCAACAGCCAGACACATATGGAGGGGGAGCCTAGAGTGCCCTACCCCACACTGATAGAGTCGAAGGTACGGGGAGTCATTGCCTTTAGCTGTGTACCACTGGGGACCCCACCAGACTCCAGTGGATAATTCCAAGACAAAGGTCACACAAGGACCCTGATTAAACAGAATGGGTCACAGAACAACCCAAAAGCCATGGATCTAGCAAGAGAGTGGTGGGGAAGAGGGGCTGCTGGGGAAGAGACGGGAGTGGGGGGAGGGGAACGATCAGGGTGTTTTATAAACAAGTATGAAATTGCCAAAGACTGATTTAACTTTTAAAAACAGGGTTGGTAATAATAAAAATATAAAGTATTTAGAAATAAAAAAATGTAGAAAACAGAACCTTAAGCTTTGTCACCATGAAACCCTCTGCCGGTGCTGGCGATGGTGACACCAGGAAACCCCACTATTGCCGGTGCTGGCGATGGTGACGCCATGAAACCCTCTGCCAGTGCTGGCGATGGTGACACCAGGGAACCCCACTATTGTCGGTGCAGGCGATGGTGACAGCAGGATCTGTGGTGACCTCTGCCATGGTGATGCCAAGCATGTGTGATCATCGTTTCTGCCACCAACAGTTGCAGACTTGGTGCAGTTATGAGGCAGTCCTTTGAAAAATTGGAGTTACTTACAAATTATCCTTCAAAGTAAACTTCTCTGGTTTTGTTTGTTTGCTTTTCAAGACAGGCTTTTTCTGTGTAGGCCTGGCTGTCCTGGAACTGCCTCTGTAGACCAGGCTGGCCTCGAATTCAGAGATCTGCCTGTCCCTCACATAGCCCGGGCTTATTTTGAACTTGCTATATACCTGAGGATGACTTTAAGCTCCTGATCCTCCTGCCTCTACCTCCCAAGTAAGACACCTTTTATAAAGCACTTCCTATAGCCAGACATTACTTAGAAGCTAGTCTGAAGAGACTCTAGTCCTGAGTCAGTCAAATGCAGCGACAGAAGCGTGCACACTGCTGCTGTAGATGACCATGGACCAGATAAGTCACGGAGAACAGACATCTGTTCATAGCTCTGCAGGCAGAGGAGCCCAGATCCAGGCGTCAGCTCCTGACACGGAGCTCTTGCTGTTATCCATGGCAAAAGGGAGAGGGCAAGACAGGGGAGGGAAGGAAGGAGAGAAGTGGGAGGAAGAGAGGAACGGGTAGAGAGGGGGAGGAGTGAGGAGAGGCACGGGGGGGGGGGGACACTTCTTATTCTTTTCTGAGGCTCTGGCTCCTGAGATGGCGTTAGTCCAGGCATGAGGGCAGAGTCCCCTCGGCCTCCTCCCGGACTTTGTTGCACGGGGGACTACACTGCCAGCAAATGATCCAAATCATTGGCCACTGTGTTTCTACTCGGCATTAGTGCCTTCACTGTGCGTGCTTGCTCATCATGGCCCCGTGGCTGTTTCGGGAGAGCCAGTTAGAGTCGGCCCCTTTCCTATCCTGTCCATGCCGCAGATCTCCTTAACGGAGGTGGGACACGCCCTTTCTCAAACAGCCCAGTCCAGGTAACTGGTAGAGGGGGCTGGCATGGTTCTTAAATGTAACCATACCCTTATGGCTTTACTTCACACAACACCAAAGCTACCTCTAAACTTGGCAGCACCCCGCCATGGTCTCTGCCTCAGCTCCTCCCTCCAGGATCCTGCCTTGACTTCCCTGGATGATGGAATAAACGTATGGTGAAATAAATCCTTTCCTGCCTAAGTTGCTTTTGGTCTTGTTTTATCATAGCAATAAAAACCCGAGACAGACAGAGTCAAGAAAATATCTCTAGATGGTTCATCTATGCAGTAGGAAATCTGGAGAGGCTGTGACAGTCACGGTGGCCATCACACTCCAGAGTTAGGACGCAACCCAGCTGTGGAGATCAGCAGCACAGGGCTTCACTGCCGCATTCCAAGCTCTTCCAGCTCCTGGAAGGTGACTTTTAAGTCTTGGAAGTTTCTGCCTGATAGAAGTGTTTCTGTTTACTTGGGGCCTTTGGCTGTAGCCAATAGCCTAAGATAACAATATGACTTATCGTGGGGACCCGGGCAGTATCAACTTGACTGCTGGTGGAGCAGGACACTTAAGGTCAGTCACCCAGGCTGCCAGCCATGCCCGTGTGACTGATGGACCAGGGCTTAGAGGAGCTTCCTGTTGGTCAAACTCAGAGGATAGTATCACAAAGTCCGCTGGGCAAATGGAAGGCCATTTGTGTAACTTCACTGAAGGAAGAAAAAAAAAAACCAATAAAACAGAAAACAACCTAAAAGCTCGAGCCTGTTGTCCAGTCTCTGGCTTATGTGGCTTTGAGAGGGGGGAGGTTGAGACAGGTTTTCTTAGGTAGTCCTGGCTGGCCCAGAACTCCTCCTGCCTTGGCCTCCAGAGTGCTGGGTGTACACACACACACACACACACACCACCATGCTAGGTCCTCGTATGCCTTATCAGTTGCTGATTTTGCTGGGTATCTCTCTCTCTCTAATACACTATAACTAGGAGCATGGGAACTTCCTGGGTTCCAGAAGTCCTGCAGGTTTAAGCACTGAACCCCTGAAGGCCATCTTAGGGATCATCGACAATGAAATAAAATACTGATATAAAATAGCCTCAAAAAGTCACACGGCTAATTCATTCCCCAAGTGAATGAAACCTCCAGTCTCCCCTATAAATCTCTTGAGACACTGCATCCCCATCCCCAACCTGGGCAACGCTGATGTCTGAAGACACACGATGACTCTTTCAGATATGGTTATTATTTAAATTGTTTCCTACTGTGAAGAAAATCATAAATTTGGTGGCTTTGGTAATTCTGTAGGGCTTTTCCCCCCCTACTTTTCTTAATTTGATTATTATTTTTGTTTTCTGAGACAGGGATTCTCTGTGCTGGATTCTCTGGGATTGGCTGTGTGTAGTAAGGAGGCCACTAGTTAGTTTTCGGCCACTTAGCCCCGAAATAATCGCACAGAAACTATATTATTTAAATCATTGTTTTCATTGCTGGGCCCATTAGCTCTAGCTTCTTATTGGCTAACTCCTACATCTTAATTTACCCCTTCTCCATTAATCTGGCATCACCACGAGGTCATGGCCTACCAGCAAAGTTTCAGCATGTTTGTCTCCAGTGGTGCCCGCTTTTCCCCAGCATTCGGTTTAGTTTTCCCCACCTAGCTCTGTTCCGCTATAGCTCTGCTATAGGCCCAAAGCAGTGCCTTTATTAACTAACCAGTTCCTTTATTCACAGCATATGGAGGGAAATCCCACATCAGACTGGTCTCGAACTCACAGAGATCCACCTGCCTCTGCCTCCCAAATGCTGGGATTAAAAGCGTGCACCATCACCACCCCGCTTGATAAATCTTCCTTAGACTCTTTTACAAATCTCTGCACATAAACTTTTCTTAAACGATTTAGCTTCTGAGAAGTTGGTCTTTTAACTTTGGCATCTGGCAGTTTGAATCAACAGTGTTTCTGTAGTTCTGGGCACTGGGACATCATGCTGTCGTCTCCAGAGTTTGTGACCGGGGATCATGAGGTCAAGTTACAACAGTCTATCCACACATCAGTCATGGTCCTTTCTACTTGGGAGCTTGTCATCGTTTAAAACTGCAACAGTCTCTAAAACTCTTGTGTTGACGGCTTGGTCCCTGTTGTGGTTTGATTACAAGACACCCTTCATAGGCTCCCATGTCCCTGGCTGGCAGCGCGCTTTGGGAATGTCGTGGAACCTTTAGAAGGTTCAGTCTCACTGGAGGAAGAACACCGCTAGGGTGGGCTTTGAGGTCGTACACTGAACCAGGCCCTACTTTTTCTGCTTCCAGAGTGTGGGTTAGGAGATCTGCCAGCCTTCTGTTCCTGGTGCCGGGCCTTTCTCACCAGCATGGATACCGTTTCTCTGGAACTGTGAGCCAAGATACCTTTTCTCTCCATAGGTTTTTCCTCAGGGGACTTTATCACAGGAAAGAAATCAAAAGAGTCCCCAGTCCAGGGTGCTGTAGACAAAGGTGCTTTGGGATCACAAGGGCTGACTATCTGTGGAGAAATCCATTGTGGGTTTTGGAGTCGGCAGAAGGCTTTGTTAAAAAACAAACAAACAAACAAAACGAACTCTCTATTTCTCAGGGGACACAGCTGAGCGGCTTGCTCTGTAGTCCCTAACCCCACCCCATAACTTTCTGCCTCACCGGAGCCACCATGATCGGGGCCAGTGAGCATAGGCTGAAACTTTGAAACTGTGAGCTGATATTTGAACCAACTTTCTCAGTGTTGGGAAACAACAAAGTCCTGACTGGAAAAACAAAAAACAAAACAAAACAAAAACCCTGTTAAGTTGTCTAAACTTGTTGTGTAGACTTAAACCATATGACAAAAGTCTGTCCTACTGTCTTAAATGCTCTTAAGTTCATCTAACGGAAGCTCTGCATATAAGAACGGAGTGCAGTTGAAAGGACAGGGCTCAGGGACTCGGGCAGCCGCAGATGTCCCTCTCCAGGAAGAACTGCCCACCCCATACTGGGTTTCTCCGCTTTTCATCAGTAGCTTGGCTAATTTCTGGGAAAACTGAAGACAGTAATGCTTTTCACATGCTCTGGCATCTCAGTGTGTAAAATATTCATAGTCTTCTGCATACAGCACAGCTCTGAAAATATTTAAGGCTGTCAAGATACTTTTGCTAGAAACAATAAGTCATAAAACCATAAATGTTCTATAGGAGTCGCAGGAGAATGTTTAACTTTCAGTGGGTTTCCTGTGTACAAAATGGCTTATGTTTTAAGCAACACAAGGCTAAAAGTGAAACGCTCTCCAGCCAGGCAGGACTGTTTTGGACAATTGCCCTGTAAACATCGGTCCTGTATTTCAGGCAAGGAATGATTCACATTCTGTACTCGCTCAGTAATAGGTTTTTCCAAGAAGCGCCCTACAATTCACTGTACATTTAACTTTAAGGAAACCAGAACGACAGAGACAAGCAGAACACTTGCAAGTTTTCTCAAGCCTGAGCGCAGGAGGGTCCAGCCTGTTTTACAACCCCTTTCTCATAAAGACTACAATCTCTTACCAACATTTTAAACGTGTGTGTGTGTGTGTGTGTGTGTGTGTGTGTGTGTGTGTGTGTATGAGAGAGAGAGACAGAGACACAGAGGTGCAGGGAGGTATGCATGTGCATCACAGTGTGCGCGGAGGTCAGAGGACAACGTGTTGGGTGTGGCTCTCTCAGGCCACCATGCACACTCCGAGGCTTGAACTCAGGTCGTTAGGCTCAGTGGCAAGCACTGTTACCTGTAGAGCCACGTCACCAGCTCAGACCTATCTTTCACCGTTTAAGCAACCCTAGCATGACTAATTGCTTCTCAGTGGGTAGATCCACAATGAGTATCATTCTTTGGCACACTTCTCTATAGCAGTTCTGCAGAACAGAGTTGATGTGACCACAGAGAAATCTGGAGAACACAACAGCCATCGAAGTAAAATGTAGCATTAAAAGCCACAGAAACACAAGTGCCCTTTCAGGAGTTACTTAACAAAGCTATTTTTGAGGTAAGTTTCTTATCTTTTCTACTAACCCATTATAAAATTCGGAACAGGCAGAAGGCTCAGAAAAATGTCACGCTTCTCGGGATTGCTACATTGTTGCTGTTGCAGGCTGTACTTTTTATGAGGCTGCTGTTGTTACCAAGACAAAAGGGATTTGCCAAACACAAATCTTTGCCCCATTTCAGATGGCAGACTCGCATGTGCACCACAGGTCTCACCTCCCTACGGATTATAAAACATCACAGCACCCGTAAAACGCATAACCCCAGCCCCTCTCAGAGTCCACAGTGAGGTGGAGTAATGAGGTCACTTGGCAAATGATTTGTGTTAATTTATTTATTTGCCTACATTGGAAAACTAGTCTTTCTCTGATGTAGGTCAGCCCGTGTTTGGGAAACACATTATGGAAACCAGGAACCCCAAGAGTTTGGTTAAAATGGGCTTCCATCTGTAAAACACCCAACAGACTCACATTAGCACATGTGGGCTAACCGGTAGACTACCACAGCCATGGAGGGAATCTGGAAGCGTTTCTACTCGGAACTGGCCCGCCCACATTCTCCACAACGGCTTTCAAACACATTCTCTCTGAATGTTTATGAAGATATCCAGATATTCTGGGCTACATTTATATAGCTCAAGGATACAGCCTGGTTAACATGCCCAAGGCCCAAGATTTGGTCTGCAGCACTGTGAGAAAATTAAAAATAAAATTATACTGCTATTTACAGTGTTTTAAGAACCTTATCCGCCTTCACCATGCCTGAAGCACTGTGGCACCGCTAATGTCTGTAGCATGTGATGGGCCAGTTGTGACTCACTACGTTGCTAACCTACCGGCAAGATATGACCGTGTAATTTTCAAAACAGGCCCGAACCAATCAGTGAAGTCAAAAGGTGAGGTTCATATTCACAAGAAAAGTTGTCAACTATTTGCATAATTGTGTGCAAGCCAGTACTCACACAGCCTTTGGAGCACACGTTTTCTAAGTATATATTATTTCTCAGTTTTTATCTAAGTCATAAATGTTTACCTCTCTCCCCAACACACTCTCTTTAGTGTTTTGTACCTCAATAGCTGGTCCTGCCATTGAATAGGATACTGCTAAAGGACTGGCTGTGGCCATGGGTTTGAAACCCTAAACAAGCCGGGACCATCCGTTAACAAACCCAGACCATCAATCAACAAGACCAGGAAGAGGTAAATGCAAGCTGCTACCAGGAAGAAGGTGAAAATGATATCAAGCAAGACGGAGAATGAAGAAACCACAACGAGTCAAGCCCAGAGCATCTGTCCCCAGGAAAAAGAACAAAGGCGGAGCAGGCACGTACTTGTTGGAGTATCTAGAGTGGTCATTTACCTATGCTGTCTACTGTTCCCTTCTCTTTATTATATTCACATTGTCCCTTATCTCATTTGTCACAACTGCTGTTCTAGAATCTCCCATTGCCTCTAATCCCTTGACATAAATAGGTGTTTATCAGAGGATAATACTCATTAAATGAACGAGTCAAACAGAGCAAGATCCAATGAGCGAGCCCTTGGCTCTCAATTCTCATCTTCGTAGTGGCATAGTTGCAGTAAAGGAAGCATCCTTCTGAGGGACACTGGCTGTGAGCCATTCCAGCCCTGCCCCAAGCAAACAACGCAGGGCTCTTCTTTCCCGGTGGGTGTGAAATAGGTCTCAAGTTCTTGAAAGCACTTGAGCAGAACAGTGACCTGGTGCCTGAAGCCACAGTGCCCAGCCCAGCACTCAGATAAGACCGCTAATAAGGCTGGCACACGTTCAAGATCTAAACTGGCTTTGTGATTCTCGAATCACGCAACACTGCATAAAATAGGTGCTCCAGTGGGCTGCAGAGTGAAGTCAGTTCTATAGTCAGAGAAGGGGTGCAAAAAGCACAGAGAACGAAAAGTGGATTTGTTATTTCAAAGCGAATTCCCTTGAAGTGGGTGGGAGTCCATTTCCATAGCACAGTGCTCGCCTGGTCTGTGTGCGGCCCAGAGTTCAGTTCCCAGAGTCATAAAAACAAACAAAAACCTGGGGGCTGGAGAGATGGCTCAGTGGTTAAGGGCACTGGCCGCTTTTCCAGAGGACACCGATTTAGTTCTCAGCACCTGCATGTCAGTTCATGACTGTTTAACTTCAGCTCCAGAGGATCCAATGCCCTCCTCTGGGCCCTGCAGACACTGCACTTACATAGTGCACAGACATACATGAGTCAAGACACCCATACCCATAAAATTAAACAAACAACAACCCCCCCCCCTGAACTTTCTATGTAAGATGAAGACAAAATACCTTAGGTTATTTCAAGTAACTTGCTTCTGTAAAGATTAAAGCAGAGGAAACCTCATATTAGGCCCATTAAAATGGTCTACTGGGGGAATTATCTCTTATTATTACCTTTTATTTCTGAAAGGCCAAATAACTTAGTCTGAATTTGTTGCCTTTGGCCGGAGTAACTTTTAGCCTGGTCTGCTGGGACCCTGGGCAGGAGCTCACCCCAGGGTGATAGCCTCCTACAATTTTTATGTAACAAATTATCAAACAAGCATTTAGTGAGACCAAGCACTGTGCTGGATGCTACAGGGTGAGCAGAAAGAACCTTGCCCTCAGAGTTCTCAGCCTATGGGAAAGACAAAAGCAATCTACTCAATGAGATCAAGGTTAGCCTGGGCTCCATGAGATCTTGTCTCAAAAATCACATACGAACACAACAAAACATGAAAGTCTGCTGGGTACAAAGGTATGGGAAATACTCCAAAGAGACAGCTAGACCAGATTCGGGAGGCAGTGGGATGAGGTGAGAATAAGGAAGGCTTCTAGAGGGTAAACTAGACCTGAAGAATGAGAAAAAGTTAGACAAATCCAAAGAAGTCTAGTCTATGGTCAAGAAACCCGCTTCAGCCGACTCTGTGTGCACGCCTACAGCCCCAGCTCCACAAACATGGAGGCAAGAGCACAGTCTAGAGAAACAATAAAACAATCTGGCCTAAAGTTTCTTTCCACAGAGTTAGATTTCATTTTTATTGGCTGTGTGCTTCTTATTCATACAACTCACTGAATTCCCGCTTGGTACAAGAAACACTAAGTGTGGTGGACCAGATGATCAATCAGCACTGGAGCACTGATTATTACCTATGCACAGAGAAGTTTGTAAACACCTAGGAATTATTCACTCCACACCAAGAACACCAGCCCACAGATGTGACAGCCCATGGATCAGCCAGCCCACGGATCAGCAAGCCCACGAATTAGCCAGCCCACGGATGTGACAGCCCACGGATCAGCTAGTCCATGGATCTGACAGCCCACGGATCTGACAGCCCACAAATCAGCCAGCCCACAGATCTGACAGCCCATGGATCTGACAGCCCACGGATCAGCCAGTCCATGGATCTTTGACTGTGGCATCCATCCTGTTGTACAGAACTAATTAGCCCAGGCCTGATAGATTGCTCACAACATTTAAAGTCAAGTAAATAGGGGGCAGCAGAGATGGCTCAGTGGGTAAGGAGCTTGTATCGCTCTTTCAGAGGACATGGGTGACATTTACATCAACCTGTACCTCCAGCTCCAAGAGATGACTCTTGGGCCTCCATGGGCACTTGAACTCTTGCATTTACCCACAAACAGCGTCCACATATACATAATGTAAATACTAATCTTTTTGAAAAATCAAATTTGTATTTAATTTTTGTATAGGTAGTTATGGCTTAAAAACACTAATTTATAAATTGGCCATGGTGGCACACACTTTTAATCACAGGACTTAGGAAGCTGAGGTGGGAGCATCATGAGTTCAAGGTCAGCTTGGACCAAACATCAAGACCCTGACTCAAACAAAACAAAATAAAAACCTATGTTATAGTTTTTTTTTTTTTTTAAAAAAAAAAACTCTACTTTTAAAGTAAAAGGGCTACAACAAAATCTTCAAAATAATTTTCAGAGCTGGGGCTGTGGGCCAGGGGCTGAGCACAATCGTGCATGAGGCGCCGTGTTCCATCCCCATCCTGGAACCCCCAAATGTCTTTTCAAGGACACCACTCCAGACAACCTGCTGTGCTAAGTGTCCTCATTTTCCCTCCGGTCTAACAAGGAGAAACTGTCACCTTGCCAGCGACCCACTCCTGTGCAGTGCACTCTAGATCCCACCTCCCTCCAGTATTAGGAGACTCACAACACCCGCTGCTCCAACGCTGGAGGTCTGGCTTCCCAGGTCCAGGAAAGTAGAGCCCTGCCTTGGCTAGGAAGCTCCAGTTCTATTTTGTTTTCAATTTCTAATTAAACAGAACCCAAGCAATTGTTTCTCAGTGAAGTGAAAAAAAATTAACGAAATCACTCCATGTTTCAGTAAGAAGTTGCCCCAGCAACACCAGCACTCCAGAGAAAGTCTCATCCAGGAAAGAGAGCTTTGGCTCCTCCCACCAGGGTCAGTAGCCTTGGCAGGCAGGTAGCCATGGTGGAGCGACAAAACCATTCTCTACCGTTTCCTAGTAATTAAATGTCACCTCACCAACCAAAACAAACTCCAGAGTAACCTGCGGCTGATTGTGTTGTTCCTGCACGATGTCATACCTTATGCTTTGCTTTCTCCTTCATGACCCCAGGCCAGGAAGCAAGCTGGCCACTTCCACAGAGAAGAAAGAACACTCCAACTCAGTTCCTAAGGACATAGCCTCAGCTTTGCTTTTAGACGTCAAGCCACATAAACCTGTGTTTTACCTTTTCTTTTCTGCTTAGACTCAAAAGCATTTAGAGCAGCGGTCCTCAACCTTCCTAACACTGCTACTGTTTAACCCAGCTCCTCACGCTGTGCTGACCCCAACATTACTTTCATTGCTTCCTCATAACTGTAATTTTGCTACTGGTATGAGTCATAATGTAAATATCTGCGTCTTCCAATGGTCTTAGGTGACCTCTGTGGAAGGGTTATTTGACCTCCCCAAAGGGGTCACGACCCACAGGTTGAGAACTGCAGATTCAGAGTTTTCCTTAAGTGCCACCCCTCTGCTGGGGCTGTGCTCCTTACAGCATCCCGAGGCAGGCTGCGTAGGGCCCTGATGTGGGAAGGTCATTTGTCTATCTGTTGCTTTCATTGGTTAATTAATAAAGAAACTGCTTGGCCTGATAGGTCAGAACATAGGTTGGTGGAGTAAACAGAACAGAATGCTGGGATGAAGGGAAGTTAGGCAATCGCCATGCCTCTCCTCTCTGG
>NW_026068065.1:2314699-2402199 GCF_014885135.2 Alexandromys fortis | reverse complement strand
CAGAGAGTGTTTCTCTGCAAGTCAGATCTGGTGTTCAATACTTAGCAATATAAATAACTAAATAAATAAATAAATCCACAAAAGTAGTATTGTCTGACATGACACATGGATCATTTTTGCATGATTAAAAACAGAGCAGACATTACATACAGTTATAGTTTGTCACAAGTAATTTTTTTCTTCAACTGGAGTTACAGTTAAGAGTAAAATATTAATCTTCAAAAATAGTCACTAGAATTAGGATATATTACTAAATCACGATAAAAAATTTGGATTTAGAACTACCTCAGTATCTAGCTGTTAAATAATCTAAAAACCAATCAAAATTCCTGGTGTTCTCATCTAAAAAGAATGAACTGTACTACAGGGTTTGGCCAGGGGCAACACACGGTTCTCTTCAGTTCCATGTCTGGGATTGGAGATACTGTCAAGAGAAGAGTTATGTGTGCAGCGGCAGTTCCTGAGTTCAGCGAGTCCACTAGCTAGTCACGCAGTCCTGATGTATATGCTGAAAGGGATTTAAGCATGGGCTATAATACAATAACCCTGTGCAGATATCCTCCTTCCTGAGGAAGCTTCCCAATCTGTGATACGGACCAGGCAGAATCTAAAAGGAATGGTATTCTTACCTGCCTAGTGAAATCACCCACATTACTAAAAGATTTCAAAAGAAAAGCATGTTCCTTCTAAAAGCTCTTCTGAGCTCTAATCTAAAGTCTTCAGACTCAATATATGTCATTCATAATGTCTGTATATCAGTGTAAATCTATGGAATACAGGAAAGTAGTAATTAGACATAGTTAAAAGGTTAAATGCCACAGTAGGAACAATGAAAATATTATCAATAAATTCGTGGATCAAAACAAAGTAAGTCCAAATAGCCACAGAGAATTTACAGGTGGGAGCTACAGAGACCACTAAAGAGTTGAGAATGTGTGCTGCCCTTGCAGAGGACCCAAGTCAGGTGCAGCCCTCTGTCACTCCGGCTACCGAGAACCCAGCTCCTCCTCTGCCATCTGAGAGCACCTGCACCATGTGCACACACCCACTCACGTGAATAAAAATAAATCTTAATGAATATATAGTTGATACTGTTCTTAAAAGAGTCGATAAAAAATGTATCCAAACACGTACGGTTATTTAATAAAGAACAAACACTTACACAGTCATTTGGTCCAGCTCCTCTTGCATGGCCATCAGAAGATCAGACAAACTGTCACAGACGGGAACGGGCTCTCCTGGGTTAGGGGCCACAGCTTTGGCCTGGGAGGTTGTTCTGAGAGGCTTGTATCGACACTGCAGCTCAGTGATGGGAGCAGGTCTCTGAAGGCTACGGAGCCCATAGGCACCTATCATCTGCACAAGTTTACAAGCTTGCATTAAAGGAACAGCCTGCGCTGGACAACACGAAGGGGAAGACAGCTGTGAACACACTAGCGCTCCACAGTGTGTGTGCCGGTTAGATCTCGTCAGCCTGACACAAGCCTAGCCATCTGCAAAGAGGGAACCCAACTGAGAAAATGCTGCCATCCTCTGGCCTACAGGCAAGTCTGTGGAGCATTTTCCTGATTGGAGATTGATGTATGTGGGCCCAGTTCTCCGGGGCAGAGCCACCCCGGGCAGGTGGTAAACTGAGCAAGGCCTGGAGAGCACGCCCGTAGGAATTGCTCCTCTACAATCTCTGCTTCAGTTCTTGCCTCCAGGCTCCTGTCCCAACCTCCCTTCATGGAGGATGGTGAACTGAAATAAACCCTTTCCTCCTCATGATGCCTCTGGTTATGGTGTCTGTCACAGCGAAAGAGCGCTAACTAGGACTGTGTATGAACAGCATCTGCAAACCAAGGCCAGGATCCTCATTTCTGTCCTCTTACCTTCACCTTCTCCAAAGACTGTGCTCTACACTTCGGGTCCATTTGCTGAGGGGGTTCCCTCTTTAAACACTTCGTTTTCTAAAGGTTAGCAAGGGAAAGAGGAAGCAAAGTACTATTTTAATATATATTTATGATATGAAAAATTCTCAAAACTCAACAGCAAGTAGTGCAATTTGGATGTAGGAGCAGACATGAATAGACATTTGACTAGAAGAAAAAAGGCAGACACATAAAGAGTTGGTTAACAACCTATTCAGATTAATATAAAATAGCCAAAATAAAAAAAGTTAATAGTAAAAAAGAAAACATTACCACATGCCTATTAACATGGGCAAAATAAAAAAAAAGTGATGACATCAAATATTGTCAAGGATGCAGAGAAATTGCATCACTTGCACATTGGTAAAGGCACTGTGTTTGACAAGTCGGCAGTTTCTTATAGAGTCAAACATGTATTTATCATATGTCCTAACAATTGCACTCTTGAGCAATTATTCTAGAAAGATTAAAATTGATGTTCACACACACACACACTCACACACATGCACAAAACCATCAATCAACACATGCATAAAATATCTTTACTTGCAATAGCTGGAAAGTAGCAACAACGCAAACATCCTCAAACAGGGACTGACTAGGTGTAGTAGATCCTTAACGTGGATTAGTGTAAAAGGCAAAGAGAATAGATAACCACTCAGATGGAAGTCCAGGGAAAAGGCAGCCCCAAAGGCTCACACTGTATAACTCTACTTGACCTTTTTCTCATTGGGATACAGCCTCACTATGCAATGCAGGCTGGTCTCAAATCATGGCAATCCCACTGCTTCAGCTGCCTCACAACTTAGATTGCCGGCATGTTCCGCAGTGCCTGACCATACAGGATTCTTGAAATAAGAAAACCACAGAGGAGGCGAACAGAATAACACTTGCTGGGGCTGGGGGAGGTGTGGGTCTAAGGGAACTGTCGGGAAGAACCTTAGAGTGGGTGGACAGGATCTTGATTGCTGTGGTGGCTACATGAAGCTACACAGGTAACAAATCCATGTACGTTCTCTCAGGCCTCTCAGTCACCATTATACCTCTGTCTACTGTTCCTAAAAAGCCTTCAATGGGTGCCAACTACTTATAGTAAGAGTTCAAGTTCAACACTACCACCTGTTTTCAGACAGGAGTCTCACTGTTTGCCAGGCTAGCCAGGAACCTACTATGTACTTCAGGGTGGTTTTAAACACAGGGCCCTCCTGTCTTGGCCTTCTGAGTATAGGAATTATAAATGTTCTTCACTACACCCCACTTTAAAAGTTAGTTGTTGCTGCTGTTGTTGTTGTTGTTTTCCCCTTTTTGGAGACAGTGTCTTGTTAGGCCAGGATGGCCTTGAGATTATACATCTCTGTCCCCAGAAGGATTATATTTTAACACACTCCTCTCTGCAGGGTGTCATTCTTTAGGATCCCGGGATGACTGCAGTGTGGCGGCTCTGCATCACTCCCCTGTCTCAGTGTATCTCTGCTTGTCCCTGAACTCCCAGACTCCCGCCTCAGCCCCAGCTGGCACTAGAGCAAGTACTGTCACACTGGGTTTATCTGCCTCTGTCTCTTAGAGACAGTGGTCTAAACAACAAAACCTATGAGCTGATATTCAACCGGAGACATGGAGACACGGTGTTAGAGATAAATGGGAGCGCTGCACTCTGAGCCTATCTCCGGTGATGTCAGAGCGCCTTTTCACGTGGGAATCAGCACTTTTACTGAGTTTGCTCCTAATTACCCTCTACTCTTTCAGAAGTTATATTTTCTTTCTTATATTCCTTTTATCGTCTCATAGTTTCTACAATAAATATGTAAAGTTAAACTTCTATCTTATCAGATAAAAGATAGCATTAAACAAATATTTAATAAGTCATTGTTCCATTTGCGAATTATTTATAGTACTTTTCTATTTGGGTTTCCAGTTCAAATCTCATTACTCAAATAAGACATAAAAAGAGATTAAGGAAATAAGCAAAATAAGTGGTTTTTATTATTATAGCTATAAAATTATTTTTCCATTTTTGCGTTTGTATCTTTGTGGGCACATGTGTGGAGTGCATGTGCACATGTATGTGCATACATGTGGAAGCCCAAGGTTGATGACAGAATCACCCTGGATTGTCTTTCTACCTTATTTGTTGAAGGCAAGGTCCTTCAGCCAAACCCAGAGCTCATTGATATGGTTCATTTCTCTAGCCAACTTGATCAAGGATTTCCTTGTTTCTACCTTTCCACGATCTAATTACCAGGGAGGCTGCCATGCCCCACAGGCATCCCTCATGCTTGTTCAGCAAACATTTAACTATCACTGAGCCATTTCCCCAATTTCAAATATAGTTATAAAATTCTTTTTAAAAATTATTAAAGGTCCAATGAAATGGCTCAGTTAGTAAAGACCCTTGTAAAAGCCCTTGCAGCTTGAGTCTAATCCCTGGAACCCAAAAGATAGAACATACCCTGCAAGTTATCCTCTGACCTCCACGCGCATGCCATGGTTGCATGTGTGTGTGTGTATGTGATGTGTGCGTGTACACATATCACATACACATACACTAAATAAATGTTTAACAAAACACAGCCAGATAGCCAGGTGTGGCAGTACGTGGCTGTAATCCCACCTACTCAGGAGGCTTGGGCAGGAGGACTGAAGTCAAGGTCAGCCCAGGCTAGGTGGCAAGTCTGAAACCAACAGGGGTTACTAGGGTGTAACCCTGTCTCAAATATTAGTAAATAAAATTGAAAAATATTTCTTTTTTACTGTATATGTGTTTATATAAAGCTGTGTTTAGGATTTTTTTTTTTGAACACAGAAGCACATCAGACCCAGTTTCTTTCTCTCTCTCTCTCTCTCTGCCTGGTACCTCTGGATCAGGATATAAAGCACTCAGCTGTTGCTCTAGTGTCTGACTGTCTGCTTCCCACCATGATGATAATGGACTAACCCCCTGAAACTGTAAGCAAACCCCAATTAAATGTTTTCTTTCATAAGAGTTGCCTTGGTCATGGTGTCTCTTTACCGCAATAGAACAGTAAGAAAATGTATTCTATCATAGATATCTTTTTTTTGGGGGGAGGGGGTTGAGACAGGGTTTCGCTGAAGTTTTAGAACCTGTCCTGGAACTAGCTCTTGTAGACCAGGCTGACTCTGAACTCAGAGAGATCCGCCTGCCTCTGCCTCCTGAGTGCTGGGGAGGCGTGCACCACCACCACCCGACCATAAAGAAGCAGAAAAGACTAAAGGATGAATAAACATCTATTATAAAGTTAAGAAGTAATATCTGGGGAAAGCTGAATATACATACCTTTGGTGGTTTCTTCTTTCCCTTACAGTGCTGTGATCGTGAAACTGTAGGCATTAAAAGTCTGCTGATTTCCAGTCCAGTTTGAAGCTATAAAATTAAAGAAATAATTTATAAGACTGATCTGTAACAAGCTTCTTTATACATAATGAAAGTTGAGATCTCAGCTTTCAAGTATAAAATATGTTCTAAAGTCAAGCAGGGCTTAGGTGCAGTAACTTGGATGGAGCTGAAGCAGGGTTGCATGAGCTTAGGAGCTCAGGGCCAGCCTGGGCAGTGCAGTGAGACTCAATGTTAAAAAACAAAACAATAAAAATAAAGTCCCAAACCCAAAAACCTTTGAAAAAGAATACTCCAGTAATACATTAGTTTGGCAATTATGACTATTTTCTGTTTATAAAGGAATAAATTAGGGTGTGTGTGTGTGTGTGTGTGTGTGTGTGTGTGTGTGTGTGTGGTGTATGCTCATGTGTATATCTCAAGATGAAACTAATATATTCCAGGAGTCAGTTACCTCAACTAAGAATATATATAGCATGTGCAAGGTCTTTGGCAATATATCTGAGAATATGGATGTACAGGCTAAGTGAGAATTTTGCTACTACAGCAAAACAGACTGTCGTAACAATGTACAACACCAAAACTGAGTGTAGACTAGGGTGCAGGTCACGAGGATGAAGTATTCAAAGACACCAGTCACTGTGATAGACTACAGAATGCTACCGACCTCACACGCTCTGTCTTGAAACAGCTTGCGCTGATGCTCCTCTTCCTTTAGTTTTTCCTCTAGATAGTTTATCTTTTCCTGCAATAATGAACATATATGAAAATCAGAGCCAAACATCCTTTCCGAGATGGTCCTAGGGGGTCTAGATTTTTAAGAGCTAGCAAGTTAGAATAGAAAGTAAGAAAAAGAAATGGCAAAAGATGCCAAGATTTCTCTTGGCTGTCTACCTATGCTTCCTTCCTTACTATTGCACATCAGGGCAAAATGAAAGAGAAAAAACTCATAGCTTTATTTGTGGCCACCACCAGACCCATAGAGAATAAACCCACAAGTTTTATTATCGGCTACCTCCAGATCCATGACGAAGTTTCCGAGAATGCTATAGCTTTTAAAGCTATTATGGTCTTGGGTCTCAACATTCACAAAAACAACAAAAACAAACAAACAAACAAACAAACAAAAAACCCCAAACAAACAAAAACAAAAAAACAAACAAAAAAACCTAAACCAAAACAACAAAAAAAAAAAACCCAAAAAACCAAAACCAACAACAACAACAAAAAAATAACAACCAAAAAACCGACAGCAATGTCAGCCATGTGCATGTGATGGGGGCTAATGCTGGGGAGCAGGCGGGGAGACACCTGAGAACTGTAAGACCTGGAAGCGCACAGAAGTAGAAGGAGAGGAGCAATTGCACAAAGCTGTCCTCTGCCCTCCACACATATGGCATGGCATGCATGCTCCCCACCCCATCGTTCACATACACATAGCAAAACTAATGTTAAAAGAGTATCACACATGAAATGGTAAAGCAACAAGGACAATTTGAAAGGCTCTCTGCACACTCCATACCTCACATACATTACACCTTTTACGTGTGTGTGGTTCGGAACAGGAACATGACAGAACTGTCAAGGGGAGAGACTTCGAGACTTCTGAGTATTGCAGCTCTTAAGAGGGGCTACAAAGAGGTTCTAGAGCAGTTCTGTGAAATGACAAGGATTTGGCGGGAGGAGGAGCAGGGGTGTAGGACAGGCACTAAAGGCCACCTAATGCCCTTCAGGTCAGACACCTGAACTGAAAACGTCCTGCCGTCTTAGTCAGGCGCCTGCTGTGCTATCTATCAGCAGGCAAGCTCCCTCATGCCAGGACAGAACACGCTTTCTCCCCAGGCAGGAATTACCCGGATTACTGAATTCTGTACATGAAGGGCTCTAACCCTTTGGCTGCTCACTCCCATACAGTGCCAGCTTGGCATTCCTCCTGGCGCCATCAGCTCCGAGACAAGCAGAAGCTTACCTCAGCAGCCTGTTGCGTGGCTGTCAATCTAAAACACTCTTTCTCTAAGACAGTGAGCTTTTCAAGTTTAGCGTACAGCTTCATCTGATCTTGTTCTTTTTCCCTTTGAAGCTGGGCCTGGAAAAGATTTTTTAAAAAAAAAAAAAGAAAAAAGAAAGAAATCTTAGTTTGGCAAGTGATGCCAGTGGATCAAGAGTCACATAATTTCTGAGAAATCAAAATTTAACATAATCAGCTGCTAGAAACATGTACACACAGGTACATATGTTAGGCACTTCCAAGCAGAGAACAAGAAAAATCCTTTTAAGGAGCAAATGTGATTATGTGACGAACATGTGGCTGAATTCGCACTGTTGCATCCTTTTACAACAGTGGTGCTGGGGTGGGGTCCCACAAAACTTACACCACAGACATGGGGGGGGCACGGGTGGCCAAGCCTGCTCACAGCCCAGCCTCCCCGACTCTAACAGAGAAGAGCACTGGGGACAAAACATGACAGGAAAGTCAACCCCACATGTGCGCAGGCTGTTTCACAGGACAGTTTATTACCACATTAGTAATAAGGACCAACGTTGAGGGGCAAAGAAGAACCGTACTCGGGTTGCTGTGAACGTAAACATGCTATAAAAGGAAAGCCCGCTAATTAGAATAAAATGGAAAGTGGGCACTAAACGCGGTCTTGGAGACCGAAGGCCCAATAGTGCCGTCTCCGAGAAGAGAGAGGAGTAGGACAGAATGCCCCCTGGAAGAATGCAGGCTAAAAATAGTCCAAGCGTAATTTAAAATATTGAAAGTTTAAAAAATAAAAACCCCAAACACCAGAAATAAAAAAGTCGACTCAACAAGTAGGAAACTAGGCAGAGGGGCATTGTCAGAACACGGCCCAGGAATGGAGGCTTGCGAGGCGAATTCTGAGTGCTCTCGTGAGAACACTCCAAGAAGACAGTAGTCCGTGCCCTCAGTTTCTTCCAAATAGAGACGTTCCTGGGCGGTTTCGTGCTCCTCCCAGGGGTAGCAGATGGGAGTGAGTTTATTCCAGACTCCTCACCATTGATGGTTGCTGTTAAGTGCTTAACTAGCCTTTGTCTGTTCCATGGAAAAACATGGTTTTGCCACATATGGCTCCTCCTTGGGATTATACCCAGCTTGAACTCATGAGAACTTTACTCAGGTGACTTTTCTTAACCCTCATGGCATAGACAGAGCTGGCTATTGCATGAGACTTCGGTCGGCTTCATTTCTCGCTCCATTCCCCCAGGTCCCATAGCCTCTAGAGTGGTAAACAGTGCATCAATTATCAAGTTGCTGAAAATTAACAATAAAGAGAAAGTCTTACCAGCATCCTGAGAAGCAGAAACAAAGCACACACGGGGGAAGAAGATAAGAACAGCCATTAGATACCACGAACGCTTAAGACAACTGAGACAAAAATCTTTAATGTGCTAGAAATTTAAAGTTGGGCATTGTGGTATACTTCTGTAACCATAGTACTCAAGAGTCGAGGTAGGAGGATCGTCCTGAGCCAGAAATCAGCCTAGGCAATACAGCAAGGTCAAGGCCAGGCTGCATTTTAGCTCAAAACAAGCCAGCAAACAAAAATAACTCCCAATAAATAAACATACAGGGCAAGAGAGACGGCTCAGAGGGTATAAAAGTACTCGCTGGTAGAGCCCAATGATCTGAGTTTAGTCCCTGGAACCCACAGAGGAACCCGAGCAGGGTGGCGTGCATCTGTCAGCAGACGCAGGGGAGCTGTGTGCAAGCTCACAGGCCAGTCAGTGTGCAGTCTGCAGCTCAGCTGCAGAAACAGAGGCAGACCCCGTCTCCAAACAACAGGAGGAGAAGATGGACTTCTGAAGAGTGGGCCACCACATGTGTGCTCCGACAGCACACACATATACACCTAAACACACATACACACCTAAACACACATATATACCTAACACACACACATACACACCTAAACAATACACACCTAGACACACACAGATACAAAAACAGACAAACAAGACATGAAAGTCACAAACTAGAGTTCTATGTCTAGCAAAAACATCTCTCACAAATACATCTGAAATAAAGGCTTCTCCAGGTATATGAATGCTATGAGAATTTTGGGCATTAATTTTTTTCTTCAGACTGAAGAAACTCAATCCATGCAGAAAAATAAAATGCACTGGAAATGATTAAAATGTAAATAAATATATATTTTCTTTGTAATTTTCTTTAAAGGACAATCAGAATCTAAGAGCGCTAACAAGGAACTACGGGTCGGTTTCATGACATGTAAAAGCAAAGGAAAGCTGTATTACAAATGGGAAACTGGAAGCAGATAGCAGAAGGGTCTTTCTCGTGAAGTGTTTAGCACTAATTAAGGCAGACTGTGGCAAGTTAGAATACAGGTGTCTGAAGGAAGAAGCTGTCACCAGAGCTGGGGGTGCTGGTTCATGCCAGAAACACCAGCCCCTTGCAAGGCTAAGGGCAGACTACTTACTGCAAGTTCAAACCCACCCTGGCACCAGATTGAGACCTTGCCTTAACACAAATGAATAAATGGATGAATGGATGGATGAATGAACGAACGAACGAGTAATGGGTTGAAGGAGCAGCTCAATAGTGAATCAGTTGCCTGGTGTGTACGATGCCCAGGGCTCAATTCCTTGCACCACACACACAAACACATATGCATACAAAGAAACCACTAGTAAGATTTGAAAATACTTTTAAATGAATGAAATAAAAATAAAAATGACCAAACTCTGTTGGGTAAAGGCAAAAAGTGTTTTGTAGGGACTAGATAACTTTATAAAAACAGAACAGTTGAGAGAATGAAAGGAAGACTCGGGGTGGGGTCCATTAGAAGCTGCCTCTGAGTGATACTAGGAAGAGTCAGACAACAGAGCACAGACAGAGAGAGAAAGAGACACAGAGAGAAAGATGAGAAGCACCACACATCACAAAGGAGGTGACAGGACAGAGAGAAGTGTGAAGAAGGGCGAGGGAGCTAACAGGATGGGTAGCACATGGCTTCAGCCGTGGCTCTCGGGCAGGGGGAGCAAGACTTAGGCAGAGTCCAAAAGGCAAGGCAGGCAAGCTGCACACTGAAGAAGCTCTCAAAAGCTACCCTTCCATCTGGGGAAATCTATCAGATGGTGACTCCTTCTGTGTGACAGGCCAACACTCCCCATTTCCGAGGGCTGTGTGCAAAGGAGCCAGCCTATTGTTCTCAGACTGAGTTATTCTGGAGACCTGAAAAACAAGGAATAACCACAAGGCAGGTGGTAGCCTGCGACTACATGCTGCAGCCTCTGGGAGGACGCAGCTGTAGTGTGGGAAGGGGCTTGGGGCAGATGCTAAGAGGTTCAGGCTTAGAAAGCTGGGCTTTGGCAGGGGACGGTTAGTAGATGGAGCTCCACCTCCTCCTCCTGAGGATGGGAGCAGACTCCATTACCTGAAGATGACTGTGGACAACTGGTCAGTGGGTACCAGATCTCTGTAGCTAAGGGCCAGCAGGAGTGAGCTCAGAGTCCCCAGCAGAATACCTGGCACTGCTGTGCATCTCCCGCGGGGCAGTCCGTGCGGAGCAGGGTTAGAGAGCACAGCCTAGACAGCCTAGACACGGGGATGTCAGGGCTTGCTTGCCTGCCCTAGTCACCTTCTATCTGAACTGTCAGCCTAAACAAATGTTAACGTCATGGACACTCCGCATCGTGTTCTTCCTATTTTCTCTTCTGTGTCACTAGTGCCACAGGAGATGGCTGTAATGGGGCTTAGGTGTGTTTTTATTTCTTGTTTGCTCTGGTGTTGTTGCTGTTTTCTCCTCTCATTGTGACTGAGAATTAAATCCCTAAGAGAAGGCTGCTCACAAAGGTCCCTGAATAAAAGCAGAACTCCCACCAACAATGTGTAAACCACGAGTAGCACAGGAAGGGGAACGGAGGGTTCAAAGTCCACCTGCTAACAAGAGAAACGCACAGTGACTTTGAAGAACACAGAAACAGCAGATAAGCAAAGGAAGGAAATCAATCCAGGATGTGGGAGATAAAGCAAGATGAGAAACTCCGGAAAGAAGCTGCCATTTTGGGGAGGAAAAAAACTCCAAAATGTCAGAAATGAAAAACCCAATTTGCCAAATTAAAAACACGGCAGAGAGCATCACAGACATTGCACTGGATCACTAGATCAAGCAGAGCAGAGAATATCAAGAGTGAAGACAAGGTGGAGGGATCACCACACTCAGCCGTCAATAAAGAAAAGAAGCAAGCATGAACACACCCATACCCACTCTGGGACAGGAGCATACACCACATCTAAGACTCCCTCAGGCAGAGGAGACAAGATAAAAGCTAACAGCTAAGCTTCATTGTCAACCTGACTGGATTTAGGACCGCCATGGAAATCTTTCTTTGGGTGTGCCTGTGTAGGTGCTTACAGTAACGGTTGGAGAGGAGGGACTTCCCAGTCTGAACGTGGAGGATCCCAAACTGAACAAACAGGAGAATGCAAGCAGACCTTCCTGACTGGGGTGCAAGGTGAACAGCAGTCGCCCACCCCTGCCACTGTCAGGAACTGTGGGGTCAAGAAAGAGACACCATCGGAACTCAAGTGTCCGGACAAGGCAAACTTCAGTCTTGGAAAGAGGCCTGCTGCTCATCAGAGCTGAAGAACAAGCACCGGAACAGGAAATGCAAACGGTTTTTATTCTAATTCAGGTGACTGTGGCTTCTCCATTGGCTGGGATCCAACCTCACAACCTTTTGCAAATGGCTAGCCTGGAAAGAATCAGTGCACAGGAAATGAAGGGCCTTGCCTAAACAGAGGTTCCACTGTGTGTGTCTCTGTGTGTGTCTGTGTGTGCGTGCGTGTGTGGTAGCTAAAACATTCGTATAAAAGTTTTACAAAGTGGAAAAGGTCATATTTGACTCTTCAACACAAGCGTCATGGTATTTGGTGGAAAGACTCATATTTAATGCTTCTTACCTTACCATGATGGCCTGTGCACTCAGACTGGGGTCACAGTTGCTTTTGTCTGGAGTTTGCCACAGCCACAGGAAACTGGTACTGAGGTGTGGGGCTGATAAAGCTGACTGCATGGGTTCTTAGGTGTTTGGACCCAGTTTACGGGAAGAATATGAAAGAACTCAGAGCTGTGAGTTAGCAAAGTCCTAGAATCCTTTAAGCAGAGCTCAGGGGCATTCTAGGAAGGCTAGACAAGAAAACCAGTAGATACACAGTGGCATCCCAATTCATGAAATTCTGAAGACAAAAGGGATCTGATAACAGGAACTGAGCTAGAGGCCATTCACACTGTGCTCTGGTGACAAAACTGGACTCATGCTGCCCTTGTCCTGAGCACTTGAGAGAGGCTGAATTCAAAAGCAAAAGACAGGGGATGAAGATGGTTCATCAATTAAGAGTTAAGAACAATTGTTTTTTGTTTTGTTTGTTGTTGTTGTTTGTTTTTTGTTTTTCCAGACAGTGTTTCTCTGTAGCTTTGGAGCCTGTCCTGCAATTGTTATTCTTCCAGAGGACTTGGGACTGATACCCAATACCCACATCTGGTGGCTCACAACTCTCAGTAACTTGAGTTCCAGAAGATCCAGGCCCCTCTTCTGGCCTACCTCGGTGACCACACGTGTATACATATGTGTTCGCACACACACACACACACACACACACACTAAGCCTCTTAAAAAGTAATGTATTAATTTGTTAGGTAGAGGAAATTTCAAGGGAAGATTAGATTCAGGCTGTGGCATTGTTATTTCCCACTGCTGAGAGAGAGAGAGAGAGAGAGAGAGAGAGCAAAAAGTGGACCAGGAAAGTATGAAAATATGCAGTGTAGTCAAGAAGAGAGCACTGAGGAAATTCAATGTTGCAGCCAAGGGGATGGACAGCAATTTTAAGTGTTAAAGGTAGTATCGCCATTAAAGAGAAACCTGGTTCTGTCCTTGGAACAATAGGAAAGTTGCTATGAGGGTAAGACCAGAGCCACGGAAGGTTCCAATTTGTGAGAATGCAAATTCATTTGAAAGCTGAGATTCTGAACTGGGCTTTACCGATTAGAAAGGTTCACCGATTGAAAACAGCTGTAGGCAAACAGAGGTCACAGTAACCGTGACCCAAGAGGTCAGACCACATCTTGGGCTGGCAGAAGAACTTGGCAGTGTCACCCACATGGTCTCGGTTTTGCATAAATGAAAGACAGAAGAGTGAGAAGTCATCAGGATTTGCACCAACATGTCTGAAGGCCACTGACACGAGGCAATGTGTGACAGGTTCCAAGTTCCTGCAAAGAGGCTACTGCACGAAGCAGACAAGGTGAAGTCTAAACTGCAGTGAGACCCCAGCGTGTTGGAGATAGCAACATCATGGGACATCTCAGGAAAGTTACAAGCATATAGTAGACCTGGCCCAAGGGAGAGGCCGTGTGTGCTACAGGAAGGAGAGCCGGAAGGACATGACCCCTCAAGAGAGAGTCCGTGTGCTACAGGCAGGAGAGCTGGAAGGAAAGGGCCCCTCAAGGCTGTTAGAGCGCAGACTACTCCATCACAGCCCCAGTCACCACACACACACACACACACACACACACACACACACACAGCACAGCACAAGGCTGATCCTGGCTCTGCTGACTTTAGGTCTGGTTCTGGTTTGATCTTTGTATAGCCCTACCCCTCTTCTGTACTAGGAAAGTCTACTCTGTATCACTGGGCTGGGATTCTTTGTGATTTTATAGGAGCTCAAAGGCAAGAGTTTGTCTTGAGTCTCAGAAGAGTTTGAACTGTTGAAAGATTATGGGAACCTTTACACATGTAAGAGTATTTTCCACTGTGAGACGAAGATGAGACTTTGGGATGCACGGGGTGGCGTGCTATGCTCTAAAGCACATCTGCTTGGCCATCAGGTTGATAAGGCATGGGATTGTGATGGCTCATCTTTACTGTCAACTTTTTGGACTTAGAATCGCCACGAAAACACATCTCTAGGTATGTATATGAGACTGTTTCCAGAAAGGTTTAAATCAGGAGGAAAGACCTATATGAATGTAGGTGGCATTATCCCATTGGCTGGGGCCCTGAAGTGAATAAGGAGAAAGAAGCAGAATGCCAGTACCCATCTCTGTTTCCCGACTGAAGAAGGTGCAGTGTAACCAGCTGCCTTGTGTTCCTCTGCTCTGCCTTCTCTACTGCGATGGGCTACTACACTATAAAAACGAGCCCAAATAAGCCCTTCCTTTGCTTTAGCAGCTTTGGTCAGGTATCCTGTCACAGAAATGGGGAAAACAATACTATCTGTAAGTTATGACAAAACTTTCCCCAACTTGGGGAAAGAAAAGGACATCTAATGTAAGAAACATGCCCCCCACCACAAAGGTATTTAGCTTAACAAGGACCATAGCTCCTGAAACTTCCCCTTCTTGCCAATTAGCCAATCACACCAGACTGTGTGGGAAGAGATGCAACCACTGCCTCTGCCAGAGATGAAAGGCAGGCTTGCTGGCTGTCCTATCTAGTTTAGCTGGGGTTCTAGAGCACCCTTTTCCAAAAAGAAATCATCTTGCCCAATTACTTTCATGCCCATATGTTCATGTGTTCCTTTGTGCAACACTGAGATTCTCTTCCACCCCCCACAAATACAAGGGGTACTTAGAACTCCAAATTGACATGCCCCAAGAGGACCACTCCACCACACAGCACAGGTAAAAGACCAGAACTCCAGAAGAAACATTACAAGCAGCAAGAGAAAACCAGCAACGAAAGCACACCCAACATAATGACATGAAACTTCTCAGCAAAATCCCTAAGGACAGGGAGCACGGAATGATGGGAGCAAGGAATGGTGGGAGCACGGAATGATGTAGTTCCAGCCCCGACAGCAAATGATTACCAACTGAGACGACAACATCCAGAAAAGTTATCTTGTAAAATTAATGAAGAAATATATTTGACAAACCCAAGTCATTTATGACCACTAAGCCAGCACTGGGAAAGACAAAGAAACCCAACACAAAAGCCATAAAATCAACCCCCAAATCAGCTTTTATTATGTTAATTGTGAATATGATGAGACAGAAAAAAAGAGAACAATTCTTTCCACAGGATGGAGATGTGGGGCACAGTGGGGGACTTTGTCACTGGAGTGTGGCCCTGGCCTCCACTTCATCGCTCCTGCTTTCTGACAGCAAGGTTTCATTTTCCTGAAGCCCCTGCTATGAAGCCACAGGCCCGAAGCAACCATGGATGGGAATGCTTAAACTGAAATAAACACGGAGCACTCTTTTATTAACCTTACTTATTTTATTGTGTATTTTTATTTTTTGAGATAGGGTCTCTCTGTGTAGTTTTGGAATTCACTATGCAGACTAGGCTAGACTTGAACTCAGAAAGATCCAACTGGATTTGCCTCCATTGTGCAGGGTTTAAGGCCTGAGTCATCACACCTGATAATCTTTTCATTTTAAGAGGTAATTGTCTCAGGTGCCTCTTGACTGAATGCTATAATTTCAATTTTTAATCCATTTTGAAAAGTGCTCAGTTACCCTATTCTCAAGAATTACTTCTTAGCCGGGTGGTGGTGGTACACGTCTTTGATCCCAGCACTTGGGAGGCAGAGGCGGGTAGATCTCTATGAGTTTGAGGCCAGCCTAGTCTACAAGAGTTAGTTCCAGGACAGCTAGGACTGTTATAGTGAGAAACCCTGCCTCAAACAAACAAACAAACAAACAAACAAACAAACCAAAACCAAATTAAATTAATTCTACATCATTTTTCTCTCCATTTAAAAACCTCTGGTTATATATCCAGTTAGATCTTTCTTATTACACTGACATGTTACCTTTCCTTATTTTCTGAATTTACTATAATTTTGCCTTTTGTTGGGCTGGGCGGCATGTGTCCATTTCTTTAATTCTTTCTGGTAATCATCTAGTAGATCTACTAGTTCTAAATTTCACTTTTAATATTTAATTCTTTCTCTTGGCCAAATTATGGTTTCTAACACTCAGCAGAGAATGTCATCTTCCTCCCCCACTGATGTAGAAGGGTCTTCTATCTATCTGTTGCTTTCATTGGTTAATTAATAAAGAAAACTACTTGGCCTGATAGGTCAGAACATAGGTAGGCGGGGGAAGACAGAACAGAACTGTGGGAGAAAGAAGCAGAGTCAGGCAGACGCCATGAAGTTCTGGCCCAAGATGGATGCAGATTAGAATCTTTCCTGGTAAGCCACCACTTCATGGTGCTACACAGATTATTAGAAATGGGTTAATCAAGATGTGAGACTTAGCCAATAAGAGGCTGGAACTAATGGGCCAGGCAGTGTTTAAATAAATACAGTTTCTGTGTAATTATCAGGGTATAAGCTTGCTAACCAGGCGGCTGGGAGCCGGGCTGTGGGAAGCAGCCCACTGCTCAACATTGCAACACCCCACCTCTTCGTTTTTGAGATAGAGTCTAATTATGTTGCCAGAGTGGGCTCAAGCTTCCAAACTCCAGCGGCCCCTGCCTCAGTTGCATCCCTTCCCAACTAGTGCTGGTGAACTTAGGGGTTGGGGTCTGTCGGAGCCATGGCATACTCAGAGCAAACTGTGGGAATGTCACGGTGTCCTTTTCTGAGTCCCTGCTCCTGGTTGTCACCGAGGTTTTCTGCTTTCTTACTCAACTTCACAAAGCATGAAGCCTGAGGTCCTAGGCCTTCTGCTCTTTGTAGGCTTCAAGCTGTTTTCCTGAGCTAGAGCCGGGCTGTCAGAGGTGCTGTCTCAACTGCCCCCTCTGAAGTCACTAATGCATTCACAAGGAACGAACCAAAACAGCAGGCCGAACTGTGGGGATTTAAATCTGTACTAAGCCTGAATCCCTGATTATGTGCTGCCCCCCTTAGCACCTCATCTTCTTCCAACCCCCCCCTCCTCCTTTCTTTCTTGTGTGACTTCTTCAGGTTATCTGTTAATTCTTTCTTATTTTCTCTGCGAAGATGTCGGCCTAAAGACTTCAGCTGAAAATCTACACACAGCCTTATAGCTTACTAGGAGTATAATATGAAAATTTCCCCATATTCTATTCTTCAAACAATCATATTAAATTACCATTCCTCAAAGGAGAGTATGCTTACCTGTTGTTCTAGGATCATAGCCTTTTCTCGCTCTACATTGAGAACCATTCTCTTTGTGTATTCGAGTTGCTTCTCAAGAAGAACACAACGAGACTGGGCTGAGCTTAACTGGATGCTTATATCTATGAAAGACAAAATAATGAGCTAATCATTACATAGATCAGGGATTTAGTTATACTGCAAACTCAATCCAAAGCTAAAAGTGACTTCGTGTGTGTGTGTGTGTGTGTGTGTGTGTGTGTGTGATGTGTGTGCTGCACACTCACAAGCCACAGGAGGCGGATGCCAACTGTCTCCTCTATTCCCTCTGCCTTATTTCCTTGAATCAGGCCTCTCCTATGACTGGGAGCCATTGGTTCAGCTTGCCTAGCCAGCAAGCCACTAAGATGTGCCTCTCTTTCCTGCCTACCCCCAAAGCTAGAGTTCTAGGTACTCACAGCCGTGCTCAGCCCTTTTAGATGGGTGCCTGAGATTCTAATCCTGGCCTCACTCTTGTAAGCAAGTGCTCTTGTTCACTGACTTTAAACTTACGTTTGGTGAGCACTCATATACCAAATTCACAGGTCTGAAGGCAACCTGTGGGTTTCAATTTTCACTTTCTACCATTTAGAGCTCCTGGGCAGCACAGAACTCGGGTCATCAAGTTTGGCAGCATGGAGCCATTGCTCTGGCTCTCTCCTCTACTCCTCTTTATCTTTTTATCAAAAAAAAAATTGTGTGTGTGTGTGAAACAATCTCTCATTTGGTAGCCCTGGCCAGCCTGGAAGTTGCTATGCAGACCAGGCTAGCTATGAATGCACAGAGATCCACCTCTGCCTCCTAAGTACTGCGAGTAAAGGTGTGTGCCACCATGCCTGCCTCTCTCCTCTCCTCCAAACTACTGACCACTGAGTTCATCCTAAAAGGGTAAGTAGCCAGTGTTTTAGCTGTGAGCCTGGCCTTTAATGGCCGAGCCATCCCTCCAGCGCCAAGTAGCCAGTTTTGAATCTGTTCACTTCTATCCGTTTATTTTATTCAGTCTCACATTCTCTTCTCATTCTTCATGCTATTTGTAAGGTGAAACAAAAACAGGGGTGTGATTATGTGAGCGAATGTTTTTGAAGGAAAACAAAAAGGTTTTGAAGAAAAAATTAAACAAAGAACTCCCACTCAAAATTTCTTAAAATTCTTATCTAATACCCTTTTCCTAACTCCCACAGAAGTCTCTGCCTATCTATCTCCTCTAATTAATCCTGAATTCCCAAGTTGAATAAACTTATTTCCCGTTCATTTTTATTATTTCTATGTTGTTTAATTACTACCATGGCTTTATATTTCAAAAATTTTAAATTAACATTAACCAAAAATATAAAGAATTATTATGGGTTTAGCTGGGATTTATTAATTACTCTAAAATATTCTAATTTCTAAACACAACTCACCTAAGTCTTTTCTTTTAACTCAAAATTATGTATGCACTGGGGGTCGGACTGCAGCTCAGCTGCTAGAGCAAGCCTGCAGGTGTGCACGTGCAATCCTGCACTTGGGGTGGAAGCAGAAGCATCACTACAGGAAGTTCAAGACCAGCGTGAGGGATGGGTGAAAACCCTTGCCTCAAAAATGTATTTGTGAGCTAGGATAATAGATATTAATGCAGCTAAGCTCAAAGTTACCTTAGTTTCCCACAAATATCAAAATGCCTAAGACCACGGCCACGAGCTCTCAGTGGCTGTAAAAGCAGGTGTTTGAGGAGCCAGCGTGCCCTGGGCTTGCTGCTGTGGAACTGTACGCCCTGGCACCCGCATGCTGAGAACCGCCATCACATACCTTTTTTCTGTTTAATTAGTTCCTGGTGGGCCAGGTTCCGCTCATTTGACTCGTTCTCCAAGGCCTTTTTATACTGCGCCGCCTCTCTGGACAGAGAGTTCAGGTTGTCCTCAGCCTGAGTCCGCTCCAGCTCGATTCGATGGATCTTTTCCTGGAGAGTTTTTAAGGCTGAAACAAGTGCTAGAAAAGAAATCTGCTTTAGGTTTTCAGTAAAATTTTTTGAAAACCTAATAATCACAGCAACTTCAGTAACAATAAAAAATAAACAGTGTATGTTTGTTAGTAGCCAGAAAATATATACAAGTCGATGTATTAAACTGATAAAATTAAAATGACTCGAAAAAGGTATACATTTCCTATGACATAGCTTGTAAAAACAATAATTTACTGAAATTAGTGATTTCTAGGACAGAACCACAAGTAATTTATTATTCAAATGAGAGGACTTCCACTAATTAACATGGAATTGAGGTTTAAAGTTGTGCTCAGTTCTTGATGTGGCCAGTTTTAGTGAAATCACAGCCATTTTTTGTTCTTTGTCCGAGAAGCAATATTAAAGATCAGGACGCATGAGGCGGGACAGTTTTTCCGTGAAACAAACAAACAAGCGGGCTGGACTAAAAGACACACAGAGAGCACACGTTTGCTCCTGGGATTTTGACTTAGCGGACTGGTGTCTTCACGGTGCAGATAAATGGAGAGGTCAGAATTTCTCAAATGTTATTTTACAATTTTTACCCCTTTCTGGTTTCAGATGATGAAGCTAGAGCTGAGTGGAATATAAATAAGTGAACATTAATAGCACAGTAAAATGCTTGCTGAGACTTTTGCTTGCTCTTTGTCTGGCACCAGCAGCTGGTGCTCTGATTTGGATGTCAACTTAACACAAGCATCGTCTGGGAAGAAGACCCTCAATTGAGAAGATACCTGCACCAGACTAGCCCTTGGGAAAGCCTGTGGTGCGCTGTCTTGATTAACCATCGATGTGGGAGGGCCCAGCTCACTGTGGGCAGTGCTAGCCCTGGGCTGGCCTGAGAAGCAGGCAGGTAAACAGCATGCCCCCAGGTCAGCGAAGCTTCCCTCAAGGATGGATGGAGTGAGTGTGACCTGAGAGGTGTGAGTGCAAGGAACACTTTTCTCACCAGGCTGCTTCATCATGACAATGCTTTATCACGCCAATAGAAATCCTACCGAAGACAGTGACTATTAAAACAGATTTTTTTTGAAGATTAATAGACAGATCTTGTAATTTATAAAGCATAAAATATTTCTGGAGTCACAAATATTTTCTAATTCAATTTTAAGGTTCTTTTAAGTTTATGTTTAAAAAGTTATAATTGTCATATTTGATAGTTAATTAGATATAATGGCTTCCAAAGGGGCTTACAAGGATAACCTTGGATATGTGAATTCTGACTGATGCTTGAATGTGATAAAACTCCACTTCACTCACTAGCATTGTGATTATCTAAGTTATAAAAATTCCAAATCTGAATTTCTAATTCCAAATCTGAATTTCTACTCATCTTTTATAATTTATTTATTTTTTTCTGTGTAGTCCTGGAACTCACTCTATAGACCAGGCTTCCCTTGAACTCTGAGATCTGCCTGCCTCTGCATCCGGAATGTTGGGATTAAAGGCATGCATGGCCATTACCCCCCTTTTAATTGTATGTGTGCAATATATGTGTGTGGGTACACATGTGCCATGGCACACACACAGTCAATCCTCTCCTACCATGTGGTTGCTGGGAATGCATTCTTTTTTAAAACTGTTTTTATTGAGTGGTGTAGGAGGTCCTTCTGTATTTGTGTTGCTTTCATTGGTTATTAAAGAAACTGCCTTGGTCTAGTTGATAGGGCAAATCTCAGGTAGGCAGGGAAGACAGAACAGAATTCTGGGAGGAAGAAGGCAGTGAATCTCCAGCCTGAGATGGACGTAGGTTAGAGTCTTGCCGGTAAGCCACAGTCATGAGGTGATACACGGATTTAATAGAAATGGGTTGATCAAGATGTGAGAGTTAGCCAATAAGAGGCTAGAGCTTATGGGCCAAGCAGTAATTTAATTAATACAATTTCTGTGTGGTTATTTCGGGAGTAAGCTAGCCGGGTGGCAGAATGCAGTCCGCTCCTCCTACTACAATTAAGCTATAAATTTTCTCCTACTCCCCTTCCACTCTGCCCCTGCCCCTCATGCTCTCAATTTACTCAGGAGATCTTGTCTTTTTTCTCCTTCCTAAGTATGTCCCTCTTAGGTCCTCTTCGTTGTCTAGGTTCTCTGGGGTTGTGGACTGTAGGCTGGTTATCCTTTGCTTTATGTTTTTATGTTAATATCTGCTTATAAGTGAGTACATATTATATTTGTCTTTCTGGGTCTGGGTCACCTCACTCAGTATGTTTTTTTTCTAATTATATCTATTTGCTTGCAAATTTGAAGATGTCATTTTTTTTTTTTTACTGCTGAATAGTACTCAATTATATAAATGTACCACATTTTCCTTATCCATTCTTTGGTTGAGGGGCATCTAGGTTGTTTCCAGATTCTGGCCATGACAAACACATATAAGCTGTCATCAGTGTCATCAGTATTTGTTGATTTCTTCCATTTTTTGTTTGTGTTTTCCTCTTCTTCTTTAAGGGAATTTTTCATTTCCTCTTTAAAGACCTTAAGCAGCTTCATACAGTGATTTTTAAGGTTGTTTTCTTCTGCTTCGTCTGTGTTAGGATACTCGGGTCTTGCTGTTGTAGAAGCACTAGTTTCTGGTGCTGCTGTATTGCTCTTTATGTTGCTGAGTGTATTCTTACCTTGTTGTTTACCCATTTCTTCCTCCAGTTGGAACAGGTTGACATGTTTTAGGGGTGTCCCTTTTCCTCAACTGGTGTACTTGGGGGCTGTGGCTCTGTTGAATGCTTCTTCAGGTATAAGCAGGGCAGAGCCTTCTATAATCGTTCCCCCTGATGGCCACCATGCTGCTGAGGTTTCCTCTCAGGCAGCTGACAGGTGACCACCACCACACTGCTGAGGCTTCCTCTCCTTAAGAATGTAGTCTTACTGAGCCTCTCTCTATTGCTAGCCCTTTTGATGTTTATTTTATTTACAAATTGACAAGAAATTTCATAGAAAAAGGACTGATTTATAAATAAATACGCGAAAACTTCATTTTTCTGAAACTATGAAGACTAAACATCAAAATCGAGCAAGATAAAAAACTGAAAATCATTTAAAGTCTGGTATGTATTCTGTCTTAGAAAACCTCCAGCTGGGCCGGGCGGTGGTGGCGCACACCTTTAATCCCAGCACTCGGGAGGCAGAGGCAGGCGGATCTCCGTGAGTTCGAGACCAGCCTGGTCTACAAGAACTAGTTCCAGGACAGGCTCCAAAACCACAGAGAAACCCTGTCTCGAAAAACCAAAAAGAAAAAAGAAAAAAGAAAACCTCCAGCTGGGTGTTAGTGGTTCAAGCCTTTATTCCCAGCACTCAGGAGGCAGAGGCAGAAGCACCTCAGAGTTCAAGGGCAGCCTGGTGAGTTCCAGGGCAGTCAGGGCTACACAGAGAAATCCTGTCTCAAAAAACCAAACCAAAAAAAAAAAAAAAACCCTCCACAGTTCTGCTAGATCCAAAGAGTATAACGTCATAGGACACAGTGATGACACGGGAGTGTGAAATACATGCAAACCTAAAGTACACAAGCCTAAAGGGTAGGCTCTTTCATGCCACAGGGAGAAAGTAGTGTGTCTGAGGCCATGCTGGGCTATGGTGTAAGACCCTGAAGAAAAAAAAAAAAAACGATACCTAAATAAAAATTTTCCCTTATCTATCTACCTGTAACAGCTAATACATTTTTACTCTTTTTTATTTGTTTGAGGCAAGATTTCTCTGTTTAGCCCTGGCTGGCCTTAAACTTGCTGTGAAGAACAGGCTGGCCTCTACATCTTGAATGCTGAGATTAAAGGTGTGTACCACACCCAGGCTCTGACAGTTTGTTGTTAAGAGTAGTTTTCTGGTTTTTAAGATATTTTTATGATAAATGTGTAATATTTATTAGCTTGTTACATTAATCTTTAGCTTATGATGGAAGAAGCAATATTTTAAGAAATGACAAGTGACCTATTTAAGCCCACAGAACAACAGCAGACCCGTGGTTGATGGGTCTGTGAATAGTCAATGCATAATCATACTCTCTTCTCTGTAACAGCAGTAGGCTCTGTTCCATGCCACGGCCTGCTACAAATTTTCTGTAAACTTTCATATTAATATTACCTTGGTTGTTTGGACTATTAATCATTTTAGGAGGGATGACTTCTGAATTCACAGGGTGGCCAATCTGAGGTGTTTCATTCTTGATGAGCAATGGGGGACACATTCTTTCTGGAGGGTTATGATAGCTCCCAATTACACTGTGTGATAATTCAGAATCCATTGTCTGTGCAAAACAAAGGAGACACAACATAGTGTCACTATTTCCATCTGAGGGGCAGAGTCATTACATAAAAATGATGCAGCACAGTTATACACTACAAACTTATCTGTAGAAACTTAATTATCATAATTTCAACTAGACAAACTCAGCAATAACAGAATGAAAAATGGCTATTGTGGTAGTTTGAATGTAATTGGCCCCCATACGCTTATAGGGAGTGGCACTATTAGGAGGTGTGGTCTTGCTGGAGTAGGCATGGTCATGTTGGAGGAAGTGTGTCACTGTGGGGGCAGGCTTTGAGGTCTCCTATGATCAAGCTATGCCTAGTTCAATTCACTTCCTACTGCCTATAGATCAAAATGTAGGAAGGACTCTCAGCTCCTTCTCCAGCATGTCTGCCTGTGCACTGCCATGTCCTCTCATGATAACAATGGACTGAACCTCTGAACTATAAGCCACCCCAATTAAATGTTTTCCTTTATAAGAGTTGCTGTTGTCATGGTGTCTCTTCACAGCAACAGACAGTTGTTCATAGACCACTCTGGTCATGAGCTGATGAGCCTCCGTCCTTGCCCTCCAGAGAGCAGTGATTGCAGGTATGCATCATAATGCATCGTGGAATTTCTATCTTATTTTTTCATTTTCTGCATTAGAGCAAGGGGCCTTGCACATGCCTCACAGGTAGAGAAAAATCTTCAGCAGACTCAACACAGCCATTGACTTTTGTCTTTTGTAACCCACTAAAACAAGATTAAAACAATTTTCAAAGAAAAATAAAACCATGCCAAGAAATCAGGAGAGTAACTACCATTCTCTGGAAAAGAGCAAGCAGGCGAATGAATGGCAATGAAAAGACAGACTCCTGGCCCAGATAAGCAGAATGACTTAACTTTGGCCCTCAGAGGCCCAAAGGCATGGGAAGCAGCCACACCTCTTTAGGCAGCAGAAGACGGGAGGCTAGGGAAGCAGTGAGACTCAGAAGAAATCATCCGCCAGCCTCCACTCACTCCCCAACCCCATCTCCTCAGCAGCCTTCATCCGGGAGCCACCCCTCAACCAGGAAGATGGCAAGTTTCTTTTGTTTTTTTTTTTTTTTTCTCCTCCTACCCCTTTTCTTTAAAAAAGAAAAGAAAAGAAAAGAAAAGAAAAGAAAAGAAAAGAAAAGAAATCAGAGTATCTCTAAGACAAGAGACACTAGGGTATCAGGGGGAGCAGCTGTACAGAAACTGACCCAAATGTGGATGGAGTGACTGCACCCAGAGGTTTTCATTCACTGAGCAATCAGATCCCCAAGAAGATGGTAAAGAGCAAATTTCCAGCATCTCTACAGCCATCCACCCCAGGACTGAGGTCCCCACTGGCCACTGAAGAACCAGTACTGGCTGCACTCACATTCATTACAGCAAACTTTTTAAAGTAAGAGTTGTAGATTTTGGAGACAAAAAGCATTGCGCTCAGAACACTAAACAACGAAAATGCAAAGTGGCAAATGAAGGAAGAAAACCATTTAAGGAAGATCAAAAAGCATTCATCCAATGTGGGGGTAAAGCAGGAAAATGGTCCCGAAGGGGTCAAACTGAGAACAAGCGATCCTTTAATATCTGTGAAGAGTATTCTCCTTTCACTGACGAGCTACACCAACAGTCAGAATACGAGAGCAGCACGGAGGTGAGTCAACGCTGCACCGAGTCACACTGGCCTGCTTACGTCAGAACTAACACTAGACACGGAGAGCTGCCTGTCTCTGCCTCCTGAGCGCTGGGATGGGAGGCATGCCACCACTGCCTGGATAAAATCTACAAAATCATTAAAAGAAAAAAATGTATAAAGAGCATCAAGAAATAAAAATTACTAAATAGAAAAGCAATATCAAATATGAATATTTTCTATCAAGTACTATGAAATTTACATTCAAGAAAGGGAATAAAATCTTTTTTTGTAAGCCCAATTAAATGCTTTATTTTATTTTTTATTTTTTTAGCTTCTTTTATTTTTAATTTATTTATTTATTAAAGATTTCTGCCTCCCCACCACCACCTCCCATTTCCCTCCCCCTCCCCCGCGTAGAGAAGCTAAATAAGAAGGTGAACCCAAAGAAAAACATATAGGCATCCTCCTGAATATTAACCTTCATCAGGCGATGAAAGGAGACAGAGACAGAGACCCACATTGGAGCACCGGACTGAAATCTCAAGGTCCAAATCAGGAGCAGAAGGAGAGAGAGCACGAGCAAGGAACTCAGGGAATAAAATCTTTATCTCCCCTTTATGCAGATATTTTAATCCCCACCCCCTATTTCTCCTTTCTAGGAATGTGATGGCTGGGAACAGTGACCCCTTTCTCCTTGGGGCAGTGACCCCTTTTCCCTTCCTTCATTTTCTGTGTTCCAGTTCTTTTCAGACTAGACAGCAGAACAAGACTGTGAGGTTGAACCCCAATCAGTGGGAAAAGTATAGCCACCGCCTCACTAAAAACCAAATGCACTTCCTGCCTCCGTCTGTGCTGGCTCCTCCGGAGCACACCCTCTCCATCAGAAGTCAAGTCTGCCTGTCCAGACACTCAGTGGGAATGGTCTCTTTCTCTGTGATCCTGGGCTCATTTCTAACTTGTGTGCAGCAACTGAGAAGGTCATGCCCAAGGTCAGGCAGCTACTAGAGAGCAGAGCAGAGCAGAGTGGGGCTGTGAGTGTGGGCGGCCTAGAGAGGAGGATCTGCTCTGCGGCAGAGGGCTGGCTGCTTTTGCAGGGGATCCGGATTCACTTCAGCACCCACCTGACATGGCCGGTAACTACCCACAGCTCTAGGAGCTGACACCCTCTTCTGACTTCCAAAGGCACCGGGCACACTCGGCACATTGACATACATGCCAGCAAAATACCTATACACATACAATAAAAATATAAATCTTTTTTTAAAAAGTGTTGGTCTATGTTGACAAACACTTTGTCAACATCCTTATGGATGTATGTTGGCTGTGTAGGGGTTCAACACTTAAGAATGGTTTGAAGTAGAATAAACATTTGAATGTCATTGATGTATGAATGAGTGTTCATTTAGAGCCCATACATCGCTAAGCATGTCCTTCTGTTACTTGATAATGGATGCCTTCTAGGCCTGACCAGGTCCATAGAAACAGAAGTATATACTTTTAATTATCTCCTCAATTGAATCTTATGCAAAATAAAGTTGAAGATCACCAAGGAGGAATCAACAAAGAAATGCCTCACATGACCTGGGGTTTATTGGAAGTGAATTGAACAGGAACAATTGCTAAAAGAGATTATAAGGGTCTAAGCAAGAGTCTGATGGACAAAATATAGCCTCTGTTCTATTATAAAATGTGCTGTTCTTTTGTGTACCACAAGAAACAAATATTCCAAATACAAAAAAAAAAAAAGCTGGAAGAGATAAAGACTAAAGATGCAAAAAAGAATAAAGGAAAAAGAAACCCACCAGAAGTTGGCAGAGGGTGGGTGAGATGGCACACTGGGTGAAAGCTCCCCAGAATCCACAAGGGTGGAAGGAGAGAGCCGACACCACAAGGCCGCCCTCTGACCTGCACATGCATGGTGTGGCATAAGTAACCCCCATCACACACACAATAGTAATAAACAAACACTTTTCAAAACTAAAAAATAAATACTACAAAGGAAGCCTGAAAAGCAGATGGTAGATTTTTATATAACACTGATGCTCCAGGGCCGGGAAGATGAGTCAGCGGTAACTGCTTGATATGCGAGCGAGCAGGAGAACCCGAGTCTGACTAGGCAGGACCCACAAAAAGCTGGCTGCTTAGTGCCTGTGATCCCAGCACTCCAGCAGGACAGGGGTGGAGACAGGGGAATCCCTGCAAGTGGTAGGCCAGCTAGTCCGGGTAGCTAGCCCACAAAGAGACCCTGTCTCAAGGTAAAAGGCAGGGTGTGACAGCCAGAAGTCCTCTGACCTCCACAAACAAGTGTGGCGTGTGGCCACACACACACACACACACACACGCATATACAAATGCACACATAAGCACACATATGACATTAAAAGGGAAAAAGGGAAAGAGTTAAGATTCTAACACAGCTCTGCAACTTGAGTTCATTCTGTCAGCAAGGCCAAAAACAAAACCACAAAATAAATTTCAAAATCTTTTAGACAGGAATTTAATTTAAAACAGTCCCAAAGGGTAAGGGTGTAGCTCAGTCGTAGAGTACATTCTTAGTATGTGGGGGTCCTTGGTTTGACCTCTAGTATCTCCCTCAAAGAAGGTATCAAGTAGGTGGCATGAGTAAATGGAAGAGGCAATTACAGGCCCTTTCTGAAGTGATTTGTCTTTATTCTGAGCCAATTATAAACTGTCTCCCCACTTAGACATTCTTAGAACTGCCAAAACACCAAAGTACAAGCTAGTCTGAATGCTCAGAATCATTTTTCTCAAGTGTGGGGCATATTTTGGGGTTCTCATTTTTTTACAAAAATTTTGATTTGTTTATTAGGTACAAAACAGACTTTTAAAGCACAAAAATTCTTTTTCCTTCTCATCACATTTAGCCATTTTTAAAAAGTATTTTACTTTCCAGCTGTATGTGTATATGTCTATATCTATAGCTATATCCCCCCCCTCTGTGTGTGTGTGTGTGTGTGTGTGTGTGTGTGTGTGTGTGTGTGTTGAAGAGGTCAGAAGAGGTGTCGGGTCCCTTGGAGCTGGAGTTACCGGAGTTAAAGGAGGCTGCAGGCAGCCAGTGCTGGGAACTGAACCCGGACCCCTGGAAGAGCATCTTGGCTGCTGAGCCATCACCACAGCCCCACACTAGCCATTCTTATAAAAGTCCCTTCTATTAAAAATAACAAACAAAACAACAAAACCAGAGCAAGATTCAGTGGCTCACACTAGCACTCTCTGGGATTTCAGGACAGATGGCAAACCCTGCACAGGCCCTGGTAATGGTCCAGACACAACAGGATGAAGAGTCAGCTTTGTTCTTGCCAAGGGTCATGATTTACAGTCCCACTATGACAAACTGTATTCTTCCTTGAACTCAACCCCACCAACTTAATAGTCTCATTATATTCAGAGTATCCTGGCTCTTAAATAAAAACAAAACAAAACTAACCCCTTCCTTCTCAATGACACTTTTTTTTTTTTTAAAGTACAGTCCAGTTCAAACAGATTCGCCACTTTTTCCAGTGAGTGTAGAAACACTGAACAAATTACATACCACATTTGTTCTGGAAGCTTGTAAAACCACAAATTCCAGTGTATAACAAGCACATCACCCAACAGTTATTACCAGAGGACTAAGAGTCCATCAGTGAAAACAAGCACAGCTGAGAACTGATGGCTGTAGGGAACTTCTGAGGTCAGATTGTGACCTTCCAAATAAACCCAGCAGACACAACCAGGCTGTCCCCTGGCTGCAGCAGACAGAGGCCCTCAGACATCGCCACCCCGTGTGCAACAGTTCCTATCTCTGGGACTGACTTCTCCTGCCCAGTGCACCGCCTCACTCAGGTAAGCTGTAGCCTACCTAGGAGAAAACGGGAACACATCCTGTACATAGACATGTAAGTACAGGAATCTGATGTTGCTGTTGTTTTGAGACAGGGTTTCTCTGTGTGGACCAGGCTGGCCTCGAATTCAGAGATCTGCCTGTCTCTGTCTCCACGGTGCTGGTATTAAAGTCATGTGTGGCTAATACAGGGAATTTTCTAAGACACAGAAAGTTAACTAACATTTCCCACAGCCTTATCTTCAGCTAAAGTTTTCTTTCCCACAGACACACAGGAACGCGGGGCTCTTCGTTGCCACTGCTTCTCCTAGTCAGGTTACAGTACTGCTTCTATGTGGATCTGAGGAAATTCTACTTTTTTTTCTACTTTTTATGGCTAACTTTTATTATTTTTATTTTATGTATACGGGTGTTTTGCCTACATGTATGTCTGTGTATCACAAGTATGCCTGGTGTCCATGGGGGCCAGAAGAGGGAATCATATCTCTTGAACTGTGTAGCAGGTCTTTCTTGTTGGACTTTCTTTGGACTACCAGCCTCCAAGTAATGATACAAAGACTTATTATTATGAAAGCGTGGCCTTAAGTTTAGGTTTGTTCCCAACTAGCTTGTAAATTAACCTGTTTCTATCTATGTTCTGCCGTGTGGCTTTTCACTTCTCCACCACTGACTTCCTCAGTGGCTTGGGGGAGAATCCTGCAGGTCTAGATTCTAACCTTGAGTTCCTTTCTCTTCCTGGAAGTCCCACCCATTTTCTCCTGCCTGGCTATTGGCCATTCAGCTCTTTATTAAACCAATCAGGTGTCTTAGGCAGCACGGCAAGACAGCGACACATCTTTACACAGTTTGCTCAAATGTCCCACAACAGAACTGGAGTTACATATGGGCCACTGTGTGGGTGCTGAGAATCAAACCTAGGTCTTCTGGAAAAAGAGAAGTGCTCTTAACTGCTGAGCCATCTCTCCAGTGTCAGAGCCCATTTTTAACGCCAATCTACTGTGTAACTGTTAGGAAAAAATCTTTTAGTATAATTTATATATAATACTTAATTGAAAGTATCTTTTTTAAATGCCCATAATCAAAGGAGAGGTTTGGAGGGATAATTAATATTAAGGATCTTTGAAAGAGCCATGGGAAAACCTACAATTTTATAAACTTCCTACACACACAACACACACACACACACACTCAAAATAGCTTGTTGAGGCAGTCCACACAGGGAATTATGTCATCCCAAAAGGCTGGTGCCAGGTGTGGGACACCTCCCCTAACATTGGTCAGAGGGGTCCCAGAGATCTCCAAAATAATTCAGGCTCTTGTCACTGCTCTTGGCTACCCACTACTTTCTGACTGGATTTAAGGCCCACTCCACTGGAGGGAATGCATGCGGTACTGGTTGCGGGGTTCACAGGACTTGGAAGTGAACCCACTCCTATTATTTGCTATTTGGACATAGTATCAAACTGCCTTTAAATTCTAACTACACCTACAGGTTAGTGCAGCTCTCAGACTCCATTAGAATCCAGTGGATGATGGTTAACGAAGAAACAACATCAAAGTGCAAAGAACACGTCACTGTGGAGTGCTCACCACTCTTTTTAAAGGAACATCTATATCACAACCCTACCCTAAGGCTTCGGAACCAATGCAGATGGGGGAAGAGGGATTGTAGAGAACCTAAACAAAACCATGTCTTCTGGACACAACGGGAGAGCTGCAAAGGAACCCACAGAAGCTGTGGGTGCGTGCATAACATCAACATAGAGGTTCATGAGCCCCCACCCCTAGCTGAGAAGCTATGGATAGGTGACGGCTTCATGAAAGGGAGAGCAGTTTCTGTGAAGGTATGGCTCCTGGTGTGTCAGCCTCACTGCAGGGGATGAACTCACACCCAGGAGTATATGAGCAAAGTGGAGTTGATGGATTATTAAAAAAATAAAAATATAAAAGTTGTGGGTTCTGGGGGAGGGTAATAGACCTGGAAGGGTTGGGGGGGGTATGATCAAAATACATTGTTTGCAATTCTCGAAGAACTAATAAAATATTTTAATGTATAAAAATGGTTCATAACATAGAGAACTCCTAGAAATTTGTTAAAAAGAAAATGTCTCTAGGGGATAAAAATCTTAACAAAGGGCACAAATTAAAAGGCATTTCTGGACTGCTAACTGTGAACTACGCCCACAGCCTTCTCGTTCCTAAAGATAACAGCAATCAACAGTTCTTAAAGCAGAAAAAGACAATTATTTATAGATCAAAGCACTTTTCTTTTGGTGACTTTCCTGTCAATCAGCAAGTAATGCAGGTAAAGGTTCTTCAAATTCCAGAAGTATGTAGATCTTTTAGAGGTCACTGATTCAGACCTTACCATTATAGGGTGTGTGTGTCTGTGTGTGTGTGTGTAGAATGTGGTATGTGCAGGCATGAATGCATATAGGTGTACATACACATATGTGGAGACCAGAAGCCAGATAAAGATGTCAGGTGTCCTGCTCTATTATTACATCTTATTCCTTTGAGTCGGGGACACTCATGGAATCTGGACCTAGGCTAAAGCCCCTGTGACCCTCCTATTTCTGACTGTAATATTGCTAGGGTTAAAGTATACACACAGCTCACCCAATTTACATGGTGCTCGTGAAGCAAGTGGGTGCTTGTACAGCAAGCATTCATGTCCACTGAGCCATCTCAAAGCCCACAGTGTCTCAGAGTGATCACTACTGTGGGATCCGCTTATCCACTAATTCTTTTCTTAGGCATCTCTGAACAGAGCTGAATGAATCTCCATGGTTTCATTAAGAAACATGCTGAATGGAACCAGGGTTCTTTCCTGTTTCTGATAGTTACTTGCTATATAATCTTAGCCACATCACTCCCTTTCTCTTAATCCTAAAAGTCATCAAGTATTATGTAGTTATACAGTGGAAGGAAGGAGCAGCCATGATAGAGGTCTTTCCCATCCTTTCCTGGCTGTTTCCTCAGAGCTGAGATCTTACAAATATAGTCTCTAGCACCAAGTCTTCCCTCCTTCCCTGCAATGATTCCCCTTCCGCCCCCATGTTTGTCCAGTCTTCCCAACTCTTCTCAACAGCTGCCAAGTTTTCACACCCTCTGAAAAGCAAGGCAATCACTTCTGGAGGTCCATGCCTGTAATTGCAGATGGCAGAGGCAGAAGAGATCAAATTTAATGGCAGGCTGGGCAACAGGCCAGATCCTGCCTCAAAAAAAGAATGCAAAAAAATATAAAAATTATATTCATTATAGTTTCAGAAATGTTAACTTTACACCGACTTTTACTACATTTTCATGGTTCTATTCTTACAGAATAACAGATAACCGTATTATTTTGTAGACAGGTAGCATAATGGTTTTAGGAGCAGGCCTTCTTGAAGATGAATTATGTGGTATCCCAACAAAGTTTCTTAGATGTCCCCTCTATCTATAAAATAGGAATCATAAGATTACCCACTATTTCAAAGTACTATATGTAGTGAATTATACACGATGTAGCTGAGTAGAACTTGTCACCTTTTTTTGCTGTTGTTTTGTTTTGTTTTTCGAGACAGGGTTTCTCTGTAGCTTTGAAGTCTGTCCTATAACTCACTTTGTAGACCAGACTGGCCTCGAACTCACAGAGATCCACCTGTCTCTGCCTCCTGAGTGCTGGGATTAAAGTTAGTGTGCACCACCACTACCAGACGAGCTTGGTACTTTTAAAACAAATGTTCCATAGCATTTTAGTTATTATAACGGGCAGTAAGCATCTGTGATCTGAATTTCCCAAATCTGAAAGCTTTGAGTATCATATTCATGCTCAAAATAGTTTTTTATCAGGGATATTCAACTGGTAAAGTCAGTACACACATTCCAAAATCTAAAGCATCAAATGTGTGTTCCCAAGAACTTCAGATAAAGAAGACTCAGCCTAAGCTGGGGAGGTGGCTCATTTGGTAAGTGCCTGAGGTACAAGCATAAGGATTTGAATTTAGATCCCCAGCACCCATAGAAAAAGCTGAATGTGGTGGCAGGCATAGTCCTAGAGTATGATTGTATATGTACAAACAATGCCTGCAGAGTTGGGAGCAGAGACTCAGGTCCTCAGAGCTCATCGGCCAGTCCATCTAGACAGTCACTGAGCTAGCGAGGTGGAGAAGATGGAGGAAAATGCCTGACATCAACTGTTGGCCTCCACACACTCACACATGCATAATGCACACACACACTCACACGTGTGCATGCGCACGCGCACACACACACACACACACACACACACACACAAATTCTTACTCAACCTACATTACCCAAAATTGCTTATGCCCAATACTGTATAAATAAAAATCACAGATGTACCTAATGATACTGGAGACTACAAAATAGGAAAATCCCACTGACCTCTCAAAACTTAAGTATCCACTCCCCCTTCACCCCTTTTTGTTTTGAGACAGGTCTCACTCTGTAGCCTAGCTCCTTGGAATTTGCTATGTAAACCAGGTTGGCCTCCCGAGCGCTGGAATTATTGGTGTGAATCACCACACCCAGCTAGGACCATTATTTTTAATATTATATCAAACCTATACAATGTCTCCAGTGGGTAATTTTTAAGTGGCACAGGAGACAACTTTTCATGAAACAGAATGCTCAGTTCCCACATCTACCTGTGATATTTTTATGGCTACCACACAATCCCAAGCTTTACACCTAATGCCTTCCCCAGCTCCCCCATTCCCTTCTCCTTTCAGCAAACCCAGGCTTGTTGGCACATGCCACAGCACCAAGTTAAGTCTCCAGTCCCTAGGCCATCTGGTCTTAAGTGACAGTATCACTTTTGGGTATGCTCTGATTTATTTGGGTTTTTTGTTTGTTCGTTGTTTCTGCATAGACATCACTTTTTAAAAATTAAAAAAAAAATTAAAAACTACTTTATTTTTTTCAATTTTAACAATGCATTAACATCTACCTAAACATCCTACAGGTACCTAAAACTTATGTCCAGAGTGTAACATGTAACCTTCCTTCTAGAAACTGCTTTTCCTCCTATATTTTTTTCACTTAAAAATTTTTGTACATGTATGAGTGTTTTGCCTGCATGTATGTTTGTGCACCAATGCATACCTGTCACCCACTGAAGTCAGAAGAGGGCTTCAGGTCTCCTTGGACTGGAGTTATGATGTTTATGAGTTTCGTGTAGGTGCTGGTGGTGTAGGAGGTCCTTCTATCTATGTGTTGCTTTTATTGGTTGAATAAAGAGACTGCCTTGGCCTTTTGATAGGGCAGATTTAAGTAGGTGGAGTAGAGAGAACTGGATGCTGGGGAAAAGGACAGACAGGCAGATGCCATGAATCTCCAGCCTGAGACAGACTAGGCTAGACTCTTGCCGGTAGGCCACAGTCACATGGTGATACACAGATTTATTAGAAATGGCTAGATCAGGATGTGAGAGTTGGCCAATAAGAGGCTAGAGCTAATGGGCCAGGTAGCAATTTAATTAATACAATTTCTGTGTGGTTATTTCGGAGGTTAAACTAGCCGGGCAACAGAACATGGCCTGCTCCTTCTACTACAGCTGGGAATTGAATTCGCGTCCTCTGGAAGGGCAAGTACTCTTAACCTGTGAGCCAAGACTCTGCCCTGCCCCTTCCTATATTCTTGATCTCATAAAACAGCATTACCTCCCTGGACTTCAACCCTCAAGTACCAAGGATTTCAGCACCTGCCATGTTCCTCAAATCAACCATCCTTCATCACTAACTAGGTGTACTATCTCAGAGCCCCTGGAGGGATTCTCCCGCTACTAACCCTGTCTTAGTATAAATATCCCATTGTCTGTCTCTCTAGAGCATAAGAAGATGGAAACCCGGAGGTGTCTTTCAGACTCTTCAGGGACCTGCTCAGTGCCTTCTGGACCAAGGTGAAGCAGCTTGTCAGGGGCTCGCGGGCCTTGGTGACTGCTGGTCCTCTCATGTCCCTCCTGCCCACACTGCTCCCTCTTCCTGAAACACTGGGCCACTGAACACAGGCCTGTAATCCAGCACTCTCAAGGTAGAGAGAAGAGGGGGACGGTCAGAAGCTCAAGGTCATTATCCTTGGCTACTCGGCCATTTCAAGGCCGGCCCGAGTTAGACAAAACCCTGTCAAGAACAAAACAGACAAGGAGGAAGCCTGTTCATAAGTCCTCTTCATCACACTGTAAACCTGGAGGGGAGGGGTCGCAATGAAATGTTCACAACTGGAGTAGATAAGAAGCAATGAGGTATTCCAAGATAATCCTATGAAAATCACCTCAGCAGCTGGGGATGTAGCTTGGGGCAGAGGGACTGACAGGCATACAGAAGCGCACTTCAATTTAAGGTAAGCTAAAGTTGTTCAAGTCATTCCCATTGCAGCTAGACAGTGGTGTCTGAATAACTCAGCACAGTTGTCATGATACCGCTCCCCTTGGTAGTGACAGGGGCAGGTTTTTCACTTCAGTTCTTAGAGCTAGCCCTCAGAGCTTGAGCTGCCCCGGCATTTGACTCTTCTATCTGAGATAAACAAGTGTTCTGGAGGGCTGAAGTCGTCTCTTGGTGGAGAGAGGTACTGACAGGGTCATCTGGGCAGACACCATTGAGCCTGCAGTATTTTTCAAGCAGAGTTGTTGGCACAGCTGCTGAGGTCTGAGGAGTGGAGTATGCTGTTGCTTAGCACAGAGAGCAAAGGACAAAGCCCAATTTCTTTTTTTGTCCAGTTGAGATGGAAGCTTAACTTGATCACAGTAAAATTTATTTAAAATATACTCACAAAAGATATTATTCCAATTCTGCATTCATTTCCAGTGTACCTCCTTTACTTACCTAGCCAGGCCAAATGCTGAAATGCTGAGGGCCTGCTATTGTCTACTTAACAGCAAAATCTCACAGCCTACTAGAAAAGACCCTGTGAGCTGGGTGAGGTGGTGCATGCACATCTGTAACCCCAGTGCCCGGGAGATGGAAGCAGAAGAATCGCAAGACTGAGGCCAGCAATGCTACACAGGTGAGTTCTAGCCAGCACAAGATAACGGGAGACCCCATCTCTAAAACAAACAACAAAAACTACCAAGTGTCTGTAATCCCTACTTCTTGAGAGACTGAGGTGAAGTCTATCACTTGAGTTCAGGATTCAAGCTCAGCCTTAACAACAGAGTGAAGACAGTGTCTCAAAAACAAGCAAACAAACAAAAAAGCCTTATGAACTGGGCATCATCCCAGCACTTGGGAGGCATAGACAGGCAGCTCCCCATGGGTTCAAGGCCAGCCTGGCCTACAGAATGAGTTTCAGGCCAGACAAGCTAGAAAGGAAGAAAAAGCCACCCCATGAAGCCCTGTTCAGAGGAAGCTACACATTACAGGCCATCACTGCTCCAGGAGTCGCTCATTCTACACAGGGACTATTTCATGTCAACATAATTCACTTCATGTAGAAACTTCTCTTGCTGGGTTGTGGTGGCACATGCCTTTAATCCCAGCACTCGGAAGGCAGAGGCAGAAGGATCTTTGGGCTCAAGTCCAGCCTGGGCTACAGAGTGTCCAGGACAGCAGGGCTTCCTCCACCCCACCCCACCCCAAAAAATCAGTATGTTATTTTTCGTTTTCACTCCCTAAAATGCCTAACACGTGCCAAACTGCTAGGAGCTAGAAAAGGAAGAGGAAGAGGTCACAGTGTTGATGGCAGAAACCAATGCAATGCTCATCACCCTGGTCCCTTGAACTTGGTATAAACTATTATCAGGTAATTCGGTATTCCACAAAAAGGAAGGTGGGGTCTGCAAAGCTGCTTTATCACAGGAGTTAGCCAAATATGCTGGTCCAGTCCAGACTAACCAAGGCCAATAGATCAAGGCCTCTTTTATTTACTATGACCGACTTTTAGCCTTCAGTGAAGTTTCTCCTGGGCATAGTAGTACAGACTTCCATTTCAGTACTTAAAGAGCTGAGGCAAGAAAATAAGGCCAAGTGGGGAGACACATTGATTTCAAGATCAGCCTGAAGCTACTTGGCCCATCTCAAAACAGAGCAAAGCAAAACAATACTCCGTCCTGCCACCCCAGATGAGAACCTGCTATCCAGTTACAAATCACAGTTAATAAAATACAAAGAAAGGTTGTAAAACAGCAAAGCTAAGAGGAGGCATGCACCATGGCACGTTCAATTATAGACAATATTTTTGTATATGAATACTGCTACAGTTTCTCATAATTAAATTATACACTAGTCTGTGAGACTTCACTGTGCTAGCTCAGACACTAGAGTATACCCAGAAAGGGATTTGACAGACAATAAATTATTTACATATTCTTCTTTTAAAAAATAATAAATGCTCATTCTACAGAACTTGGAGATTACACTAGAAAATAAAAATCAGCGTAAAATTTACCATTTTGGTATTATCCTGGTCTACAAAGTGAGTTTCAGGTCAGCCAGGACTATGTAGAGAGACCGTCTTAAGAAACAAAAATAAACAAATAAAAACTAACATTTTTATATTAGCTCAGTCTTATCATTTAAACAAAAGTAGAGATTGAAATACATGTTCTTGTAAGTTGCTCTTTTTACTTAATATAACATAATAAATGGTTACATGTACATTATTTGATTAAAGTATAATTTTTAAAGAGCATATAAATACTTATGCAAGTTATTTTCTCATTAAGATATATTTAACCAATTATAATGTTAGGTATGTGACAATTTTAATGCTTTTATTACTGTCAATGTCTAAAACTGTTTCAAAGGAAAGCATTATTAGAGCCTTTAGGACTTAACCAAAGGTCTTAACTGTTGCTGTGTCCTTTGACTAGTTCTCTCATGAAAAATACTCTATTTTAGAAAAATTTCTCTAAGTTATATCTTCTCAAATGCTTTTGGAAACTACAACTGAGCAAAAATAGAATCTATAAAAACATTAAAGTAGAAATGAGGGGCTGGGGCAGCGCTCAGCAGTTAAGAGCACTGGCTGCTCTTGAAGACTGTGGAAGACATTGCTGGCTGGTCAGAGGTTGCAGCCTCCCAGGACCTAGCAGTTTATCTCAATAGCTCGGCCAGGAGCTGCCTCCCTCCAGCAAAGCTTCCGGCTGTCTACCTGCCCTTGTCTGGAGAATGGCCCTGGACTGCCGACCTTACCTAAAAGCTACCACTCACAGCTGCCTGGCTCATCTTTAGCTTGACCCTCGGCACGGATCCCTGCTGAGAAGGCCTGTGCTAGGGGCTCTGCTATAGGACTCTACTGCCATATACTAAGTCTTGTGATAGGAGTGTGCCACTTAGTGCAAATTAGGTTTGCTCCCAGGGTCGCCAATCCTATATCTTCCTTGTACTCTGGAACACAATTCAGCCGATTCACTGAAATCTGTCTCCATTTGCGCTCATGGGTGTCCAGAGCTTTCTGTTGCCCCATCTGCCTCTCTCCCTTCTTGGCCTGGTGGCCAAGAGCCCCAGAGGGAATGACAACCCTCCACAAAGACCAAAGTTCAATTCCCAGTGCCCACATAGTGGTCCACAGACATCTGTAACTTCAGTTACCCTAAGCTATCCTGTGTGAAACCGTTAGACAACATTCGCAATGCCATGGACACGTGGACAATGCGTGCGATGCTCCCTTTTCATTGGGAAAAATGACACAAACCAAGGGAGCCAACATACTGACACTGTTCACTGCGGACGGGAGACAGTTCATACTATTACTGGTATTTTTAAAGTTTTGTTTGGATATTTATGTATGTAGTCATGTATGAGACTAATTTTGCCTACATAATAAAAGCTTGGTTCAAATCCAGATCTTCTTGCTTCAACTTCTTGAGGGCTGAGATTACAGGCAAGCAACACCATGCCCAGTATTTCATATTTTTTATTCATATAAAATTCAATCTTATCTCTCTATATAAGGGTAAACATGTAAGTAATAAAAGCAATAAAAATATAAGAATAGAGCCAGTAGTAAGACAGATTTGTAAAAAAAAAACTGTCATAAATTCTGTGTATATGCTATAGTTGGTAAATACATCTTTCCAGAAAGGCAAAGTGAAGACAGATTTAACAATTTTTGTTTTCAAAAATTCTATCTATTAACATATGCCAGGAACAGGAAATTTAGATATACATTCAAAGACACTAATTTGGAAACACCAAACACACACACACACACACACACACACACACACATACAATGAGAAACATATGGTTGTGAATATGGTTTATTAGTTTATCCCTATGGATGGAAATCACATGAAGAGTGAGGATAGGGTTGAGGCTAGTGCCTGTGATGCTACTCTGAAAGGAACATTTTGAATGATTCTGAAATCTTTTAAATCAATACTGCTAAAGAATTAAAAGAAGCTTTGATAAAACCTTAAAATCTAAAATTTCAAACTCTTAAGAGTAAAGCTTTATGATTCATTTCTATAACATGTGTACACACACACAAACACACACACACACACATACACATGAACACACAGCTTGGCTGACATTGACAAGACAGTTTTCAGTAAGTCAAAAGAGGAAAGACCAAGGAAACACTTGGAGGCAAAACATTGTTTTTTGGGCAATATGGGGAGGCTACAGGTAGATTGTTTCAAACTTCCAGGACAACGCAGGGACACAGAAAACACAGCAGCCTGGAGTAAGATGGCCGGAAAACTGTAGTTCTCATTGAACGAGGAGCCTCACTAACCCTGACTGACAGCACACAGCCACCTGCCAGTTAGCAGCAGATGACAGACGGGTGCCCTGACAGGAACTATGAGTCCTGTCCCCAGTGTTCCAGATAAACTCGCCGCTGATCTCAAGCCTCTTTGCTAAGAATGGCACACAATACAGCTGCGAGGGGTTGGTAAACTGGGTCTTTACTTTGCCTTTTGTTTTTAATTTTATTGTTTAGTGACCTAAATAATAATTTCAGACCCAGTAGAAACTTTAATAAATATATCTAAGCACAAAAAATTTATTTTATCAAAAATTCAGCTCAAGGTGAATCATAGACATTTATGTAAACCACAAAACTTTAAAACCTGTTGAAGGTAACAGAAAATCTAGTTGACCTTAGGTATGGCAATATGTTTTAGATACAACACTAAAAGCCCACTGTCTGAAACATAACATTTTCAAGCTGGATTTGATTAAGATTTAAAACCAATTTATAAAGGACAGCCTTAAGAACATAAAAGATAGCCAGACAGAGAAAAATGTTTGCAAGGACAGGCTCCCACTACACAAGAACTCTAAACACACAGCCCAGGGAAACGTAAGCAAGGGTCTTCAGATACCCGCCAGAGAAGACACGCAGGCGGAGAGCCGGCGGGGATTGGCTAATTTAAGATACCTGTCCTGCCAGGGATGTGGAGCAACAGACTCCCTTTTCCTGCGGGCAGGAGTATAAAAATACAGCCGCTGCGTAGCAGCTGCGAGTGTCCTGCAAGGACAAAGCCAGGGTCACTGTACGGGCCGGCCGTGAGCTGAGAAATTCTGTCTGACTGACCGATAGACAACACTTTTACTCTCAGTCACCATGCATTTTAAGAGAAATGAGCTCTCGATCCAAGAGAAGAATCATTGCGTTTCCACGACGGCCAGTTTGCCCAGCATGAGGAGGTCCCACCTGCTATGACATGCAATGACATGTTATGCGGTGACACCCGAGGTAAGGTGACACCAAGCAAGCCTGCTTTTGTTTCCTTGCTGACACTCCAGCCACTTTATAAAAGATCAGCCCTGCCATGCTCAGTACTACAGTTTTATCTGCCCCGTGAATCACAAATAAAAGCTAGCTAATTTCTCTAAATTTGTTGAAAATTTATCACTATCCAGTTAATTCTTAAGCAACACAGGGGTGAAGGGCACCAAACCCCATGTCATGTAACTTGTGTCTTCCCCAAACCCACTGCGAGCTGTTGGGAGAAGCTCAATGGCATAAGCAGGCAATTTCTTATGTAACACTTACTTTGTCAGCTACGTAGTAGACTGCAGTACACAATGTAGAAACACAAGGGACCACTTCTTCAATTTTAAATTTTGGACAATTTCACATATGTATGCAATGTATTGTAAACATATTTTCTCCCTCCCTCTCCTACTTTTGTGTCTTCTGTTCTACCAAGAAGTCACTTTTCACCATGAAATAGATTTACTAGAGAGACGACTGTTCCTATGGAAATCATTCATGTCATACTGACAGCAGGGCCTCCCACTCCTGGGTTCAAGAGACCCTCCTGCCGCTCAAGCAGCTGGGATCGCACGTGTGCTGGATGGGCTTGGCGTCCCCAAACACTGCCAGTGGCTATTCCCAGCCCAGCTCACAACAGCAACCGGAGCTGGCTATGGAGTCGACAGTGCCATAGTCTCACCACCGTTAGCCTGATAGAGTTCATGCTGACCTCCACCGAGCCAGGTCACGGCCAACTCGAACAACTAAACACACGTCTCACAATGAGGAAAGCGTGAGGGCTGGGGATCTAGTACTCGGTAGTAGAGGGCTTACATAGAACATTGAGGCCCTGGGTTTAATCCCCAGTACCACAAAACAAAAGAAAAATCAAAACCAAACCATGCTCTGGGCTAGAGCCAAACAGCAGCATGCACAAGGCCATGGGTTCAAAGCCTGGTACATCCATCCACACCCAGATACACTTACACAAAGACACACATGTACATAAACACAAATACACACATCAAACACATACACAGAGACACACAGAAATGCCAGCAATGGTCCAAAGTATGTTGTTCTGTCAGACCTTATGGTGCGTTCGGGATGAGGCTGGAGGATCTCAGACAAGGCCAACCTAAGCTGTGCATCAAGCCCTGACTCAAGCAAACACAAACTAAGAACTTGTCATTCAAGAGCCAACTACATAGTGAACCAGTGTGTGAGTGAGTGAGTGAGTGTGTGTGTGTGTGTGTGTATGCAAAACCTGCTCACAGACAGAGACCAGAACTAGACTGCAATATGGATGTGTATGAACAAAGGGCTCCTTCCACTAAAGAATAGAAGCCGAGAAGAAGCAACTCAAAAGGCCAGGAGAAGCAGCAAAAGTGCTACCATGGAGGCTTCTCACAGCTTAAGAGTATCAAGCGACCACATTATAAACCTCATTTCTCTTGTTGATTCTAAGTTCCAAGGCAACGTGATAGTTTCTTGTGTAAATTTCCTCCAGGAAGGAAGAACAACCTAGCAAGAAAATCAATATGCCGTTTACTTGGCATGCATTTCAATCTATGTTAATAAATTATCATCCCCATAAATTGACTAATCCCATATTAATGCATGTACTTGTGTGTATGTGTGTGCGTGCACCTTACAATTCCTGTATATTAGCAAAGACTGTGTTTCTAAGCCCATAAGAGTTAGGAGCCCTGTTTTTTGTTATTGCTGTTTTTAGCAATGAATTTCACTGATTTGATTCAATTTCATCAATGAATTTCATAACGAACATTCCCGTTTGCGGCATCTTGAACCTGAGTATCTCCTGACTAGTGCACAACTCTGTTCAAGTGGCCACATCTTTTCACACAGTGTCCTGTGCCTGCTCTGGGAGGTTGCTCTGGAAATTCAAGCTTCAAGCAGTCCTTTAGCCTAAGCCTCCCACTTAGGAGGGACCATAAGTGAGTGCAATATGAGCTGCTCCTAACCATCCTTTTCCTGCTTTGTTTTTCTTTCTGTAGTGCTGAAGGCTGAACCCAGGGCATGCGCACATGCTAATCAACCGCTGAGCTAAACCTCTACCCTACTTTCCAGTTGGAAAAGGCATGCAGGGCCATATTTTTAAAACTTAGCAGAACTCTATTTCATCAGCGTGAGCAGCACATTTCTTAGCAGTCAGTTTTACTCTCCTTTGAGACAGGGTCTCCTGTCGCCCAAACTGGCCTTGAACTTAATACTTAGCAGTATTAAGTGACCACATTATAAACCTCATTTCTCTTATTGGTTCTAAGTTCCAAGGCAACATGATAGTTTCTTGTGTAAATTTCCTACAGGAAGGAAAAAACCTAGCAGGAAAACCAATATGCCATTTACTTCGCAGGTATTTCCAAGTGTGTTACTAAATTATCAAATTTTGCATGGGGGTGCAAAATGACCTGAAACCCCTTCTCCAGTTCCCAAGTGCTGAGATTACAGATGTGTACACAATCTGTAATTGCCCTTTTCAGAACTGCTTTCTCGGAGGAATGACGAATTTCTGAACCCAGCTCCCATGTGTCTCCCTACAGTCTAACCTCACGTCAGTCCCTTTACCTCTGTGCCCTAGCGTCCTCCTTTTAGTAAAGGCTTCTTTTAAAAAGGGGCTGGGTGGTATAGAATCACATGGAAACTTCCAGATGTGTGTGTGGGTGTGTGTGTGTGTGTGTATACACTCACATATATGATTTTTTAGAGTGGCTCACAGGCCGTGGTCCAGCTAGTCCAACAACGGCCGTCTCTCAACGGGAAGTCCAGGAATCCCACAGTTGTTCAGTCCACGAGGACGGCTGTCTCAGCTGCTCTTCAGTGTGCATCACTGGAATCCCAAAGAAGCAGGCTCTGATGCCAGAGAAGGAAGCCTCAGCAGCAGGACAGATGAACTTGCCAGTGAGAATGAGGGCAAGCAGGCGAAATGCGGAAGCCTCTTTCTTCCCTGTCTTTTATACAGGCTGCTATGAGAAGGTGTGGTCCAGATTTGGGGTGTCTTCTGACCGCAAATAATCCAATTAACTAAAAATTCCTCAGAGGTGTGCCCAGTTGCTGGTTTTCAGTTAATTCCAGATGCTCACCACTGACACGTGTGCTAGTTTTTACTGTGTTTTAGAGCATCTCCCAGAGACTTTGGAGCTTGTTATTCTGATTACAATCACCCTAAAACACTGGGTAGGCCAGCTGTTGGGCGTCAGGCCAGCGGCGGATGGTATTAAATATGGTATCACAATGCTGCGGGACTCAGCAAACTACGGTAATGAGCGATGACGACACAATGGGAAAGGAGGAAAATGTGCAAGAAGCTGTAAGAGGATGGAATACACGAGGAGGATGAACTCTACTGTGAACTACACCCGAAAGAGGTCCCTAGGAAAGAGAAGAACGGACAAGGAAGTGATCTGTAGCTGCCATCTGTGGATGCACTTGGTCTTGGTAGTTTTATGAAGTTGGTTCCACTGAATCACGGTTTAAGAATTATTTGCTCTTTAAATGTCTTAATAAATAGCTCATTGAATATACAGTTATCTAAAATGCTTTCATTATACTGACTTTCATCCACCTTGCTTTTTTCATGAACAATATGTAGTACTTTGGAAAGTACCAGGATAAAGTGTTTTTGTCCACTGGTGCGATGCTTACTCACAACTGGCCCTTCTCCCCAAACAAGGTCTTGCTAAGTACTCAATCTGGTCTCGAACTCCTGATTCTCCTGTATCAGCTTCCAGAGTGCTGGGATAGCAAACAAGGGTCAGTGCACACAACAAACAGAAAGCATTTGTTGAGTCTGTGTTGGGAACCCAGCAACCTACTGAGCTTTAGGTAGGCTTGGTGAACCAGACCCTGTCACTGCTCTCAGGGGCTCGGCCTTTACCAGGGCCAGGTGCCAATCAAACTATGGAAAACATAACTGCATACTGCATTTGCAACACATGAGCCAATAAGATACGTGCTGCAATAAAAGTAAATTTATTTGTTTTAGGGACATGTCTTTGAGCAAGAAATAGTTGAGCTAAGATCTTCAAAGGAAGATGAGTCAAAGACATGATGAGGCTGTCTGAACAAAGAAAACCATGATGGGAATTTTGTGTCTCTTTTCAACACGGCCAATGACCTCCTCAAACAAGGAAGCTACAATGGAAAAACCTTAAGTTATCTTTATTTTCAACCCTGGAATGGAGCAACACTTCATTGCATAAACTAAGCCGAGTGTTTCAGTGGGCTGCAGAGAAGGTAGCCTTAGAGCTGTAGAGGCTGACCACTGAGCACAAACAGTGAAAGCAGACTGGTCATTTCAAAGTTACCTTCTGCCAAAGGTGGGGGCAGAGAGACAGAGCAGGAGGAAGTAACTGTAACACCAGATTATTCATTTGGAAACACTAAGCATTTAGGACTGTGAGTGAGGGAGCAGCTAATTTGGGAAATTCCATTCTCTCTCATCTTCCTGACTTCTCAGGCCAGGTAACTACTTAGTTTCCGTTTGGATATGTGGAACATTGTGGCACATTGTGGCACTGGTGGCCATTTTGGTTTTATTTTTTCTTTTTGTCTGATCTGGGGGTGGGGGGTGGGGCAGCACAACAGCGAGTCCAAAGCAATGGCTTCCTATAAGCTGTATTTAATAATCTCCAAATGATAAACGTAGTGGTCAATTAGTCCTCATGTCACTGGACCTAGAACATTTAACAAAATCACTTCAACTCTCTCTTCATTTTGCTTCTAGGACAACACATCGAGGGCTTCCCCTCTAGGCTGACTGCTCCTTCCGATCACGCCTGCTGGTGACTTCACATGCGGTAAACTTCAAGGAGTGTGCCTCCTTCGTGGAAATCAACAACCATTGCTGTAGGAATTCCTGCAGCCAGTAGCCTTTAAGTTACCCTCCCACTTGGGCGGGGCCTCCTATACTGTACGTGCTGACGTCAAGTGTGGGTCGGCTTGCTCTCTTCTGGCTGCCGCGTTTGGTTGCTGTTCCCTGTTTGAGCTGAGCATTGTGATCTGTGAGTCCACCCCTAAATAAATAACCCTCTATTATATTCCATTCTGAACTAGTGCAGGATTTCTTTTACACGTCCTTCTTCAAACCATTATCAAACACTACAAGAAACCTCAAACTGTAGCTACAGCTGGGTCTTCCTTATTTCTCTTCCATATCCCAAGGCAAGTGGCCAATCTACTGACCTCTGCCCTCCCCCAAATACAATGTGCACACTTTTCCATGACAGCAAATGGCAATTCCTTCCTTTTGTTCCTCTGTTTTGTTTTCTGTGAAACAAGATCTCAGCATGCCACCCAGGCTGCCTTTTAAACTCCTGCCTTCACCTCCCCAGTAAAAGATGGCAGATGTACGCCACATGGTACAGTCTCAATGGTCTTATTTTCAATTTGTTCTGTAACACAGGTTCCTCTGAACCACTCCTTCAACATCCCCTCTGCTCACCCTTCTGTCTACCCTTAAAGCTTAGACGGAAGTAGGTCCCTCCTAAACAACGTTAACTACTGGGTGATCTTTAGAGCCTACAACAGCCAGTGACTTCAGGATTCCCTCCTTTATTTCTACTACAAATAGGATCTGTTGCTTCATCAACTATTTCAAAGCACATAAATTAACTTGCAGAAAAGTAACTGGAAAATCCTACAAACAAAACAAAGCAAAACACAAACAGAGCTGGGGCAGTGGTGGCGCACACACCTTTAATCCCAGCACTCGGGAGGCAGAGGTAGTTAGATCTCTAGGAGTTTGAGGCCAGGCTGGTCTTCAAGAGCTAGTTCCAAGACAGTTGGGACTGACACACAGCAAATCCCCGTCTTGAAAAACAAAAAACAAACAAACAGAAAACAAAACAAATACCACCCTGAAAAAGAAAAACGTGGCCCCAGAAGGCCAATTGTGATGTTCTGGAGAACAAAAGGTTATTAAATGAGCTAATATGAAAATGGTTTAGAAAATTAAGTCCAACCAGAAAAAGGCACAGAAAACTCACATACACACCCTACCCTGGCCCAATGCAGACTCTTCCTGCCCACTGTCTATATCCCCCCTAACTCCATAACAAAGCCCTTTAGGATCCCCTCAAATCTTGAGCCTAAAAGGTCCCTCTGCTATCTCAATACCGCAGGCCTTTGAATATGGGGGATCCCACCCTGCAAGCTCATCTAACAACTGTTCTGAGGTGGCAGGCAACCAGCCTGTATGCTCCAGAAAAAATCCTCCTCAGATAGAAAAAGTAACCTCACCCCACTGCCCCCAACCAAGCACTCTTCATTCCTTGCAATTGGTTGCTATCATTTCACAGGCTATGTGTTCTACATCACTTATTTCCCGGCTCTTCTTAGAACCCAGGCTCTATGACAGGAGGGGTACACCGTGCTCACTGATGTCTTGTTTCACGGAAGGCACTCAGCAGATTCTAGCGGGCTGAAGCCTCAGTGCTGTCCTTTTGGTCTTTGTCTCCCTTGGGGTGATGACTTCCAAGGCCTGGCTAAATGTTCCTCTCGCCACCATCACAGCTGTATATTTACACAATTGATTTCTAATAAGATGAGTGCGTATCTTTGTCACTGTTGGACATACTCAAGGCCCGATGAGTTTTTTCTTTTTGTTATGTTTGCTGATTTAGTTTATGTAGGACTGTACTGTTGGTGTATGCAGGCCTGTGCACCACGGGACTGGTGTCTACTGAGGTCAGAAGATTCTCAGGAACTAGAGTTATGGATGGTTGTGAGCTGCCACGTGGGAGCTGGGAATTGAACCCAGGTCCTCTGTCAGAACAAGCGTTCTAAACTGCTGAGCCGCCTCCCTAGTCCCTGGTTAATATTTTATGACTAAATTTACTCTGCAAACAATTAAAATCGAATCCGATTACCGGGTTATTAAAAACCTTCCAATCCTGAGTCTTCTCAAGTATGATGACTTCAAAACACCTTTAGAGAAGTAAAAGAATTTGGGAGGTTTTTATACAGAACCTTTTCAAAGCTCATTAGACTTCAAACCTAAAAACACGACGAGTTCTTTCAGTCGCACATAAAACGGACTTGCTTTCAAAGCTCTTCTTCGGATTCTATTTGACAGAGGAAATTCAGCCCAAAACGGACCCCTGTAAGAGCAAAGGTGCAATTGCCCTGCATAGGGATCCCTAATCCACCCAGCACTGTTTCACATGAAAGAGGCCAGCGGAAAAGCAGCGTGGAGCCTTCCCAGTTTGCCTGGCTTTAGGGGGCTCCTCGACCTTTCAGTGATCGCCAAATCCTTGCCTCAAGTCATCCACCAAAATGGGGATGGTGGGGCACCTGCACCTCTCTCCCCGCAAGCCACTGAGGAAAGGGCCTGGACTGAAAGGCAACAATCCCAGATGGCTGCGGCTCCAGAATTTCAGAGGAAATGGAGGAAGGAAAAACATTTTCAATGAACAGGTCACAGCCAAGCCTACCAAGCTTACCAGACGGACGTTCCCAGTTAACCCTGGCCTCCTGAACCGTTGGTTCGCCGACAGCGACCTGAAGTGTTGCGGTGGCATCTGGGGGTTGTAGTTTCTGTCGCAAACAGCCGGCGTCGGTAGCATTACAACTACATTTCCCAAAAGCCAACGCAAAGATGCCCTGCCCACTGACTCTGGGGTCTGGCGGCCACAATTTTTTAGATTAATCTTCAACTATATCCCATCATATTAGTGATGCCATTAAGCCCTTTATTTGTTGTGGTTTTCTTGTGCGAGAAACATATCCGGATATTTGTACTCCTTACTTTTCCTTCCCTTTCTTCAAGGCCAGCGCCACCAAACGTCGAGAACGGAAATCGCCGCGGAAAGCGCATGCGCCCCGCCGGGGCTCGCGCACGCGCAGCAGCCGGCATGGGTTGGCGGCGCGCGGTGGACTCGGGGTCCGTAGGTGCTCTGCCCGAGGGCGGGGCTCTTCCCAATGGCTGCTTGCGCGGGTCGCGTGTGCCTGGGCGGAGAGGCAGGCAGGGGGCAGGAGCGGCTCCCGGCGGTCCCGGGCGGGGACAGGGGAGGGGCTGGGGGTGAGGACCCCGTCCCCCCTCCCTGCTCCCGCCCTCTGGGCCGAGCCCCACCGACGGGGCTGGGCGAAGGGGCGGGCTCTGTGCCTCGAGCCCTGTGCTTCGGCAGCGCGGCCCGGTGCCCGAGGGCGGCTGGGTCGTGGGGTGCCGTCCGGCGTGGCGGTGGTGGGCGAGGACAGAGGATTAGGAGAAGCAGCGGTGTATCCCGGGGCACGGGAGCCGGCAGGGTCGGGGACGCTGCCCTCCTTCGCCGCTGACACGGTGACCGGTGGACGCTGCGGTCCTCGGAGCGGCGGAGCCTCGGGCCCCAGAAGCTAGGGGTGAGGGTCCCTCGCCAACCCCGCCGGCGCCCGCCCGCTGCCCTGCCGAGGCGCTAGGAGGAGCCGAGGGGGGCGGAGACTGGTGTCGGAGGAGGGGCGGGGTGGGAACGTGCTGGAGAAGCGGCCGCTGCACAGACAAAAACCCCCGAATGGCTGGAGAGCCTTCTACTGTTACCAGCCTTGTGAAGCCAAGCACGGATTTGACAGCTCCACAACGTGAGGATATCCGCTGACCCTGCGACACAGGGAACACTTCCCCGTGACTCCCTGTCCAGCTAACCGGCTCTGTAAGAGTGCAACTTTCCAACTTTGTTTTTTTTTTTTTTTCAATCTCTGTCCAGAAGACTGCCCCTTCGTGTAGGAGAGGGTGCAAGGGCGATCTGCCTAGCGGATCTTTTTGAAAGCATCAACTTAAGAGGCACGTGTGGTTCCCAATGCCACCCAGACGCTTGTTTTCGTGACGACTGGATTTTTCTGACTTTCATCTCTACGTTTCTCGGTTTAAAACAAGACAAACTGCTTTGGGGGAATGCTGAGAGACATCTGAAGGCTGCGAAAGGAAAGCTCCCGATTGTCATGGCTGAAGGCGAGAATGAAGTGAGGTGGGATGGACTGTGCAGTAGAGATCCGACTGCTAGGGAGACAGCGCTGGAAAACATTAGGCAGGTCGTTTTGAGAAAAACCGAATACCTTCGTTCAGTGAAAGAGACGCTTTATCGACCTCCGGACGGGCTTTCAAATGCTGTTTCTCTGGATGGGATGAATAAGCTCCTTGCTCATCTGCTTATGCTTTCTAAGAGGTGTCCCTTTAAAGACGTGAGAGAGAGAAGTGGGTTCATTCTGAGGAGCGTCGAGGTAAGAGCGTTATTAGAATAACTAGACGGTGACATTGAACTCGCAGCTATTCCCGTCGCTCTTGCTTCCAACGGGCAACGGGTTATTGTGTGAGCTCTTCGCTAGGCATCGGAGGGTTCTGTAAAACGTGAATGTTGGTCCCAAATTGAGCAGTGTAAACTGAAAACGGTTTTCAAAAAGAGATAAACGAGAGTTGTTTCTGTGGTGTTTTAGGCAGAAACGGCCTTGCTGGTGGAAATAATATATATGAAAGGTGTAGTTAATTATAAGTCAAGTCTTTGTATCTCTTTTTGTTTGTTGCCAAGTGTAACCAGTGTACCTTTAACGTTGTTTCAGTGTCCTGTGTGGAAAGTTTCTCATTGAAAGCCTCTGAAGTGAGAAATTGATATTAAATGTGTTATATTTATTCAAGGTAACTGGCAGATGGCAGACTAATTTTCTCTGTCTCTTCACAACAAAGACAGGTTGTTTAGAAAATTTCATTTCCTAAATGCATCCTAAAGCAGACCTAGAAAATAATAATAAAAGCCAGCCTAAGTCATAAGGAAGTCAACATGGTTAGGTTGCAAAGTTGGACCCGATGTCAGGTGTGTAGTAGCTTATGCTCAGTATGCTCAGGTTGAGGCAAAAATAATGCTGCCAGAAGTTCAAGACCAGCCTGGCCACATGGTATATCAGTACCAGTTCAGTACCTGGCTACATGGCATGACCCTGTCTTAAAAAGAAAAAGGAAAAGTTGAACCCAGGTAAGGCATTTGCTAGAAATACAGTGCTGTTCAGTTATTTTCTGTGTTTCCCCAAATTGTTTCTTTTGTCGTCTCACACTCAACTTGTAAGTGCAGCAAGGTTTAAAATATTATAATCTCCTGCCATTTTTTTTTTACTCTCACTTTATCCTGTTTTATTAGGAGGTGTGTTAGAATTTGAAGGAGTGGGAAAAATGTTTGTAGTGATTGTGGATTACGATACGGCAGTTTTCTGTCGTGGCTTGAATTCAAATAATACAAAAGAAAATCAATCATCGATAAAATGCTGATCTTCAAAAGCTAAGATCTTGAACTATTCCTTACAAGCACTTTGGAATCAATTATTATAATTCATTTTACCAGCAAGGAATTAATTTTCTATGTATGTACATTTCATCCCTAAGGCATAAGAAGTTGCTTCTCTTAGATGTCCATATCGATTTTATAGCTATGTTTTAATAATGGAGTCATAACTGTACACATCAAATCCTGTCTTGGACTGTATGGAACTACATGACATATAAGTTTTTAAGGTTTTTTTCCCCCAGTCTTTAGGGGTTTTTGCCCTTCCTCTTGTTACTCTACCTCACTTTGGTATCTTTTGGCCTTTCATCTTGCTGGTTATTTACATTTGCGTGGGAAACTAGCTAATGAAGTACTCGGGCTGTGGGGAGTACTATGTCAAAGATCTGCTGCACAACTAGAGTCAGAGCTGGGTCCAGATGCTTCCTTACTAATGTCCTGCCATAAGCTTGGACAAGTGCCCTGACGATAAAATCAGGTAAGAACACAGCCCTGTGGGAGTGACATGGCATCCAAAGTGCTGTCCTAGCCAGTGAATGCACCTCTTCCCTTCCACAAGTGCAGTATATAGGCCATGTGAAATAGTTTTGAGCCTAATTTAACCTGCAAAAGGATTCCATGTTCTGTACTGTAGTGGCTTCCTATAGACTTACATTCCTTTCTCTGTTCTGCATCTATTATACTTTATTGCTGCCATTATTATAAGAGGTACTTGATTTATATTGTTCTGTAATCTCATATTGATATGCAAGTCTTCCCTGGAAGGGTTCTAAGTTCTCAAGAGCATTGGCTGGGACCTGGAAGCTACTAAATAAACATCCAATGGATAAACAAATGTATTTGCCTTCTTTCTGTCTCGCATCAGTTTGCATAGATCTCCATTTCATGGAGCATTCATTCATGCATGCATTTGAGCAACGAATAGTGAACGCCACAGCAAGAACGAGAGTCTGGTGGTGAAGGGAGACAGGCCATAAAGTAAATTAACATTTAATTTTATATAGTAAAGGAAGAGTTCCTTGAGGCAAACCCCTCAAGGAGAGATTTAATATTCGTTCATTCATTCATTCATTTTGAGACAGGATTTCCTGCCTTGGTCTGCCAGGTGCTAGTATTATGGACATACTCCAGTGCACTTTTCTTATGAATAATTATCCATACAGTGAGATTACTGCAGGGTTCTAGACCTAGAAGATAGTTTGTATGAAGGCCTCATGGCAGGAGCAAGTGAGTGTGATTCAGGACGGCTGAGTTCACATGAGGAGAGCGCATGCCCTGAAGTTGTGCAGACCTAGCTTCAGTTCTTGATTGTCTGTGCAACTGTGAATCTGTTCTACACTGCCGTCCACTCTGGTTCCTTATCTGCAAAGGGGGGAGATGCTAGGAGTTCTTAGAAGAAGATGAAATAATGGCTGCAAAGCATGGCCCAGAGCCTAGCTCAGGACACCGTAATGGTAGAGATGTTTATTGTTCCCCAGCAGAATCTAGCACGCAGAGGAACTGTAGGCAATTTTAAGGAGTATAGACATTATCCCAGAATGATAGGGAGCCACTGAGGCTTTGAAGAAGGGTAACATGGTTGATAATGCTACAAGGATCATTCCAGAAGCAAGATGGAGAATGCATTTCCAGGCTCAGGAATGGGTGTGTAATATCAGTTACAGGGCTGATCTCTGGCAGAAGCAATAGTGAACTGGGAAATGGGAGAAGAGGGCAAAGCAAATGAATTTGAATATAATAATGAGTTAGAATCCACAGGATATGGTATTTAAATTTAAGAAATGAAAATAAAAGCAAAATTTGTGATTTGCATTACTTAGTGAATGAATCATGTGATCATTCCTGAGACAGAAGACTGGCAGGGTCCATTTAGGAGAAACTTAGTTTTTTTTTTTTGTTTTGTTTTTTGTTTGTTTGTTTTTTACAGTCTGAGTGAAGTTAAGCTGTTTCTGAGGCATCCTCAAAGAAGTTGCTCATCCCTGGTTTGGGTCTCTGCTCCCCCACTGCAAGCCTTTCACTTCTCCAGACTGAACCCGTCCGTCACCTTTCTATCCACCTACATAGCCACAGAGCCATACATAGATCTGCCCTGCAAATCCGGCTGCATTGCTTTCCTGCCTAAAATCCATTATGATAGACCGTTGTCTTGACATGTCTCATAGAAGCTGGCATCGTCCAACCTCCACTTCCTCTCTCTGCCCACCTCATTGTTCACACTCTGGTATCAGTCTCCTGGGGGATTGGAATACTAATTTGAATTAGTGCTCCATGGTGCTTTCTGTTATTCATTGGTAACACAGCAAAAGCGGAGTCGCATCTAAGGTTGCTGATGATGCTCCTAAAGGCCTTTAGCTGCTTTGATCAGCTCAGAGGACTAGCCGCAAGAGAGAGCGATGAATTCAATCCCTAATGGCCACTAGACCTGTAAATCAGCATATTGGTAGACAACATCATTTATCTACCAATCATTTATCACCTGTTCTCAATGTGTTGATTTCACACCAGCAATATGTTAAAATCTCTTCAGCATAGTTTCAAGAGTTATTGTGTACCATGCAAGCATTGTGCTTGGAACTGGAGCAGGGAAATGTTCCCCTGCTTCTCATCAGGTCCCCTTTCTCATTTTTGCTGAATTGTAAAGAAATCCCATCACACTTCTTATTGCTCGACTCTGTCTAAACAGAGGGCCAGAGGAATGAACTCAGGCCCACTTATTAGTCCAAGTCACGAAGTCATCTTGGCACCTGTGAATAAAGTTAAGGGAAAAGATGTAAGTGCGTATATGATCAAATGATGATAGAGGAAATGCATGAACTTGCTAGTAATTAGAACTGAAAACAATTTGACTTAAGGGAGTAGATTTATATTAAGTAATTAAATACTTTGCTGCTTGAGATGGGGAGGGTTTCATTTAGTGATGTGAGTATCATCTCTGCGGGAGAAATGACCTTTGAACCATTGCATCTGATGAATGCTAATGGTTGCCAGAGCATTTCTCACCGTTATCTAACTGGGTAGCACACGCACACACAACTCCATAACAATTCATTGCTTTACAGTTAGTCTTGACTAACTTTAGCCACATTGCCATCCTTGCTTTCCGTCTGCGGTCACAGTCTTGCCCTCGGTTTCTGTTAGCTAGAGCGGGCCAGTCATTGGCAAGGAAGTTGGGTGGTTTTACTTTTAGTTTGTATTAATAAACATTCAGGCCCTAAGGGTCAGGAGGTCATCACTTTACAGAAAGGTTTGCTGGTCAAAAAGGGAGAAGGAAGGCTGTCATGTCCAGTTAGTGGGGGCTATAAAATATAATAACTTTTAGTAGAGTAGGAACATTCTAGAAGCAGATTTGTTGTTGTTTATGAGACAGGGCTTCTTTGTGGAGCCCTAGCTGCCCTGGAACTTGCTCTGTAGACCAGGTTGACCTTGAACTCAGAGATCGGTCTTTCTCTGCCTCCTGAGTACTGGGATTAAGAGCATATGCCACCACGCTGAGCAGATTTGATCTTTTTAAATAAATTTTGCTTTGATTTCTTTTTTACTGCCTGATTGTCAAAATCAAAAGTTAGTACATGTCAAACATAAACCCTGACCCTTGGTCCTCTTTCAGTATTTTCAAGGAGCTTCTCTCTTGCACTGAGAAGCTTCTCTTGCACACCCACAGTGAGGAGCTTCTCTTGCACACCCACAGTGAGGAGCTTTCTCTTGCATACCCACAGTGAGGAGCTTCTCTTGCACACCCACAGTGAGGGGCTTCTCTTGCACACCCACATTAAGGAGCTTCTCTTGCACACCCACAGTAAGGAGCTTCTCTTGCACACCCACAGTTTAACTGTGGCCTTTCTCACTAAGAACCCTGTCTCTTTCCCCCAGAAGGCCCTGGTTGACTTCTTTTTCGTCGCTTTCTTTTACTCCCGTCCTTGACCACTTTCTCTCCTTAGGAGGAAAATGCTATGCACTCTTAAGCTTCTGACTGCTTCTTTTGGATAGAACCTCTTGGGTCCCTCCCCCTCAATGGTTTGAGGCCAAATAGAGAATTAAAACAACAAACTTGGTCTTGCTATGACTCCCAGGATGGGCTTGAACTTTTGGAGATCAGGATCCTGATCACCAGAATGCTAGAATGAAAGGTGTGTGCCAACATGCCCAACTAGAGGGAACTTACAAACTGCCCCCTTCCTCCCTTCCTCTCTCCTTCCCTCTTTGGGTTCTGTTGATTCTGTTGCTGGAACCCAGGGTCTTGCCCATATTGCAGTGAACTGCCATCAGCCCTCAATCTTCCCTCTCTCTCTCTCTCTCTCTCTCTCTCTCTCTCTCTCTCTCTCTCTCTCTGGTTTTTCGAGACAGGGTTTCTCTGTAACTCTGGAGCCTGTCCTGGAACTAGCTCTTGTAGACCAGGCTGGCCTCAAACTCACAGAGATCCGCCTGCCTCTGCCTCCCTAGTGCTGGGATTAAAGGTGTGCACCACCACCACCCAGCTCCAATCTTCTCTTTTTCTCCAGCTTACAGGATGAATCCCATCTGTTTCTCTACCCTTGGTATCCGCCCTCACATCCTCTTTGCAAAATGGAAACATACCTGTCCTCTTCTTTTGTTGTGTGTCTTCAGAAAGGTTGAAGTGAAAGGCATACATTTTTTAAAAGTTCTTAATTTATTCCTGTCACAGTTCTTCAGATGGCCTCTACCATGAAAAAAATGTTTAAAATATTATTGTAACATATTTATTTTGCTTCTAAATGGAATGTGCTGTTTTGTACGCAGATGGGGTGTTAAACAGTCGGGTGTTAAATTTCACTTTAAGGCCATAGGTTATTCATGACATCATGGAATGTCCCTTGAAGCAGTAGTATAGCTTAATTGGAATTTTTTTCTCATCACCAACACTTCTGACCTAGTATGCTGGTATGTACAGATGGTTTATAATGCAAAGAATTATGAAACAAGCCTGCCGTACTCTGTATTTTAGCGTACATTTATTTTCCTTTTGATAAGCCATAAGAAGTTTGCAAAATGCTTTCACTACTTGAATAGATTATAAATTAATAATTGACATGACTAAAGATTTCTCAAGACCTTTTCCCTGGTGGAATCTTGAATGTAATAAAGAATTGTCAATTGCCTAAAATTTTGACAAGATAGGCACTATTGTGTTATGTTTAATTAAAAAGAATTTTTATATTTAAAAACAGGCAGTATTTATATTGTAGAAATGAGCAGGGTTGGAAGGAACCTTAGACATGGGGGAGGGAGTCTTAGAATCTGTGAAAGATCTGAGTACACCCTGGGGGGAAAGACATTTCAGATGCATACAAGGTGAAAGCGCTGTGAGAACACCCCCAGCCAGCCACCTTTACTACCCATTGTATCTGTTCTTCATCAGGGTGTCTCAACCCGCAAAACACACACACACACACACTCACACACTGTGGTGAATGGATTGTTTTTATAAGGGTCAATGGAAAATGGGATTTATTTTGACCCAGACTTTCTAGCTCTTATTTATTACATGAAAGTGAGAAGGACTTTAAGTGAGCTTGAAGAAATTAATGAGTACCGTAGTTAAGTGGAATCTTTACTCGGGCATCAGATTGGAAGGACTTTTCAGATTCTTTGGGGACTATATTCTAAGGGCAGCAGGAGACTTGTCTTTCTCCCCTCCTGTCGGGCACTGTACCCAGCCTAGCCACCGCCAGAACATACACTTGCCTGCATGGGTTCTGTCTTACATGCTTTGTTTTTAAAAAATATCTTTTCACTGGAAATATTTAGGAATTTCTGTAGAATGACTATGGGATCATTTCCTGGACTTTTCCAGTTGATGTTTCTTGTTGTTAAATTTGTCTGTGTCACTTACTTTGTGCTATTCTTTCACATTTGAGTTCATAGAAGTGACAAATTTGGTGAAATGAAGAATTTTTTCCATGCTCTAATTATATTATAATTTTTCATGGCTATTTACTTTAGAAACTTGATAGATTACCAAGAAATAGGAAAGATTACTTTAGATACTTTAGTTTTACCTTCTATTTAAATTTCACCTTCTTTTAAACCATGTTTCATTTGTTAGATTTATTTGTCTTATCTTATTTTATGTGTATAAATGTTTTGCCTGCATGTACCTGTATGTACTACATGTGGGGCAGGTGCCTAGGGAGGTCAGAGAGGATGCCAGATCGTCTGGAACTGGAGTTGTGGGTCAACCACCGTGTGGGTGCTGGAAACAGAACGCGGGTCCTCTGCAAGAGCTCTTAACCACTGAGCCTTCTCTCCAGCCCCATAAACTTTAACTTAATTTTAAGTTAAACTACAGAAGGTCTTTCTAGAATTGTAAATTATTAACATTTCTTTATGACAAGCTCTTAGCCAGCTTTCTCCAGGAGTCCAGCCTCGGGCCTTGAAGGTTCTAGACACGCAGCTCCCACTCACTCTCATTCCCTTCGTAAGCTCTGGAACCATACGAAAGGGAAACAAAGTTATTCATCTTGTAATGTTTTAAACTTTTATTTCACATTTATTTCTCTGTTGTGCGGGAGGTGCCATGCTTGCATGTGGAGGTCACAGGACAACTTGCATGAATCGATTCCTCCTTGTGGGTTCCGGAGAGCATACAACTGTCATATTGAGGGGAAAGATGCCGTGACCTACTGAGCCATCCAGCTGCCTGACTTTGTTTTTTAATTATCGTTTGTTAATTATACATAAATGCGGGTTTTATGATATTTCCGTGCATGGATAAAATATATTTCAGTCATGTTCACCCCTTACCATCTCTTGTCCTCCCACTCCCGCTAACCTGCTTCCTGTTCCATCCAGCCCATTACTGTCGTGTCTGTGTGTGCGGGTGTGTTGGTGTCTGTGTGACTTACTGAGTGTCATTAGGTTGAGAAACAAAAGTTTATGATGTAAATTTTATGACTTATAGTACCCAACTCAACTTTAAATATATGCTCAATAATAAATTTAAATTCATTTAGTATTTTCACTTAACTGTTTAAACTGACAAGCTGATAAATATTTATCCTTTTAATATAATTAGCCATGTGGCTGGGATAATTTTTAATTCTATGTGTAAATTCAAAAGTCTTATTAGGGTCTTAGTTTGCAAAAAGCGCACATTTACTAAGCTGATAGTTTGGCATTTGACAGGCATTGCACACTTGTCTTTTAATTTTGCATGATTTCATTTTCCAGCACATTGGCAGGTGTTCACTGTCTATAATTATAACTGAGTAATTTTTCAAATGCTATTCATAGCCTAAACACAGTGAAAAATTCTTCCGATCATGTGATAAAGACCAAGCCTTCCAAAATAGTAGTAGAGATGTTTTCAGTAGTACTGAAGGGCATACTTAAGAGAAGCTGTCAGAACTCAGAGGTGATAAAAGATAGGGAGACAAGTTGTCACAGAATAAAATTTCTCAGAGCCATCGGTTCTCAGGGTTTTGATAGTGATTACACATCAAGTTAAAAGTACTTGCTTTTTTATCTCATAAGATCAACAGATACATTGTAAAATTTAACATATATATTTTGTTTGGTTAAAGACAGAGAATCTAAGTATGAAAAAAATAATTGAAATTTGGTTGAGACAGTGTAGATTTTACCATTGAACCTGTTGAAAACTTTTATCTTATTCATTCAAAATTTTTTGTATACCTAACATATACCAAACACTATGTTTAGAGGTTTTGAGTTTTGATTTGCTTGTTTGTTTGAGACAAGGTTTCACAGTGTAGATTTTAGACTTAACCGGCTTGGAACTTGCTGTATAGACCAGCCTTGCCCCAAACTCCAGTAGATCCTCATGCCTTTGCCTCCAGAGAGAGGATGCTAGCACTAGATGTATATGCCACTGTGCCTGCTGAAGCATTTTTGATGTAGGAAAGAAAAGACGTAGGTTTTGCCATTTAAAAATACAGACAGACAGAATATTGTATACATAATAAATAAATAAATATTAAAAAATTAATAATAAAAAAATCTGGCCTCTACTTCAGACAAACAAAATAAAAATACAACCTTGGTTTTTTTCTTATTCCTGGGTTATTTTAATTTCTAGGTATCATCCTAAATATCCATGGTTTGACTTTGAGTCTTGGAGGTTAAACTGTTATTTCAGAATGGTTTAAAGGTCACACTTTTTTTTTAATAACACCCGTGTACTTATAAGTTAGCCACTGTAGCCTCAGCTTCTTCATCTAAGAATTGAGATTTTGTTATTTACCTGATGACATGATTAGAAAAATTAAAGGCAAAGGCACCAAGATATATGGAATTCTGCATCACACTGTGGTCGCTGCAGAAGCAGGGTGGGGGCAGAGTTAGCTGGGGTGAGTGCAGGAGCTCGGGAGACTCAAAATACTGAGAGTAAGTGAGGTGATGTTCAGTGCTCGGCTCTAATCATTTATAAATCCTGAAAAGCTCCTGCGCATTGTGGGAAAGGCAGAGCAAGATATAAGCTGGAAGATAAGTAGAGCCCTTGTGAGGCACCGTCTTCTTTTCTCTTTGTTTAAGATTTTTTTATTTATTTTACATCCTGGCCTCAGTTTCTCCTCTCTCCTCTCCTCCCAGTCCTTCCTTTTCACTCCTGATGCCAGTCCTCCTATATATCTCTCCTCATTTCTGTTCAGGAAAGGGCAGCCCTACTAAGGATATCAACAAAGCATGGCCCTATCAGGTTGCAGTGAGACTAAGCTCCTCCCTATGTATTAAGGCTGGGCAAGGCAACCCAGTACGAGAAATAGCTGGCCGCAGAGTCAGAAACAGCCCCTGACCCCATTGTTAGGCGTCCCACAAGAAGACCAAACTATACAATATATAGCTAAACAATATATATGCAGAATGTCAGGCATCCTGGTGGTTGGGAGATGCCATCTTCTGGGTATGACATAGCCTTTGAAATCATCAACAAATCTGGGGTTATGGAAACTGAGCTTGCCTGTCAACAAGCAGTCACAGCTATGGGAGAAACAGTGGGACCATTCCCCTGCCTGCTGAACTGTTGGCTACAGGTGGATTCTAGAAGAGAGGAGTTAGGAATAAACTCTTGGAGCTTCTGCTTGTCTTGAGAACCAGGATGAGGATGCCGATGCCCATGACTTCCATGATGGTGCTGAGAACTGAATGAGAATGGAAGCTCGGATTAGGGGTGAGGATGGTTAACTTGGTCAAAGTCCTCAGCAGGGCTTTCGGAATGGGCGGACTCTGTTTCTATGTAATTGGTTTCCATGAATCCCCAGGGTATCCATGTGTCAGCACTCCTTGGCCTTTTGAACATTAAGTTCCACGGTCATGCATTACCTGCCTAAGGCTTATGTTCTGCTGTCATGGATTGCATCTGGTCCAGGATAAGTGTTAGACTTTGCCCAGAATTGATAGCAGATCCCTGGAGCAGCATCTGTGCCTCCCTGTTTTCCAGCGTCATCCTGGGAGGTCACCATGGCAGTGGCAGGAATCATGCAGGTGATCAAGTGCTCATTGAGAAATGTGTAGCCAAAGCCTGTGCTTCGCTGTCAAGGCCATGGGCTGTAGAATTAGCCACACCTTGACCAAAGTCCTGGGTCTAAGTTTCTTAACTCTCTGCTCACGGTGCTGAGGCCTGTGCAGCGCTGAAGTGAGAGTTAGCTCTTAGGAGTCTGTTTTGACCCCTCTTTTTGGGAAAGCCTTGGGGAGTTATCCCTCCGACATTGTATGCCCTTAGTGCCCCTAAGTCCCTAGGAAACTGGAAGGATTTTTTTGGTCTTGGTTTTTGTTTTGTTTTGACCCACTTTGAGGTTCTCTGCCTAGGGGAAGTAGCATTTCTAGAAACTGAAATTAAGGATTTTACAAATACTGTTTTAATTCCCTGGAAATGGGATTCCACTCAGATCGTGTTATCTGTTTTTTCAGCTATAAACATTTTGCTTCTTCAGGGACACACAGTATTGGAAAGCAGCTGACAGTTTGCATGCGGGCTAATGAGTAAGCAGGGGAAACCTCCTGCCTAGGACTGAGAGCCAGGTATCTGCTCCAGATGCTGGGCACCTCCTCTGTCCTCCCCGTGGTGCTCCACTCCGGACACTCCAGTGGGAATCCCCCAGACAACTCTTTGCCTCCCGCCATACAATTGCCCTGGCCCAGAAAGACTGACTTAGTTTAGAACAAAGCATCTAAGCGAAGGTGCCATTACCAAAACAATCTTCCAAAAGAGGTAAGGGGGTGGGAGAGGTTTGTACCCACCTTCTTTTAGGGTGTGGTCTCCCTGGTATTCTTACAGACCAGCAGAATGGGAATGCAGGCAGAGGTCACCTCAAATGTGCGTGGAGTTGAAACCAAGATACTTTAAATAATTTTCTACAGTATGGGATTTTTTTTTTTTTGAGTAGAGAAGGAAAAAATGGGGTTTTCTGAATGCCAGGCCTGGCTTTTAGTTCTTTTTCACTTAGTTAACGAGTCTTGAGTCAATCTTCACAACATCATACGGTTTTGAGGGTTTTCATCATTTTGTACATTCAAAATGTCCAGACAGATTATTTAACTTGGCTAAGACATCATAGCTAGTTAGGGAGGAGCTAAGTTTCCGGGTAAGCCATGAGCCTCTTCACCATTATACAACATGATCTGGATAAAGAGTTAATAAAATAGTAGCAGTCAGTATATATTACTAAGTTATTTTGCCTTCAAAGTATAATCAAATTTTTACTTAATCCCTGACCTGTCTTGAAATTGCATCTAAATCCTGGCGAGTCTTTCGTGTTTTACCGTGGTATATAGCTTTCATTACCTTGTCGTTGTAAATTTCTGCTGATTGCCTGGAGTCTGTGAGGCTGGAAGTATGACAGATAGAAGGCTTAGCCCGCATGGAAAGAGCCTCAGTCAGGTGATTTCCTTTAATGCACTGCCTAAAAGAAGTGTGGTATATTTCCATGAGTAATCGACTGAAGATTAGCTTCGAATGTTAAAAGAGCATTCTCCTAGGTAGTTCATTGTTGCCATGGTAGCGCTGGCAGTGCGCGTGTTGTAGTCGCTCCTCGCAGTGATCTTATTTTAGACCCTAATGTTCCAAAGTGCCGAAAGTCCCCTTCCAGCCCCACCAGCACCTCCAGTGGAAAAGTACTGGTTGAGAGCTGACTTCAAGCTTCGTAGCCGAAAGGCTGAGCTATTGTGGGCTTAAACAAATAGTGTAGGAGGGTTGAGTCGCTCTCGTGTGGATTGCGAGTGTTTGAAATCTCCCAGAATATGGGATTGCATTACAGACAGCAAGTTGTTTACCACACAAGAAAAGGGGCCGCGGTCATCTTCTGAGAAGTCAAGCCCAGATTGTGTAACTGCACTCAGCTCTTATAGAAATAACTGGTTTTCCCGTTGCTTGTCTCCCGAGCATGCTCTTTTGGATTCTTTGTTCTAGTCGTTAAGGAACAGTTGTCATTAAAACCGTTAAGGATTGTGTTTGAGCAGTATAGGAAAAGTATCTTTTTATGATTTCTGTCTTCAGTATGAACCTGCTTAAACTGTTCCATTTCACTGGACTAAGATCACTAAATTATACAGTGACTGTAAGAACTTACCTGATTGGGTATCTGAACTAACATTTGAGAATCTTTTTTTTTTTTTTTTTCACAAACATTCTCATGTAATCCCCATCCCAAATTCCCTGTTACTGAGGATGACCCTAAATTCTTGATCCTCCTGCTTCTGCCTCTGAGTGCTGATATTATACACCAGCACCACTATACCCAACCTAATGTAATTATTGAGGCTTTAAAAAAATTGCATATATATTACAAAACAGAATTAAAATATTTTAAATATTTTACTGATATTTTAAAGTTATGAATCCTTCTATAATTGTATCAACAAGCACAAAATAGTTTCAAACTCATAATTGCTAATTTATTAACTTTCACATACCACTTATTAGGCCAGCATTTTGACATTTATAGCGTATGTGCTAATAATTCATAAAAACCATGACGGAGTAATGGTACTGGCAAATGACCATGCCAAAAATAACTGAAATCTCTAAGTACTATACTATATTTCATTAATGGCAACTATCAACAAATAATCTTATTTATTTTGTTTCTAAATATACTTTCTCCCCTATGCCCATTGGTTCCACATTGGCTTGTTTAACTACCTAAAGGGTCAGAAGTATGTGGCTTAGTTGGTAGAGTGTTTTCACATGCACGGAGCCTTGGGTTTGATCCCAGCGCAGCATGGTGGGACATGCCTGTACTCCCAGTCTTGGAAGGCAGAGGCAGGAGAACCAGAAGTTCAGAGTCACCTCAGCCAATGGTGAGTTGAAGCCAGCTCATTAGATCCTGTTTTAAAAAACAAAAAAGCAAACTTTTGGCGAGGGGGGATCGTATCTGTACTGAACTTGTACACTCTTGTCATTTCCTAAACAATACAGTACAGCTACCGTTCACATTGTATGAGCGTTATATGCGACCTAAAGACGATAGAAAGCGTATGTAAGGACGCGCGTAGGGACAGAGAGAACACCACCCTGGACTGAAGATTTACACACATCTTACACAGCTGTACCAAGTCCTGTGCTGTCCGTGTCAGGCTAGCCACTTGGCTCCATTTATCAGTTTAACATAAAAAAATAATTTTCAGGGGTTAGAAGATGGCTCAGTATTTAAGAGTATTGACTGCTCTTCCAGAGGATCCAGGTTCAGTTCCCAGCATCCATATGGTGGCTCACAACCTCCTGTAGCTCCAATACCAGGGGAATCAGATTCTCCATTCTGACCTCCATGGGTACCAGGCAAACATGCAGGCAAAACATCCATACTTGTTAAAAATAAATAAATCATATTCTAGACAAAGTTTGACCCAAACTAGAATTTGTGTGACCATTTACTAATAAAGAGGTGCCTAAACTGGGTGTGGTGGCGTATGCCTATAGTCCCAGAGTTTGAGAAGCTACGGCAGGAGGATGACTATAAATTGAAGGCTAGCCTGATTTACATAATGAGTTCAGACCAGCCAGGACTGCATAGGAAGACTGTCTAAAATAAAGATAAAAACAAAGAAGACTAACAGTAGCTAATTCTAGCCTGTTATGTCTTTGAAGGCTCCTTTGAGTCTGGAAATTAAGGAGTAGTACTATCGAAATATTCTAATGTCTAAGTAATACTCTTCCATTTTCTTTTTAAAATTTTTAAAATTACATTTGTTTACTGTACGTGTGTATATATGTACTTAAATGCCATGGCACATGTGTAGAAGTCAGAAGACAACTTGTATGAACCAGTTTTCTACATCATGTGGGTCCTAGAGGTCAAATTCAGGTTGGCAGACTTGGCACAAGTACCCTTGCCTCCTGAACCATATTGTTGCCGTTGCTCTTCAACTTCAAGCTGAACATTTATATTTACTGGTTGGAATGAAACTGAGCTGTGGTTATTTCCTTTTCTTTTAATAGAGTAATTATTAGTAGGGTCGTTGGATTTTTCTGAACCCTACAACATCCCTAGTCGTGAAATGAGTATGCATTTTAAAATAAGTCATCCTTTGTGGTTGACACTGGTCTGTCACAAAAGAGGGTTTTGTTGTTGTTTTGTTTTAGTAGAAGATAGCCAGACACTCTTAAGAGTTTTTGGGGATTTCAAGGAAAACAGCTTAAGAATAAATCAAGATTGTGACTGAGAGTTAAAATCGTATGCTGGCATGTTAATAAGCAGTGTCGCTGCTGATACAGTGTTTCATCTATAGTTCACATGAGTACAAACATAGGTTGTTGTTTTTAAAAGTTGATTCGTGTGTGTGTGTGAGTGAGTGAGTGTTTGCCAGCATAAATGTGTGTACACCACATGCATGCCTAGTACCTCAGAAAATCAGAAGAGGACACCTAATCACCAGGAACTAGATTATCAGAAGGTTGTGAACTTGAGCTGTGTATGTCTGTGTGTGTTGCTAGGGATCAACCCATGGCCTCATAAATGCTAGGGTTCTACCACTGAATTACATCCCTATCCACATACATACATACATACATACATACATACATGCATACATACGTGGTTATACACACTCAATGTATACACACACATACATACATACGTGTATATGCACACACACACACACACTCAATGTACACACACACATACTCACAGGAGGATAATTAGGAAATCTGCAGGCCAAAAATATAAGCATAGTTGTTGGACTTTTTTTGGCTGGGGTGGGAGGGCAGCTACTGGTGATTTAAATAATTTGTAATTATAGTCATTACTTTTACTGAATGCTTAGGATGTACTAGCTTCATGACATTTTTAAAAAGATTTACTTATTATGTGTACAGTGTTCTGACTGCATGATTGCCTGCAGGCCAGAAGAGGGCACCAGATCTCATTACAGGTGATTGTGAGCCACCATGTGGGTGCTGGGAATTGCTCAGGTCCTTTGGCAGAGCAGCCAGTGAGCTTAACCTCTGAGCCATCTCTCCAGCCTGCTTCATGTCATTTTATGTATAGACTATGTAGCATTTTGGTGAGCTACATAGTTTGATAAAAACATCTCCCAGTACAAGTATACATAGGTGCCTGCATCTTTCATTGTCAGACTGGATTCAGTTTCTGATTTTGTCAGGACTATAGTCTGAGAAGCTCTTCATTGTGGAGAGGTGTGTGCAGCTGCCTTCCTTGGACTCCAGTGTCCCTAGAGGAGGGTCCACAGCAGGTGACACTGTCCAGGCACGGAGGGTGCACAGACCTGTAAAACCCCTTTCTGCTTTTTCTTTTCTATTTTTTTTTGGTGTGTGTGTGTGTGTGTGTGTGTCTGTGTGTCTGTGTCTGTGTGTCTGTGTGTCAAGTGGGCCTGGAATTCATTTTCTAGAACAGGCTGGCCTTAAATTTATCACGGTCCTCTCTCCTGCTCTTCTTTAGTGCTGAGCTTATAGAAACACCACCATAGCCAGCCGCAAACTCAGTTCTTGTTATACCTTTTAATGTTTGGAGGTTGCATCTGTGTTCTGGAATGATTTACACAACTATCTATGCACATTCGTTGGAGACTATGTCCCTTTAATCGCTTTAATTTTATAATTACAATTCTGTGTGGTAAGTTTGACATTTTTATAAATAAACAAAACGGGCTCAGCAAGGAGATCCCAGATGGCTAACACTAGGGCCGGGAGGGGGGCATGCTCCCTGCCCTTTTGACCTCCGATTGACTCTCCTATCATACCTGCTTTTCCTTCCTTTCCCCCCCACCTTTTAGCATGAGCATGTTAACAGAGGAAACTGAGGCTCCCTTTGGGCTGCCTACTCCCGTTAATAAAAGAATTCAGAAGTTGACTTCAAAGGAAACTCAAGGACACTGTTATTAGAGTTTAGGAGAAAGCCCAGCACAGGTTAGGTGAACATCCCAGCAGGTGCCAGGAGATGGAGACCAGATCGTGCCTTTACGTGTGTATACAGACACCGTATTAAGCAAGAGAGAGTGCTCCCAAGAACAGAAGTGGCTGGCGAGCTGAGTGAGCCACCCCATGCATGGTCTGTTAGCGCCCTTTCCCTGTGTTTGGACATGATCTGCTAGAGGGAGCCGGGGGAAGGAGGGCTTCCGTCATCGCGGAAATGCTGAGGCAGCATTTTTAGCTCCTACTCTTGTAACAAGCATATATTACTTTCGTATTTAAAATAGCAATTTAAAATCAATGTGGAAAAATTACATGACATATAGAGTATTATGGTAATTCAGAGCAAGAGATGATGAGAGTTGGTTGAGAGAATAAAGACAGCTTAATAGAGCAAATAAATCTTACTGTAATAATTAACTTTCCTGCTCAGCTTATCTGTTTACACAAGCATGTGCTGCTTCTAACCCCAGCGTGCCCAAACCAGGCGTGTGATTCTGGCTGGCTGCAGCTCAGGCTCTGTTGATTTTGCCTGCAGAGTGAGTTTTGTCCTCATCTTTGCTTCCTTTTTGTGCCCCCCCCCCCATCCTATCAACTTTGCTCCATCTGTCAGGCTTGTGTGAACTGGTAGCTGGGGCTTCCGTCAAAGGATGGTTTTTTTGTTCGTTTGTTTTGATTTTTAAGGCAGGGCCTGAGGTAGCTCAGTCTGGCCTTGGACTTGCTGTGTGCTGAGGGCAGTCTTCAACTCCTGGCCTTCGTGAGTCTGCCCGCCTCCAGAGGACAGTGTCCCAACCCTGCACTGCCCAACCTGGCTGCTTTTGTTGTTTGGGTTGTCCTGAGACAGGCTCTCGCTGGGTAGGCTTGACGTTCCATGCCTGCTTCCCAAATGCTTAGAGTTCAGTCTGCCCCATGCTTCTCACTGCCTTGCTTTCCGATCGAGAATTAAAGATCAAGGTGGCTAAATGCACTTGTAAAACTTATAGCAATCTACAGTTCCTAAAATTGACATTTTTACCATTCAAATTCCTATATTTATGTCGTTGAAGCGCCTTGAAAAGTAACTGAACTAAGTGAGACCTTGAATCCTGCCTAAATAAGACTTGATCTTCCAGCCTCAGCTAGGGCTGATGTCCGTCCAGTGTGCACTTGCACAGGAATACTTGTTAAACTACTGCTGTGCTTACATGCCAGCTGGCAGGTAGTGAATAGAAACAGCGCAAAAGCAATAAAATTAATAACACGCGGTCAGGGGGGCTGTGCTGGAAGCCACACGTATCCTTGAACTCTACGCTGGTCCAGTCCCTAGAGATGGAGACGGAGGCTTGCTCAGGTGCCCGGTTACTGCAGCTGCTGAAGAAGATGCAACAGCCCCTAAGTAGGAGACAGACCATGCTGGTGATGTGGAAAGGACCCAGTCTGTAAACTCGAAAAACAAGTGTCATCTGTTCAAGTGCAGAAGTGGAACCCGTGCTTACGTAATAACCGTGGAGGTGGCCGCAGCTGGGGAAGCCCTCCTCCCCCCCTCCAGCTGCAGTCCCTCTGGTGAGTTTGAAGCTTTACCAACTGAATTCAACCCATTGCTGCAGAATGCTTTTGGTGGCTTGAAACTACACACACTTATTATCTTGAAGTTTCTGTGGCATGGCGTAGCTGGACTTCCCCTTGAAGTCTTTCACGGTGCTGCAGCTAAGACATTAGCTTAGCAAAATCTATGAAGGCTGGAGGCTGCAGTGATCAGGAAGGATCTGCCTCCATGCTGGTAGGATTCTGGTCCCTGAGAGCTGATAGAGTGGGGGTCCTCATTTCGTACTGGGCAGAGACTGCCATGTAGGCCTCTCCATCTGTGCTATCCGGAAATGCACGAGAAGAGGCAGAGCCGGTCAGCAGAACAAAGTTACAGTTTTTCACAGCACAGTCTGGAAGGAGACAAAGCAGCACTTGGCTGTAATCTTTTCACTCCAAACAATTGCTGAGGTCCAGCCCATACTCAAGATCAGGAGAATATTGAAGGGGAAATTACCCAGGGAGTGAATTCCAGGAGATGGGGTCAGTGGGAGTCATTTTGCAGGCAGCCTCCTGTATCAACCTCTACTGGACCTCGGGCCTGGGAAGAAGGGACCTCCCTGCGTGCTGTTAAGAAAGCTGCAATTGAGAGTCCATGCAAGGAATCCAGTGAATGAAAAGCATACGCGATAACAAAGGGATAGTAACTCCTCCCACGCCTCATGCCATCTTCACCAGGAGATGCCCCTCTCCAAGCCCTCTCCCGATCTTTACCAAGGGACGCCCCTCTCCAGACGCTGTCCCTTCCTTGGTTAGAGCCCTTCAAGCCTCAGGAAGAGAGGCCTGCCTGCCTCAGGCGTCCATCTTTGTCTTCCTCCTTGCCTCCCCCATTACACATTCCCCTTCCTTCAAGCCTGTGCGGCCCCAGGAGACATCCCAGTCTATGCCTTTGTCCAAAGGGTGGAAATTGGCAGACAGCTTTCTCCCTCCCTTGGGCGGTTATCTAATGAGCTATACACCAAAGCTCAGGTATAGTGGGAATGGATTAAAGACAAGCCCCCAGCTTAAAGGTGGCGCACACCTTTAATCCCAGCACTTGGGAGGCAGAGGCAGGCAGATCTCTGTCCAGGACAGGCTCCAAAGCTGCAGAGAAACCCTGTCTCGAAAAGAAACAAAAACACCAAAAACAAGTCCTCAAATGAAAATTGCGTGGGATTAAATATTTTGCCAAAACAAATTTCTATTCCTGCTTCTTAAATTGAAGCTGGTGTATATTACTACCAACTTAGTAGTATCTGAAAGGCTGGGGGTAAGGTAATTTCTTTATTCTTTAAGCCTAATCCTCGTGGATTTTAGCTGTTTCAGAACCACTCAAAATAATTATATAATTGATAGAAATTTGGGAGAATTTTATCCCACTAAAATATAGAAAAGCATAAACTACTGCCAAGAAAAACATCCGGTTAACAGTTCTATGTGAGTGAGTGCTCAGTGACCTGCTTATTTGTTGGAGTAAGGGCCTTCCTTCAGTCATAGGACATGCTCCTAATTTTACTAAGAACTATCATTTTCTCCTGTTGCTTTTAGTTTTATCAGCCCAATGTTTTAAAAATTAAACTATTTCCAGATTTCTTTGTTGTTTATAAGTTTTTAATTGGTATTTTTGAGACAAGCTTAGAACATGGGCTGGCCTAGAATTCATTAGGTAGCCCAGGCAGATCTTAAACTTGAACTTGTGACAACCCTGCTGCCTCAGTTTCCCAAGTGCTGGAATTATAAGTATGAACCATCCTAGAGACTGAACCCCAGACTCTTACAGATACTGAGCAAGTACTGTACTGCCAAGCTATATTCCTAATGGGTTGTTTTTGTTGTTGTTGATTTTTTTGAGGCACGGTCTCATGTACTCCAGGCTTGCCTTAAACTCCCTACATAGGGGAGAATGACCTTGAACTCTGATTCTCCTGCTTCCCAGGTGCTGGGATTACAAGCATGTACCATTGTGCCCAACTCCCAATTTTTAAATTTTAATCTAAGGCAAATCTTGCAAAGTTGCCCAGGTTGGTCTTGAACTTGTGATCTTCCTGCTTCAAGATCCTGAGAAGGGTTAGAAACTAGGATTATCTAGCTGTGCCTTACCATGTCTAGCTCATTTATTTTAAATGTGAGAAGAGGCCAGGCGATGGTGGTGCACACCTTTAATCCCAGCACTCTGTAGGCAGAGGTAAGTGGATCTCTGAGTTCGAGGCCAGCCCAGTCTCCAGAGCGAGTTCTAAGACAGGCTCCATAGCTACACAGAGAAACCTTGTCTCAAAAAACAAAACAAAACAAAAATCTGCGAAAAGTCTTTAGGTAAGCAGGTCAGTGGATACCCACACCCATAGAAGTGCTGACTGGGGCTGGTTTTCTTGCAGGAGTTTATGCATTTCCACATTTTCCAAAAGTCGTGTGATGTGTGCATCTATTTCTTCTAAGATTAAAATAAGACAATGACCTCACTACAGCAATCTTCCCTTATCCTCTGGATATACTCCAAGGTCCCCGTGGGTTGCCTGAAACGTTTTCCTCCAGCCATACACAAACTGTTTTCCTGCACAGTGAAGTTTGCAGAAACCAAGCAGAACAGCCATTTGCGGTAACAGAGCGCTGTGCATGTGGTTCTGCTCGCTCCTGTCGTCTTCTTGAACTCTCCCTTTTTGCGATTTCGGATGCTACCAATGCGCCCCCCATGAGCTGAGTGAGCTCGGGGCCTCGGGTGTGATTCACTGTGGGACTGCTATGTGTGCACTTTAAGCACGGGCCCTACACTACTGAGGTGGCGACTGCGTGGACACCCTGTGGGCTGTGTATATGGCATGGATACTCTGGAAGTGGGGATGAGTCACACCCCTGGCAGGAGGGTGTGAGATTCTACAGAGCACCTCATAATAGCATATAATTTAAAACTTAAGCATTGTTTATTTCTGACTATGGCTGGCCACGGCTAACTATTATAAAACCACGGGAATAGAAGCCATGGATACAGGGGGACTGCTGTGCTCCGGTTTATAGTCACAGAATGACTTGCAGGACGTAGGTTTCTGATGGTGTGTGTGCGTGCGTGCGTGCGTGCGTGTGTGTGTGTGTGTGTGTGTGTGTGTACTAATGTCTAAAACAGCCGAAAATGTTTGACTTTCTTTATAGATACCTTTCTTTTGGAGACTCTGGCTGTTAATGAAGACAGGTTTTTACGAACAGATTTTGCATTTGCTTATGCCCCCTCCCCTTCACCAGGATATTTACTGACTTCTCATTTGGTTGGCTTTTATGAGCACTAGATGGCGCTCTTACTCAACTGAAACAGCTGAAATCTACTTTCTTTTTCTTTTTAATGCTGTAGGCCTCAAGAGAAGAACATTTATGTTTTCTTTTATTGTAGAAGGAGTCCGAAGGGAGAAAGGGAACAAGTCCAAGATTAAATATCCAAGCTTAACTGGCTTCATTTCCTCATTGATTCCGAAAATAACCACGCACTGGTGGGAGTCAGTGTCTTCCTCCACAGATTGAACCCCTCCCGTCTGGGAGACAGTTCCAGGCTTCAGGGTGTCTGTGAACAAGAGGAATGAAGACCACTAATCTAGTCACTCTCACTGATTTCATTCTGGTTCATAAGTCCCCCGGGTGCTGTTCTCAGATCTGTGTCCATGCACTAGGTGAAGTGTGTGTGTGTGTGTGTGTGTGTGTGTGTGTGTGTGTGTGTGTGTGTCTGTGCACTCGGGGCTTTTACCCAGTGGCTTAACACCAGGAAGCTGAGCGGGAGAGGTGGGTGGTCCGGCTGCCCCTGTCATCAGCTTCTGTGGGTGGCAGAGTTAGACTGAAAACCTACGAATTTTGTATTCAGAGATTTTTTTTCTGTTGCTTTCAACACTATATTTTTAAGACAAGGCATTGAATATCCCTTTTTACAGTTTTTGTGTGTATGTGTGTGTGCACACACATGTGTGTACATGCCATATGAGTACAGATGCCCAGCGAGGCCTGGAGAGGCTGTTGGGCCCCCCACATAACTGGAGTTACGGCCATTATAGGGTCTGGGAACCAAACCTGTGTCTTCTGGGAAAGGAACAAGAGCTCTTAATTGCTGTGCTGAGCTGTCTCTTCAGTTTGTGTTTTGTTTGTTTTATAATTTGTGTGTGTGTTTCTGTCTGTCTGTCCACACGCACATGAGTGCTGTTTGTGGAAGCCAGCGATGTTAGAACCCCTGCACTGGAGGTGTCCTGACATGAGAACTGGGGGTCTAACTCACATTCTCGGCCAGAGCAGTGTGTGTGTCATCCTAACCTCTGGGCCATCTCTCCAGCTCCCAGAATTATGGTTTCGATGCACTAATAATTAGGATTGGTCAGTAAAGGAGAGCCCCTCCTGCTCAGCGGGGAGTGGGTCTGAGGGCAGAGATTAGGCCCAGGAATGGAAGATTGAGCTTTCCCAGAGTTTGTGTGTCTGTCAGCTGCATAGAAAACTGTGTGTGCTTACACATACTTTTGGGGGAAAGCCCAAGTTTATCAAATTTTTAAAGATTACCCCCCCACACACACAAAAGTAATTGAGAACCTCAGTTAAGTTGGTTGGTGTGTCCCCAGCATTCCAGCACCTGGGAGGTGGGTGCAGGACGGGGTAGGACTTCAAGGTCATCCTTGACTGTAAGGGGAATTCAGGGCCAACCTGGGCTACTTGAGCTCTTGCCTCAGAACAAGAAACCTCTGCTACAACTCGAGCAACCACATGCTTGTGACACTTATTTTTCCTCACAGTTTTAGAGAAAAACCTTTAAAACCTGAAAGTTGAGGGTTTGAAACCAGGAAAAGTAAGCTTTTGTGATTGAACATTAGCTCACTCCTCTTAGTCACGGCCCTCTTTCCGTGTGGCTGGGATTGTGCGTAGGGGGCCTACGCTGAGCAGCAGGCGCTCCTGTCCATGCGGGCTCCAGGTGGAAAGTTCCAGACTCAACTCCAGAATACGGAGGCACAGCCCGGCTGAGCACAGCAAAGCTGAGACAGACAAATGCGTCCTGTTCCAGAGCTGCTCCTGTCAGATGGCTGTGCACGCATCCGATTCTCTCCTGCTCTCTGCTGAGGCAAACTGCTTAGCATTCTGAGTTTCAGTTTGTCCATGTTTTATTTTGGGATATTTTTAATTAAAAAAATTGTCTTTTAGCATACACAAAACATTATATATGCATAGATATATATGTATATAAACATTACATGGTGCTTCTTATATGCATTTATTATCTTTAAATCAATTTAAATTTTCATCTCCTCATACTTTATTTCCTTGTAGCAAATCTGTGGTTTTATGCCCTCTGTCAACCTTTCCCCTTCTACCAACCCCAGCTTCAGTTTTATCATCAGGCAAATAAAGGCTATAGCATCTTGACCTCCGTAAGGCATTTAGCACTGTGCCTCCTTTTGCTTTTTATATGGATTTTTAAAAATGAAAGGAAGCAAGCAGACTTAGGATCTAAAGCCAGGAATGGTACTGATTTCTCCAAGGGCAGAAGTGGGGAAGTGGCAGCAAGTTCAAGGCGATCCTGAGCCGGCCTTGTGGCATTGCAAGGCAAACAAACCAAAGACTTCATCTATTGTTGCCTTTGCCTTAGCTGCACTTCTTTTTTTTTTTTAATTTATTTAATGTACCTTAGTGTTTGCCTACATGTACGTCATTGTGAGGCTGTTGGATTCCCTTTAACTGGAGTTACAGACAGTTGCGAGCTGCCATGTGGGTGCTGGGAATCGAACCCTAATCCTCTGGACACACAGCCACTTTTTACCTTTCAGTTCCTTGCTGTGCTTCTCTTCCTAGCTACGCGCTCCTTTAAATTGTTGTTATTATTATTATTGTTATTATTATTTGTTTATTTTTGCTTTTCGAGATAGGGTTTCTCTGTCTAACAGTCCTGACTGCCCTAGAACTTGCTTTGTAGACCAGACTAGCCTCAGATTAAACCAGAATTACATCTACCTCTGCCTCCCAAGTGCTGGGATTAAAGGCATGTGCTACCATCACCAGGTTTAAATCATTCTTTTTTTTCTTTTTTTTTTAAGCTGATATTTATTGAACTCTACATTTTTCTCTGCTCCCCTCCCTGCCTCTCCCCTTCTCCCTTCAATCCTCCCCCGAAGTCCCCATGCTCCCAATTTACTCAGGAGATCTTGTCTTTTTCTACTTTCTACTTCCCATGTAGATTAGATCTATGTACTTCTCCCTTACTGTCCGCATTGTTGTCTAAATTCTCTGGGGTTGTGGTTTGTAGGCTGGCTTTCTTTGCTTTATGTTTAAAAACCACCTATGAGTGAGTACATGTAATAATTGTCTTTTTGTGTCTGGGTTAACTCACTCAAAATAATGTTTTCTGGCTCCATCCATTTGCCTGCAAAATCAAGCTGTCGTTATTTTTTTCTGCTGTGTAGTACTCCATTGTGTAAATGTAGCACATTTTCCTTATCCATTCTTCGGTCGAGGATGGATAACATTTAGGTTGTTTCTAGGTTCTGGCTGTGACAAACAAAGCTGCTATGAACATAGTTGAGCACATGTCCTTGTGGCACAATTGAGCATCCTTTGAATATATACCCAAAAGTGGTATTATTGGGTCTTGAGGAAAGTTGTTTCCTAATTTTCTGAGAAATCGCCATACTGACATCCAAAGGGGTTGTACCAGCTTGCATTCCCACCAGCAATGCAGAAGTGTTCCCTTTTCCCCACAACCTCTCCAGCATAAGTTGTCATCAGTATTTTTGATCTTGGCCATTCTTACAGGTGGAAGAAGGAATCTCAGAGTTGTTTTGGTTTGCATTTCTCTGATGACTAAAGATGTTGAATATTTCCTTTTAGCCATTTTAGATTCCTCTGTTGAGAGTTCTCTGTTTAGGTCTGTACTCCATTTTTTTAATTGGATTATGTGTTCTTTTGATGTCCAATTTCTTGAGTTCTTTGTGTATTTTGGAGATCAGACCTCAGTCTGATGTGGGGTTAGTGAAGATCTTTTCCCATTCTGTAGGCTGTTGATTTGTCTTGTTGACAGTGTCCTTTGCTTTACAGAAGCTTTTCAGTTTCAGGAGGTCCTATTTATTAATTGTTTCTCTCAGTGTTTGTGCTGGTGGGGTTATATTTAGGAGGTGATTCCCTGTGCCAATGCGTTCAAGTGTACTTCCCACTTTCTCTTCTATGAGGTTCAGTATGGCTGGCTTTATGTGGAGGTCTTTGTAAATCATTATTTTTAAGTTCCTTGGGATTACTAAATTGATCACTAAGTTGCTCCATGAAGATCAAGACCTTTTTATTCACTGCTGGACCATCTTGGTCAACACTAGTATATATACAAACAGATGAATGAATGAATCTTGGTCGACACTAGTACATACAAACTGATGTCCCATAAATATTTATTGAATGAATGGATACATGTTAGCAATTATTACTCCCTGGCAGTTTGTACCCCCCCCCCCCCACCTATCTTCCAGGACAGTGGAAGCTGCTGCTCTTTAGGTGAGTAGACCGGAGGGAAGGCTCCTTTCCTAAGCAGGTGGTTGATGTCAGCTTCTGAAGGAAGACTGTCTTTTGTAAGCCCTCTTGTCTCCATCCAAGTCTGTGGAGCAGCGGTATTGTATTGGCTGGGAGGGCATTGGAAATACTGAGTCTCAGCTTATGCAATGTCCTCTCTAAACCAAAGTTAACCACCAGGTGACTTTAATTCATGTTTACAGTTTGAGAAGCACCGTGTTGACCATTTAGAAATTCTGCCATCACTAGGGGTGGTGCGTGCCTCTAATCACAGCACTCAGGAGAGTGACAGAGGAGGAGCAGCGGTAGTTCAAGGCCAGCATGGGCTATACATACCAAGACCATCTCAGAAAAGAAAATGCTAACGGAAAAAAAGACAAAAACAAAACAAGAAAACAAAGCCATACACCAGTAATAGAGAGCTAAGGCAACATTTTAGGTCGGAGTGATGTTTTCAGATTTGTGACTTGAAGCAATGACCCCCGTGTGGTCTTTAACAAAAGAAGCTTCTGGCTGGGAACAGGAACAAGACTGCGGCTTCATGACCTGTGCAGACGCCTGTAATATGATGGTCTGTCTATGTGTTCCCACCCTCTATCTTACATCATGAGAACACATGCTCTGCCTTTTTATCAGAGCTCTGTGTACCCCCTGCATCTACCCTATATCCTCCACCATGGTCTAGATGTGTGTTCGTGGTCCCTGGGATGAACCATGGGGAGGACAGACCATGTATGAGTCCTGGGAGCAGGCAGACTCCCCATCCTGGGAGTAAACTGGTGAGGACAGATTGAGGCTCAAACTGTCGTGTTATATAAGAAACTGAACTGCAAGTCTGGTATTTATATAATCTGGCATCCACCAGAAAAACAATCAGATTAAAATGGCATTAGAATAAAGGTTGTCAAATACGTAGATTCTAAAAATAAGTCTGGGACTGGTGCCATGGCTCAGCAGTTTAGAGAGAGCTCTTCCTGTTCTTGCAAGGGACTAAGGTTTGGTTCACAGCACCCACATGGTGGCACATAGCCCTTTGTAGCTGCAGTCCCAGTGGATCAAGTGCCCTCTTATAGCCTCTGTGTATATTATATGTAGACAAAATATTCATACTAATAAAAGTTAAAAATAATTTTAAAAAATAAGCATGTCAAAGGGATATAGTTGCTTTTTTTCTACTGTTGTGCCAGAATGATCAGACCCAAGAAGACGATGGCTTTGACTTTTTTTCCACACCCGAAAGCGTCTTTTGTATTTTATCTAGTGTCTCTATCTCAGATGTGGTTTCTGTTTGCTGGACTAAAAGTCTTCATTGGCATCTGACCCAAGTCAATCAGTTCTCCTCTGGGTAGATCTTCTTAGACTTTTAAGCTTAGTGCTTCCTTTCACTACGGCAACATCTTCCTTCTTCCCATCTTTAAAAATTAGTATTCATGGGTCTGGAGAGATGGCTCAGCTGTGCTGGCTGCTCCTGCAGAGGATTCGGGCTCAGTTCCTAGCACCCATACGGTGGCTCACATTCATCCCTAACTCCAGTTCTTAGGGGTCCGGTGCTCTCTTCTGACCACCACAGGCATCTGTGTGTGTGGTGCACTTACATGCATTTAGGTAAAATGCTCATACATACTTTAATCCTGGAAGGCAGAGGCAGGCGGATCTCTATGAGTTCGAGGCCAGCCTGGTCTACAAGAGCTAGTTCCAGGACAGGCTCCAAAGCTAAAGAGAAACCTTGTCTCGAAAAAACTAACTAACTAAATAAATAAATAAAATAAAATAAAACTTTTGAGCTGGGCAGTAGTGGCATACGCCCTTAATCCCAGCACTGGGTGGCAGAGGCAGGGGGATCTCCGTGAGTTCAATGCCATCCTGGTCTACAAGAGCTAGTTCCAGGACAGCTAGGACTGTTATACAGAGAAATCCTGTCTTGAAAAAAAAAATTTTTTTTTTGAAGATTAGATTAGTGTGTGTTTGTATCTGCCGGCTACCTGAGCGGCTCAGGACTTCCCACCGTGGTGGCTTCACCAGGAACTTTTCTCCGGTTCAGGTCACACGTCTTGCTTTTGAAAGTGGAAGCAGATCTGATTGGTTCCTTCGCATCATCTTTATTAAGCTTTAAATGCTGTCAGATGCCACATGCTCACGTCTTAGATTTCTCAAACTGATACAGATGTCCTAAGGAGGACATAGTAGACTGTTGTCTTCCCGCTCACTGCTCACAGTAGCGATTCTTTTTTGAACCCAGCCTGCCTGTCCCAAGATTCAGGGGTAACCTCTCTCAGTGCGGAGGCTCTTGTCTGTCGTTAGATAATCAAGGCTTCTGTGCAGACACACCAAAGAGGAGTCTTTGTAATAAATACTCCAGCGTGTAAGCTTCAGGTTATAATCAGAAGGGATAGTTTATAAAGTAAATTGTATTTTTATGGCTTTCTGCCTTAATAATAAATGGTCAGTATTTTAAGGCATTAAGAATATTACAGTCACCGTTCACATACGCCTGAAAAACTTGTGTGTTTCAGCTCCATTTCCAGATCTGTGTTCTTTTAATCTGAAGCCTTGTGGGTAACTGGGGGGGGGGGGGTACAGACAGGAACGATAGGTGTGCTCAGGAACCGGCTTCCTCCACCTAGATCACTACTTTTCACAGTTCCCACACCTGTCCATCAGTGGAGATAGTTTGATGAGGTCATTGATGAGGATCGGAACCCCTGCAACCAGGCACAGTGTAAAGGGCCACCGGCTGGTGGCCAAGCCTTCACATGAGCCTTGTTGGGGCGACACTGTACCTAGGCTACAGTATAAGCGATAAATGTGAGTTCGTTCTTTGGATGCGGAATTAAACGTGACATGATTTATTTCTCCTGCTTATTCAGACCTGGCATGCATAACCAGATGGAGGAATGAAATTGATTGTGGGTTTTTATCAGCTTCCCCCTCTGCAAAAGTCTAACTGTGGAGTGAGTGTACCCAGAATGTATTATGTCCATGCATGGAAATCTATTGAAACCGTTATTTTGTGCCATGAATACACACGAATAAGAAAAGTGTGGCTAGTTTTCGAGAATTCTCAAGTCCAAGCAAACTTGTAGCAGGCACTTTCTGGATGCCAGGGATGGGTCAACAGGAAGCAGTTGCTGTGCAATCCTGATAGCCTGTGTTCAGTCCCCGAAACCCACGATGCCAGGCTGGAACTGCCTCCCGAAAGTTCCCTGTGCTCTCCACATGTGTTAGCATGCACACGCGCATACACATGATACTTTAACCCCCCCCCCCCACGCTTCAACTTTAAATATCTTTGTATGCAAACGGCAGCTTTTCCTGGCAGGAGTTCCCGGATCAAGTGTGAAGACAGAAGACGGCCACGTGAGACGTGTGCTTGAAGTCATCCCTGAAGGCTTCAAAGTGCGAGGACCCACATCCGTGCACAGTAAAACGCACAGCGACAGCAGCCTTAGCCCCAGCCTCAGTCTCGGGCGAGACTGTGAGCATTGAAGATTAAGCCTGGCCCACCTCAGGGACACAGTGGCGAGTCTTCAGTGAGGATGGACTCCTGTCCCCTCCGCTTTCTGTTCATTGTCCTCATCTCAGTGACTATTTCAAGTTTCTCCAGCCCATGCCTTCTAGTAACAAATCTGAGGCTCCCTTGTGGCTGCCTGAGACAGCAGTGCTAATGTCACCGAAGCATAATTTAGATGAGATTATTCTGTGTATTCCATGTAGTCAGTGATGAGTCAGTGGCGACTTGCTCTTTCTGACCGAGAACTAAGCGAGCGACTGGGACACCGAAGTGGGTCAGAACACGATGCAGTCCCAAAGGGGCAGTCCCTGTGTTTACTCACAGGGCCCTTCCTCTGAGGGCGGAGCTCAGCTTCATTGTTAGGGTCTGGGCCTGCCTTCCTGTGAATGGAAGAAATACTCAAATGGCAGGAAAGTCTCATGAAGATTGTGCATTTTATACTAATATGTCATTGGCATGGCCTTAGGGGCAGCAGAGGGGAGACCAGAACCAGGACTGGGGAGATCAGTCAGTCGGTCCGCAAGCACAAGAATCAGAGTTAGATCCCCATTAAAAAGCTGGGCTTTGGCGGCACACACAGAGACAGGAGGATCCCTAGCTCACTGTCCAACCACTTGCCAAATTGGTAAGCTCCAGGCTGTATTAGGGCTCTAGAGGAACAGAACTGATAGGATACATATAAATCTGATAATAACTGATAGAATATATATAGTATATAGAATATATAAAGAGGACTAGCTCACAGCCGTACTCCAGCTAGTCCAACAATGACTGGCTACCAATGGGAAGTCCAGGAATCCGCAGTTGTTCAGTCCACAAAGCTGGAGGTCTCAGCTGGTCATCAGTGTACGCTGGGATCCTGAAGAAGTGGGCTCCGATGCCAGTGAAGGGATGGAGTTGTCAGCAAAGGCGAGAGCAAGCAGGCAAAAGGCAAAAACCTCCTTCTCCCATGTTCTTCATAAGGCTGCCCAGATTAAAGGTGGACCTTCCTACCTCAAAAGATATGGATTAAAGGTGGCTCTTTCCCACATCAAAAAAAAAATCCTGATTAAAAGTGGGTCTTCCCATTTCAAATGACTTAAGAAAAGTCCCTGGCAGGTGTGCCCAGCTGCTTGGGTTTCAGTTAATACCAGATCAGATGTAGTCTGGTGTCCCTTCACAAGGCTCACGTGAAGTCTTGGTCACAAGCTGGAAGGAGGTCCTGAGGATAACCCCTGTGGTTGTCCTCTGGCAAGCGTGCGCGCGCACACACACATACACACACACACACACACACAAAATATCAGAGCTGAATTTATCTTCATTCCTCATACACACACAATGCGTGACTATGACAGCATTTTAAGGTCAAAGAAATGGCCCATGGGTTTCTGTGTGGCAGAGACTAGAATTAAGACTGTAGCCACTTTTCCCGTTTCCTTTTTCATTGAGTGTGGCCATCGTAGAAGGGATCGCTTTTTAGAATCAAAGAACTGTTCCAGACTTAGCAGCCCATATTGCATTCATTCCCAACAGATGTCGTTGGATAAACATTAAAAGCAAAACTAGTGATTATTATTGGACTGGCAGATATCACTATTTCTATGAAACAACCCTGCCTGCTCGACTGTGTTATGAAGTCTGATTGGGATCCAGGAGTTATTCAGCTGGCTTCAAAATTCTACATTGTTTCTTAGGCCTCAAAGTTTAAATTTTTTTAAAAGTTAATGTGTAGGAAATGGTTACTCAGGTTGGCTAAAATGTTAAGTTATTGTCTATAAATTTTGTGTGTATAGAGTGGTCCATCTGGAGAAAAAAGAATATTGGGAAACTGAAGTTTGATCTTTCTTCGATGTCCTTGACATCTTGGTGTTTGTTGTCTCATGGAGCAGGAGTCTGTACTCCAGCTAAGTTTCCTTTCTCAGGTACCCGCCCCCGACACTTCTTAGGGGCTACAGACTGGACCATGCGCACGCAGCCTTTTAACAGAGTTTGGCTGTCTTTTCGGTTCTTGTACTTGCCAAGAATTGCTGACAGCCTAAAAGCTACCACAGAGTGACTACCAGTTGCCGGGCTTGTTTGATGATTTTGGACAACCGTGGATCAGGATTTCCTGTCATTTTTCTTCCTCTTCTGGCGCTGTGTAGCCTCTGTCACTGAACAGTTGTACGCTTGAGAAGGCACAAAGCCAGGCCACTGAGTTTCAGTCACCTCTACTTCTGTGCCAGACCAAACGTTCCTTCTATGACGTGTGAGCAGTCCTTGGGGTCTAGAGAGCTGCAGCAAGAAGCAGGGATGCTGGGCTCTTAGGAGAGCCTTTTCTGAGCTAAACTCATGGCTGTTCACCTCACAGCTTGGCCCTGCCTACTGTTGGCTGAAGCATTTCCCTAGGATCCGTGTGATAAAGCAGATTCTCCTCCAAAGAAATCCATATGGACCCAGAGCCTAGAATCTGTCGCTGGATTGTATGTGCATTGGTCAGGGACGGAGAGGGGCACAGAGGACATGCAAGTGAACAAGTTTTTAAAAATGGGAGTCAAAGGGAGTCATATGTTAAAAAGAAAGCATTCTGTTCAAGGAATTTATAATCAGTTGCTGGGTGAAGGAGCTAATCCTAGCCACTGTTTAAATACAAGGAGTGCCTGCAAGACGGTCTGGGTCAAACAGTAAATATCTATGCTCCCGAAGATAAGAGAAATGTGGACTTCTGAGGAGAAGCAAGAGTCTTGAATAAAGGCCACTTTCTTTGGAAACTATAATTGGGCCTTGTGAATGGTTGGGTATTTCCAAGAGGAATGTTTCCCACTGCAAATGTCAATGGGAGGAGCCACAGCCTGTGTGATAAAGGGACAGGGTCTTCCTTCTCAAGAAGTCTTAATTTAGGTGCTATAACAATCTTGCTATCCTTAAGTAAAAAAATAGTTATTATTTTTCAAAATTCACTGTATTTATTATCTATTTATGAGTATCAAATGACACCGAAAGTATTAGCTTGAAACAGCAGGCATTTATCCACCCACTTATGTTGTTTCTGAGTGTTGAGCGCTTTCAAGGGACTTAGCTTGGAGATTTTTAGCTCAGGGTCTTTCTTGGACTTGAAGTCAAGATCTCACCTGGGGATGAAGTCTTTGAAAGATAGCCATGCTGGAAATTTGCTTCCAAAAATAAGTCATGTGAGCATCGGAAGAGGGGTCAGTTCTTTACTGGTGGAATCTCTTCACAGTGCTCAAGTGCCCTACCCCAAAACACTTGCCTAAAAGAAACATATAAGATGTCAGGGAGAGAGGAGACAAGAACAGGACAGAAGTGTGGTGACTTCTATGACCTGGTTTTAGAAGTGACATATCAGCTTTGTCATATTCGGTTGTTCACACGACCCTGAGACAATTTGGAGGGGAACTACAAGGATGTGGTGTTAGGATGTGAGAATCACCAGAAAGCATCTCAGAGGCGGCCTACATTCCGGGTGGGATGAAGGCAAGGGAAGAAGCTGAGCTACCAATCTCCCGTTTGTATCTCCTCAGTCAGCGCTGGGTAACGTGGTCTCTCAGAAGGTGTCAGGAGTCAAGTTTTTAACTTTTATGACATCTGTAGCAGACATTTCTACCTGTAGAGATAGAAATGGAGTTTGGGTTAGCATGCTGCCCGTCGTCTGCCACTCCTGGACGGTGATGGTGGTGATGGTGGTGATGGTGGTGATGGACGTGATGGTGGTGATGATGGTGGTGATGGTGGTGATGGTGGTGATGGTGGTGATGATGGTGGTGATGATGGTGGTGATGGTGGTGATGGACGGTGATGGTGGTGATGATGGTGATGATGGTGGTGATGGTGGTGATGGTAGTGATGGTGGTGATGATGGTGGTGGTGATGGTGGTGATGATGGTGATGGTGGTGATGATGGTGGTGATGGTGGTGATGGTGGTGATGATGGTGATGGTGGTGATGGACGTGATGGTGGTGATGATGATGATGGTGGTGATGGTGGTGATGGGTTAGCATGCTGCCCGTCATCTGCCACTCCCGGACATTGCCGGTGGTGAGTACTGTTGTTTTCCGGCAGTGCCAAGGACAGAACTTGGGGCATGGCATACACCGGGCAAACATTGTCACTGAACTTCATTCCAGACCTATGATGAGATTACTTTTAATCTTTCTGGATTCTTAGTAGCAACAAGTAGTTTGCTACAGGGAGATTTAACCTATAAATTAAAGGAGTTAAAGGAACCCTGAAAATTCTTTCCTTTTCTTTTTTTAGACAAGATTTTGCTATAGTTTGAGGCGGCCTTAAACTTGAGGTCCCCCTCCAGGAATACTAGCACAAACAAGGGAGATCAGATGCTGCAAACAATGAAATGTCAGAGTTAAAGACCCAAGTTCCCCTCACTGGTCTGTGTCTAAAGACGAAGTAGGAGGACGTTTCCTCCAGCACGGAAGCTGAGGAGAGAGTCCTTCAGAACTCTCGGCGGGTAGAACTGAGGTTCGGAACCCAGCATGAGCTGGAGTCCTGCCTCAGAACTGGGTCTAGTCGGAACCCAGGCCTTGTTTCATAATGTACTAGAACAGCAGTCTGTTCTTGGAGAAGCTAGTGCGGGTTGAACGTAGCACACATCCGCAGATTTAGCAGTCAGTGTGGCCTGAGAGTCAGGATGATGCCAGAGAGGAAACCTTTGCCAGAAAGCTGAATTGGATTGCAGTAAAGTTAAAGTCACAAAAATGCAACAAACTACAGGTGTACACAGGTATATATACAAATGGAGTATATATGAAGCAAGTTAACATCCTTAGTAAGTTAAAAGCTCTAGCCACCAAAATGGCTTAGCATGTAAAGAAAGGAGCTTGCTATGTCAGCCTGGTGACCTGGGTTCCGAACCACCTGAAGGCAGGAGGAGAGAGCTCACTCCAGGGTCAGTTACTGGACTGACCTGCATGCATGCGCCATGGCACTTCTTCCACTAAGTAACCTCTCAGTAGGAAGTGCCCTTCTGTGTTTGAGGAAAGTTTTGTTTATCATTGGTCTAAATAATCAGCAGAAAATTCAGGAAACGGTCACTGAGAACTGCCTATCTGTGATCAACCTTGTTATATCCCCATACCCAAAAACGAAGAAAGGAAAAACACAGATAGTTTGCCAATAATGTTATTAAAACTAGAGCTCCTAGCCGGGCAGTGGTGGCACACACCTTTAATCCCAGTACTCAGGAGGCAGAGGCAGGTGGATCTCTGTGAGTTTGAGGTCAGCCTGATCTACAGAGTGAGTTCCAGGCCAGCCAGGGATATACAGAGAAACCCTGTCTTGAAAAACCAAGAAAAAATATTTATTTTTATATTATATGTATCAGTAATGTTTTTGCTGCATATATGCCTATACACCACATGTCCAGTACCTGAGGAGATCAGAAGGAATCAGATCCTCTGCTCCCAAATCATAAAATGGAGACTTCTCATTAGTTATGAATGTTTGGCCTTATTGTAGCTTTTATTTCTTGGCAGCTCTTATAACTTAAATTATCCTGTTTCTCTCTCTTTATCTACATTTTGCCTCAGGCCCTTCCTTCCTTCCTTCCTTCCTTCCTTCCTTCCTTCCTTCCTTCCTTCCTTCCTTCCTTCCTTCCCTACTTACACTGCTTCTCATTGTCTGTCTATCCTGTGGCTGCCTGACTTCCAGCCCCAGGAATGTTCCTTTCTTTCTCCATCATTCTGTCATTCTCTTCTTCTTCTCCCTCCAGTCTAGATTTCTCCTCCTACTTATTCTCCCTGCCCACCAGCCAGCCCCACCTCTTCTCCTGCTTAGCTATTGCCCTTCAGCTTTCTATTAGACCAATCAGGTGCCTTAGGCAGGCAATGTGAAACAGCAACACATCTTTACATAATTAAACAAATACAGCGTAAACAAAGGGAACACATCTTCAGAAACAGATGTGACCCGGCTTCTCATAGTTAAATATCCCACGGCGTATACCCGTGCAGCTACTGTGCTGCTGTTCTCAGTGTAGGTGTGCACCCTCTTTGGTGACCTGCGACTGTCTATCCATACGCAATTTTAAATTAATTCGTTCACTGGTTGATGCCTTCTTTGATGGGGTTATAAGCTCTCTTGGGGAGCAAATGTCTAGTTCTGCTCAATAGATCTCAGTTCTTTTTCTTATTTTTATATGCAGATGAGCTTTTCCCTAGATGTATATATTTGTGCCTCATGCATGCCTGGCGCCTGTGGAGATCAGAAGAGGGCATTGGATTCTCTGAAACTGTAGTGACAGGCTGTTGTGAGCTGACCCAGGTTCCCGACTAGAGCAGCAAGCGCTCTTAACTACCCAGCCGTCTCTCCAGCTCCATGTCGGTTCTTATTAAGTCAACAACGTGGCTTACCGTATTAGGTCAACAATAAATATTTGATGCGTGGATCAGCAAGTCAATGAAGCAGAGTTGTGTCCTCTCTCTCAAAACTGTATTATGGCTGCTATGCTTCCAATAGGATGGTTCCCCTTTAAATTCAGACTTCAACACTGATGACCAGAGAATAATGTGAAAACTTTATATAAGGCTGATGTCACTGAAGTTATCTCCAGGGCTTTTTGAGTACCTGGAGAGAACATGATCAGAGTGTGAAGGCCTGGACTAGGGATCTGGCTCAGGTGGCGGAGTGCTCACCTGACATGGATGGAACCGGTTCCGTCCTCATTACCTCATCAAACCAGGCCTGCTGGTGCACATCTGTCATCTCATCTCCTACTCCAGAGGTGCACACAGGGGCATCAGAATGTCAAGGTCATTCATGGCGCTACAGTGAGTTTAGGGTCAGCCAGGGCTTCAGGGAACCCTGTCCCAAAAACCTGCACTAGTAATAGTATTAAAGAATACCTTAATTTTTAGTAACATTGAAAGTAGATAAACAATAATTATATTGAAAACTGAAGGCTTGCTAGATAACTAAGTGATGTTTACTATCAACTTTGCAAAACTATGCATTTAAAAAACCCGAGGGGCTAAGGAATAGCTTAGACCATAAAGTGTCTGCCACACAAATATGAGGGCCCAAGTTTGGATTCTCCAACACCCATGTACAAAGCAAGGCTCAGGGGTCTGGGGAGATGGCTCAGGTGGTAAATGTGCCTATCACACAAGCATGAGGATCTGAATTCAGATCAGTAACCCCAGGGCAGGAGGGATAGAGACAGACAGATCCCTGTAGGTCACTGATCACCATTCTCACCAGGTGTTGTCTCTGGGTCCATAGAGAGACCTGTTTCAAAAGATAAGGTGCGGTGCCCAAAGCCACCGTCTAGGACACTGGGCATCATCAGCCTTCAGCCTCCGTACACAGGCACGCACAAGTGCACACATTCCTATATGCACACACATATACATACATACACAGCAAAAATAAATAAAAGCCAGGTGCAGTAGAAGCCTGTAACCCCCCAGAGGAGGGGAGGCTAAAGGACACCGAATCTCACCTGCTTACCAGTCAGTGAGCCACAGGATCAGGGAGTCATTCGGGAAGACACTTGATACAGACCTCTAGCCTTCAAGTGTTCATGTACAAGGAAAAAGGTCAGAAGGGGAGCATGGCCCTAGGTCAGCAGTGGCTTCTCTGGTAGATGGAGAGACAATTGTGGCTACTTTGTGTTTATATCGATATAGTTTATACTCTCTTGATGCAAAAACTTGGTTTTATATTAACAAAAATTCCCTTAAAACTCCTTGGATACTTTTGGGATTTGCAGGTGGACATTTTTTTGTTCGCGCATTGGGAGAGCCGTAAGCACAAGGAGTGTCCGGCACCTGTGAGACTGGGATAGACTATGAAGGTCGCCCTGTTGGTAGATTCCATTCTTGTGTACTGCACTTGCCTGCCCGGCTTAGTTTAAACTATCTCTTTCACCTCTTTCTTAGATACCATCGATATCTTCAGTGGTTTGAATGCACCCTTCCATAATCCAGAAGGTAGTACTGAGGTGGAATCTTTAAGAGGCAGTGTGGCCACAAGGGAGTGGGCCTTTCAGAGGCTTCCATTAACCCTTCTGTTGTGGGAGGACATAAGGCCCTTATACGACCAAGTGCCAGCACCTCAGTCTTTGACATCCCGGTCTACTTTGCTGGTTTTCCCGTAAATTACACACTCTTGGAGGCAGGGAATCACAAAACAAGCAAGATGATGACTTATCATTTGATTTTATATTTTAATTACAGAAAAAGAGAAAAACAATAACTGTGATTCCCAACATCTGTAGTCCTACAACTTTTTTGTCCATTTTTTATTTTATAAACTTCATTTTTTTTAAACCTACCTTATCTGGGCAGTGGTGGTGCACACCTTGAATCCCAGCACTCAGGAAACAGAGGCAGTTGGATCTCTGTGAGTTTGAGGCCTGCCCGGTCTACAGAGTGAGTTCCAGGACAGGCTGGACTGTTAGACAGAGAAACCCTGTCTCAAACAAACAAAAACAACAACAAATAATAATTGCAAATAAATCAAAACATCGCACACAAAAAGTACCAGACTCAAAGTCTACGCATTTCACCGAGTGTCTATACAGCTAGGGTGGGTGCATAGAGCTATAATAATTGTTCTCTTGCTAAACTGTTTGCTAATATTCTTAGAAGACCTCTGCATCCATAATCTTTTTTTTTGGGGGGGGGGGG
>NW_026068065.1:2282596-2304051 GCF_014885135.2 Alexandromys fortis | reverse complement strand
TTTTGTTTATTTTAAAGAAAAAACTGAAACTCTAGATCATGTGATTTTTTTTCTTTTCTTTTTTTTTGTTTTTTTGTTTTTATGTTTTTTCGAGACAGGGTTTCTCTGTAGCTTTTTGGTTCCTGTCCTGGAACTAGCTCTTGTAGACCAGGCTGGCCTCAAACTCACAGAGATCAGCCTGCCTCTGCCTCCCGAGTGCTGTCATGTGATTTTTTTAACTTAGAAAAAAGCTAAGTAAACAAAACTCCTCATATCATGATTTTTTTTTGCCCCACAAACAAACAACAACAACAACAACAAAATGACCAAGTGGAGGTATTCAGGATAAGATAGTACTTCAGCCTGGGCTGAGGGGAGATTCAAGTAACATGTTTTACATCCCAGTGGCTGAGTCTTTTACTCTGGTCACTAAAGAGTGAACACCACAGTAAAATGGGCTCCACTCCCTTCTTCAAAGCAACAAGGCATCTTGAAAACTTAACTTTCTGGTGAGGTTCTGTGGTTGAAGTCGGAAGCAGGACATTGTTCAGCCATATGGAAAGAGTTGGGTCAAGGACGAATACTCTTTTTTGTTTAATTTGTTTATTTATTAAAAATTTCTACCTCCTCCCATTTCCCTCCCCCTTCCTCCACTCCCCCTCCCCCTCCCTCTCCAATCCTAAGAGAAGTCAGGGTACCCTGCTCTGTGGGAAGTCCAAGGCCCTCCCCGCTCCATCCAGGTCTAGGAAGGTGTGCATCCAAACAGACTAGGCTCCCAAAAAGCCAGTACATGCAGTAGAAACAAAACCCAGTGCCATTATCATTGGCTTCTCAGTCAGCCCTCATTGTCAGCCACATTCAGAGAGTCCAGTTTGATCACATGCTCATTCAGACCCAGTCCAGCTGACCTTGGGTCATGCTCAACCTCCTTAGCAATCAGGGAAATGCAAATCAAAACAACTTTGAGATACCATCTTACACCTGTCAGAATGGCTAAAATCAAAAACACCAATGATAGCCTATGCTGGAGAGGTTGTGGAGTAATGGGAACACTCATCCATTGTTGGTGGGAATACAAACTTGTGCAACCACTTTGGAAATAAGTGTGGCGGTTTCTCTGGAAACTGGGAGTCAACCTACCTCAGGATCCAGCAATTCCACTCTTGGGAATATACCCAAGAGATGCCCAACCATACTACAAAAGCATTGCTCAACTATATTCATAGCAGCACTATTTGTAATAGCCAGAACCTGGAAACAACCTAGATGCCCCTCAATAGAAGAATGGATTAAGAAGGTGTGGCACATATACACTTTAGAGTTCTACTCAACGGTAAAAAACAATGACATCTTGAATTTTGCATGCAAATGGATGGAAATAGAAAACACTATCCTGAGTGAGATAACCTAGACCCAAAAAGATGAATATGGTATGTACTCACTTATAAGTGGATTCTAGCCATAAACAAAGGACATTGAGCCTATAATTCATGATCCTAGAGAAGTTAAATAAGAAGGTGAACCCAAAGTAAAACATATATTTATCCTCCTAGATATTGGAAGTAGACAAGATCGTTGGGCAAAAGTTGGGAGCACGGGAGTGGGGTTGGGGTGGGAGGAAAGGGGAGATGGGGAGAGAGAAGGGAGAAGGGGAGGATTGATGAATACTCTTTAAAAACAAACAAAACAAACCGAACAGCTACAGTGAAAACCTTCACCAACCTGTGCTTATGCTTGTGTTTGGAGAAGTACACCCCACATCTCTGCAGTGAAAAGAGAGGCCGCTACGCTGTCCAGCCCACAGTCACCGCCTCACTGTCCGGGTCACATGTAGGCTGAAGAGAAGCCCTCAGACTTACCTCTTCTCTGCTAGGGAAGATGAACACGGGCAAGTTGAGAGAGTCATGTTAGTTAGGGCACCATGTGAGCCTTTTGGATCTGTTCCCGTCATGCACTCTGGGGTCGGGCTGAACTGATCTTCCTGGAGCCAGCACACTCACGTCTGTCTTTCAGTTAAACCTCCCTGGTTTAGGAACTTCTGTGAATTTATCCCAGTTAAGACAGAGACTTTGTAGGCCTGCCTCCCCGACCATGGGGCTCTTAGGCAGGAGCCAGGAGCTCTTTGAGGCAGCACCTCATCATCAACTGCCAGGATGGAAGTGGTATTTGGTAGATTCAAGGACTCCCCACCAAGCCGAAGGGGTTGGGTGGGGAGTCACAGCCACCAGACTTACTGAGTACTGAAGCGTCTTCAGGCAAACTACTCTCCTTCCTCACTCAGAAGCTTGTTCTTTTCTTGACTCCCAGTTGTCCCCAGCTACAAGTGATCCTTTCTAGTACACAGTCCTGGCCCCATTCCGAGAGAAGGCCTTCCCACAGACTTGGCACAGGTGAGGTTTCTCTCCTGAGTAAACTACCAGATGTTTTCGGGGCTTGACTGCTTAGCAAAGGCATGGCCACATCGGGGCCTCACAGAGGAAAGGCTTCTCGCCCGTGGGGATGTGACAGTGGTTTTTCAGGTTCCCAGCTGTGGTGAACTGCTTACCACACACAAACTCTGGCGCATAAGGGGTTTCTCCCCGCCCGTGTGTCCTCGTGTGCACCAGCAGCCTCTGCAGCACAACTTCTGCAGGGCAGGCAGATGAAGGAGCGCTCACTTCAAGGTGCTACCTGAAGTGATCTGGCCACACAAACACGTGATCACAGCCTTCAGCTGTGCCCTCAAGCTTCTCTTCCACTTGGGGAAGGGGGCCAGAATCTTTGGGTTGCCCCTCACTGGACCCAAAGTGGACATTTTCTCCATTGCTGCTGGGTTTTGCGTTGTTTTGGCAGACATGCCGGAGTAGCAGCAGTCAAACTTCCACGGGCCAATTCTTGAGCCCAGAGGAACCATGGGATACCACTCTCGGCTCTCACCAAGGAGGAAGTTGTTTCTGAATCTCTGGCTCATACTGCACGAACACTGAGTGCTCAACCAAATGACTCTTGTTAGGTTACTAGCGAAAGAAGTGCTGTCACGTGACCGTGGATCTTGCAGCAAGGTAGACAACTCTGGAGTGGACAAAACCTTTGGGGACTTCTGTATACTCTGAGCCTTGTCTCCTCTCTGTCTGGGATCACATTCATCTGAAAAGCATCTCAGACCAGCAGAAGAAGGGATCTCCTTGGAGGAATTAGTAACCTTCTGCGTTCTGAGGCCTCGGTCGCCAGAAGGAGGGATAAACAAGCGAAGTTTAGTTTCTGCTCCTACTAAATCCTTGTCCCGGGATGAACAAATGGAACCAAGAGCTCTGCTCTGGATTCTCACTCATCTGATAACATTGACTCAGCTTCCGAAATCCTGTTCAGGTTCAGATCTAATTCAGACTCGCTGACACCTTCCTGTTAGACTCACGTCCTTTTAATACACGGGCTTTTCCTGTAAGATGTTGAACTGGGTTGCTAATCAGTTTAACCTCCCAGGCCAGGGCAGCTGGCTCTGTCAGTCAGTCCTGAATTCTGTCCACACCTACCATATTCATAAGGGATGTTTTCCTGCCCTTCCCCACCTTTGATGGCTTAACTTTAGAAAATGAATTGGGAAATATTATCCTCTTGTTTTTTTTTAAAGATTACATAAGATTGAAATTCATTCCTTTTAATAAAATTACATCTGGACTTGAAGAGTTTTTATGAAAGATTTTATTTTAATCCCAAATTCAATTTTCTTAATAGTCTTTGACCTTGAGCTGGTTGGTTTTTGTGACCTTGACACTAACTAGAGTCATCGGAGAACAGGGATCCTCAATTTCGGAGCTGTCTCCATTAGATTGGACTGTGAGCATGTCTCTGGGCATTTTCTTGGTTAAAGGTTGATATGGGAAGACCCAGCCCACTGTGGGCGGTGCACCCCTAGCCTGGTGGTCCTGGGAAGTTTACTAAACGTAGCTGAGCGTGAGCCTGAGAACTAGCCAGTAAGCCAGCTCCTCCGTGGCCTCTGCTGAGTGCCTGCCTCCAGGTTCCTCCACTTACCCCAGTGAAGGGGGTGTGATGGGGAAATGTTAGCCAAGTAAACCCTTCCCTCCCCATGCTGGATTTAGTCCGAGTTGCTTTTATCACAGCGCGAGGCGCAGACCAACTGCTACAGTTACTTGCGCGATGTGGAGGCACCGGAAAGGAAGGTGATCACCCCATGTCAGAGCCACTGCCTGCTGCAGACGTCACAGCTGCCTCAGGAGGAGCGCAGTGGGTGCAAGGATCAGGTCCTTCACACACACACACCCCTTCCCCCGCTCCCCATCAGCTATCAGGTACCAGCAGCAAGGACCCTGGGACCCAGCTGGGAACTGTATATATCCCATTTCTGACCCGGCCTCAAGGCCCTCTAAGATCCTCCCAAGAGACCTATTGGATTTGAGGACAGCCTTCCCCACAGTTTCCCTGCCTGATGCCCTGCCTGTTTGGGATGACCCCTGATGGGAGGAGCTGGCTGTGCCTGCTGCCTGCTCATGGCAGATGGCTTCTCTTGACCTGAAATGGAACCACAAACCGACACTGCATTTTAGACATTTTAAAAGGCTCTTGTGTTAAAGGCATGGTCTGCAGGGGGCGCTGTTACCTGGGTTTGGGTGGGAATTGACCCAGCTTGTCTTATTTGTAGACTTTCCCTCATTCTCTGTCTCTCTGTCTGTCTCTCTCTCTCTCTGTCTCTCTCTCTGTCTCTCTCTCTCTCTCTCTCTCTCTCTCTCTCTCTCTCTCTCTCTCTCTCTCTCACACACACACACACACACACACACTGTTTTCTTTTGAAGATCTAATACTTGATTTTATTGGTTTTCTCTTGTTTCTGATTCTGATTGTTCATTATTATTATTTTCCCCCTTCATCTTGCTTCTTGTTCACATTGCTTTTTCTTGAGACTGACAGAGTGGAAGGGTTTTTTTTTTCCCCCTTTTTACATTTTCTTTTCTCTGGCATGTGCACGTAGCTGTAAATTTCCTTCTGCTCTCACTGTGCCACCCAGATGTCGCTGCGTCTTCACTTTTATCCAGTTTGTTGTATTTTTACAGTTTCTCTCAGTACTTCCTATTTTACCCACCACAATATCTGTCAGTGCAATACCTGTTGCCAGATGAACTCAAGTTCCATTTTCCTGTTGCCTGTTACTTGTTTTGAGTTTGGTTTTGTACTGATGGGGCATAATTCTACGATTTTGGTGCCTTTAAGGTTGTTCAAGGCTGGGGCACCTGATCTCCATCATGTCCTCTGCCCTCCCTCAGGGTCATTTGAAATATTTCCTCTGTGTTCTTTCAGTGCCTTACAGGCAGGGGCACTAACTCATTCTTGTCAAGTTCTCAAACGAGAAGGGGAGGAAGTCTTGTTGGTTGAAAAGCTTCTTTGCTTGGCATGTTCTTTTCTCGTTCCTGACATTCAGGGCTCACTCTTCCAGTCTTCCTTTTGTTTAAGGATGTCGTTTAGCCCTTCTTTCCAAGTTGATCTGCTGGCAAGAATTTGTTTCGTTTTTTTTGTTCCCCCTTAACCTGAGAGTGTTTTTTATCATCCTTGAAGGATGTTTTCACGGGATATGGAATCATGGGGTAACAAGATTGTTTTCTTCAACACTTAAAAAGCTAAACAACTTCCTTCCGACCTCTGGGCTTATGAGCTCGTGCCTCACAAGTGAGTGGGTGATCAGGTGTCATTTCCTTCACCGTTTTCACGATTTCTTTTTTCTGTTTTTTCAAAAGTGACTGATCTATCTGAGTGTTGGATTCATTCTAACAGTTTCGAGTTCACCCTAGATTTAAGTTTGTGACTGCCTTTACTGTATCTGGGATGCTCGGCCATCATTCCAGGTGCTCTTGGCCCTGACATCTTTCTCCTTCTGGGATTCTGATGACAAGAATGTTAGATTTTGTGGTAGTGTTGTGGGAACCTGAGGTGCTGCTCACTGGCTGTTGTTTTGTTGTTGCGTTCTTCCTGTTGCTCAGAAGGCTCTGCTGCTTTATCTCCCAGTGCACTGACCCCTCCATCTGCACGGGCATTCAGCTTTGGGGTCTCCGCCGAGGCTTTAGTTCCCATTTCTTCCCAGCCTTTGAACATATTTCCTGGTGTATCTGCCCGATGGCTGCTTTAAAATACTTCCAGCATCTACGTAGTGTCCACTGGCATATAGAATATCTCTCATGCAGCAGACAGCATATACATTGTGTCCACTGGCATATAGAATATATCTTATGCAGTATTCGAAATTCATATAGTAATTTTCCACTGATGCTGTACTTGTGGGATGTTAGCATGGGAAACTCTGGATCTAAGTATTCTGTTATAGTTGGCTTTTTTTTTTTTTTTCTGACTCCCCTCCAGCAGGAGAAGAAGCTATTAACCTTGTTTTGGCCAGAAAAGGCAGAAGTTCTGGTTTCTAGTTTGGCCTTTGTGTGTTGGGGGAACTCTTGGTTACTCTGGACAAGGGTGAAAGTTTCAACTCTCCGCTGGGCCCCCAGTTGATACCTCCTTGTCTAGAAGACTCCTGCGTGCCTTTGTACTGTCCCCACACGGTCACAGGGTAGAGGCGGCCTCATCACCTCTGGCACTGGCAGAAGTCCTGACAATGACTAGGCCTTTTCATCGCCACCACCCAGGCAGGGAGTGGGAGGGATGTGTCCTCTGGGTGCTCGTGGAAGGCCAGGCTTCCGGTGTGGTCTTCTCCACTGGGATGGTGGGTCGTGAGGACTGCCATAGCCCTAGAGAACGAAAGTGCTAGCGCCCGGCTGAGGTCGGGAGCTCTTGTTACTTCTTAGCAGTTATGGAGGTTTACATCCCCCTCTTGGCCTATGCTGGTGTGGGTGTGGGTAGGGCCACAGTTGTTTTGTTATTGTGAATGGAAGGGATGGCATTTGACCTCAGGAGAGTGACAAGTGTCTAAATATGCTCTGTCTTGCTAGACTATTCCCTTCTGGTCCTTTGGAAAGAGAAAGCAAGCTTTTGTATTTCTTTTCTAGAATAACTTGTCTACAACATTGTTATTTAAAAAAAAACTTTGCAAATGGATCTTTTTGGGTTTTTGTTTTGCTTTTGCTTTTTGAGACGTGGTCTCACTGTATAGCTCTGGCTGTCCTGGAATTCTCTCTGTAGACCAAGCTGGCCTCAAACTCACAGAAATCTACCTGCCTCTGCCTCCCAAGTACTGGGATTAAAGGTGTGCGCCACCACATCCAGCCTCTAATGGATATTAATTTCAATTTCTGTATTATTTCAGCTTCTTGTGAGGAAAACACAGACAAGTCAAATGCTTGCAGCTGTATTATCTTTCTGGCTCCTCATTTGCTATGTATGTATGTTTAATAAAACACATCTTAGGTATCAAATCCTCCCATTTTCACTGGCACTTAAATACTCATCTATATTCTAAATTCATACAGTTAACTGTATTCCAAAAAGGCTTGCATGGGCTTTTGAGTATAAGGACATTATATGCTTGGAAAATTATCAACTATATTCATTAATTATATCTGAAGTTTTTCTTACTGCTCTTTGAAAGGTCATTTCTCAATGCGATCAGTTTGATATTTAAGGGATTATGATATGGTTTAATTCCAGGATTCTGATTTCAGTAATCAATTCTGCACTAATCTCTACATTCTTAGATTCTGTACACTTAGGAAAACATTTGGAATCATTCACACGTTGAAGATGAACCCTGTCATTCCCACACCCTTTGGAACTTATCATTGTTCTGGAAACTTCTGCCCTTCGTTGCTTCAGAACCCTTCCTTGGCTTACTAGTTCGCAGCACGAGTCTCTGTTTAAGTGGGGTTTGGCAGGCTAGCTGAGCTCTTGGAGAAGAGAGATAGTAAAGAACTATACCCGCTCTGCAGATCGAGAACGCGCTGTTTAAAAATGTATTTGCCACCAAGATGGCTAACGGCGCATGTGCTTTCAAGGCCTTACAGTTGAGGAGGCGACTCCAGTGACCTCTGCGACTGCTTTACTGTGGCCACTGCGGCAGACACCTAAATGCGATTCGCTGGGGTCGCTGAAGAGTCCGTGGGTGTTTGCCTAAAAACTAACAGTGGAAAGCTACAATGATAAATTCATAACTATTTCCTCATACTTAGTAAATCAAAAGCCCAAATGTTACAATCAGCTTCTCATCCCGTCTCTACCCTGTTCTTCCTCCCACCCTCGCTCTCATAGTCCTGTGCATTTACTTAAAAAAACTGTTGAAGCATAGCAGCTAAATTCTTCAGTGAAAAATAGGGAGTAGTTTTCATTAGTGCTTACACGCGAAGGCCAGTGGTCCCGGGATCTCTAATCCCTGAACTGGAGTTTTCTTGCTGTCGAGATAATGCTTGTATCAATAGGCCATGTGTTTCTACTTAGCTGCTTTCCCCTGAGGTGAGCTCAGTCCAGGCCCTGGCATGTCCTCCCTTTCACACGCACATGAGATCCCAGCCACAGCCCTGAGTGTGTGGCTCTGACGTAACCCTCATCTGTGCTTTCCAACCTGCTGCCTTTTCAGATTGGAGGACACAGTCATTCCCTGAACTAGCTCATTTCTGCACAAACAGAACTCTAGTTAAGCTGAAAGAAAAATCAATAAGGTTTTGGTAAAAAGTGAATGGGTGTCGTTCCCCCCCCAAAAAAAAAAGCAACATCATCATCAACAACAAAAACTCCTAATTGAAACTTGGTTCATTCATGAAAATATTTGGTTTGGGGTCTACAAGGTTCAAATCTGCAAATGTAAGTCATCTCTATATCATTGGGTGAGTTAGGATTTTTTTTTTCTGGATTTTTTCGAGACAGGGCTTCTGAGACAGTGTTTCTCCGTAGCTTTTTGGTTCCTGTCCTGGAACTAGCTCTGTAGACCAGGCTGGCCTCGAACTCACAGAGATCCGCCTGCCTCTGCCTCCTGAGTGCTGGGATTAAAGGCGCGCGCCACCACCGCCTGGCTGAGTTAGGATTTTTTAACGCTAGTTATAGGACTGTGACCCCTTGGCCTGCAGTCACTGTGCTTGTTAGAGCAAAGCTCAATACTTCCTGGCCTGGCTCACCAAGAAGAATCACAAGGCAGCTCTGTGAGCCTCCAGTTTCTTCTCTTCAGTTGCTTTAAATTAAGCTAGATTCCAAATGGTAAATAGTAAATAGAGTGGTGGCACGTGGACATCAATATGACTTTCTGCAAAACCGAAAGAGTCATCAGCTCTTGCCGTGTTTGGACATGCACCTAGTCATGAGCTACGGTGACTTCATGACGTTCTGCGGCCTGTGCCGTCCGTACACACTGCAAATAACAGCAGCTTTTATCTGGGTTACGCTCTCTCCGCCCTCTGTGGAAATCCCTCTTTGCTCTGCAGTATTGAGCCTGCTGGCTTTCCGCTCTGAACCTGCTCTTGAGAGCTGACTTCTCCAATAGACACATTCCTCAGGCATCCGACATAGGCAAACATTTGCTCTTGCTTATCAAAATTTTCTAATGTGGTGCTTAGGATACTTTTGATATAATTCTATCCCGTGTCCCAGTCAGGGAAGTGTCTGCCCTTGGTGAATATGAACTGAGAATCAGTTCTGCTTTATTCCTCTTGGACTGAGTTCCTCCGTTTCCCATGGAGTAAACATCTCATGTGCTTTCTTGTCGCAGCTTTGGTTTGGTTTTGGTTTTGGTTGTTTTGAACAGCCTTGGCTGTTGTGGAACTCACTGCGTGAACCAGGCTGGCCTGACTCTGCCTCCTGGGTGCTGGGATTGAAGGTGTGGCCACACCTAGCTCTTTGTTTCTGAGCAAAGCCAAGGACTCTAATTTACAGCCAGGTTGTCTGCCCACAAAGCTTTGGCCTTGAACTTTCTAAACCGTGGTTTGTGACCCAGTTCTCAAGATTAGCTGTGTGTACACATTGGTCTTTTCCGCGTTCACCTTACACGTAGCTCATTGACTGTTTTAATCTATTTTGCATTGCTGAAACAACATGCCCGAGATTGGATCACAAAAATGGAGAGGTTTATTTAAGGTCAGGTGTATATGTCTAACACTTTCCAACATCACTAAACAAATATTTTTAGCTCACCATTCTGGTGACTGGAGAATCTAAGCAGGTCTGAGGCAGTGTCCTGGCTGAGAAGTGGGTGGAGACAGCAGATGCAGACACTGCCAAGGCGTGGATGGAAAGAACAGGAGAAACAAGCCCCATCTTAACAATTCTCTCCCTTGTTAACGAACAGTTACAGGAGACCCAGTTCACTCCCACAAAAGGTTTAGTCCACTCTTGGAGGTGGAGCCCCATGACCTAACCACTTCTATTAGGTCCCGCCTCTTAGAGAGTTCCAGCTGCCATACTGGGGACCAGGCTCCCAGCTCACCCTTTGGAAGCTAAGCCACACGCCCAGACCAAACACTGAATTTCTCTTTACAAGATTTTTTGTTGTTGTTGTTTTTTCAAGACAGGGTTTCTCTGTATAGCTTTGGTGCCTGTCCTGAAACTAGCTCTTGTAGACCAGGCTGGCCTCGAACTCACAGAGGTCCTCCTGCCTCTGCCTCTCTAGTACTGGGATTAAAGGTGTGTGCCACCACCACCTGGCAACATTTGTTTTTGTTAATAGGAGATGGCTATAGGCTTTCTTGAGCCTCAACTGAATATGTAAAGGAAAAATAATTACATACCTAATTTTACCCTTGATTCCTGTGTGGGGATTTGGTTGATGTGTGTGTGTGTGTGTGTGTGTGTGTTTCAACTGTTTTTAAATAATAGCAATTCCGAAACCATATTTTTAAAAAGTGGTTATTTAACTCTAGCCAATTCTGATGTTAGCTCTGATTTTGTACATGGTTATCCAAATCTGTTAAAAACAAAAAACAAAAACCCCAACTATATAGTAAATATATCGATTGTTGTGAGATATTTTACTCTTTTGGCTTTTTGAGGGCCCCACCAACCAGCTCCCAAACAAGTCACACACAGAGGCTTATTCTTTCTTATAAAAGCCTGGCCTTAGCTTGGCTTGTTTCTAGCCAGCTTTTCTTAACTTAAATCATCCTGTCTATCCTTTGCCTCTGGCTTTTTCCTTCCTTCTCTTACTCCTGTATATCTTATTTCACTCTTACTTTGTGGCTGGCTGACCCCTGCCATCCTCCTCCCCTTGTTCTGTCTTGCTGTGTCTCCTCTTCCAGATTTCTCCTTCTATTTGTCCTCTCTGCCCGCCGGACCCGCTTATTCTTTCTCCTGACTCGCTATTGGACGTTCAGCTCTTTACTAGACCAACAGGGGCTTTAGACAGGCAAAGAATCACAGCTTCCCAGACTTACACAAATGCAGCATAAACAAAAGCAACACACCTTTACATCACTTAGCAAATGGTCCATAGCATAAACAAAAGTAACACACCTTAAAATCATCCCCCGACAATCGATGTTACATTTACGCATTTAACCTGTTTCTCAATATCGTCATCTATAGAATGAGAATATCTGTACTTAGATACTCTAAACTCCTCGTTTCCGTCAGTTTATTTAGTGATTACTTAAGCTTCAAAATTCTACAATTACATCAGCTATTAACTGGATCTAGAATGTAATTGAATTGTTTAATGCAAAAGGGATTTTTAATGTCATGGAGTACTTCAAAGACACCTGTGAATTAAGGTCGCCTGGACTGTGACTGCAGAGATGCTAATTGTGGGGGTTTATGGTTTTAGGGCCTGACGACATTTCTATGCATGCCTTGCTGTGTGTGCCAATTTTCCAATTTGAAAGGCATGGGGGGGTGGGGGAGTAGGGGAAATGAAAGCGGTGGGAGCAGGTGCTGAGGGCGTGGGGGGACTTAGAACCTGGCTGGACAATATTTGATCTAAAATTTTGGTTGGAAAGGTACTTTTTAAATAAGAAAAAGTAAAGTAATGTTGTGTGCCCGTCTTCAAGGAAAGGAACGGTTTTTCTGGGCTTACAGCTTGTCAGGGAGAGAAAGACTGTGATTTGTGGTTATAGCTTAGAATGTGAGAATGGCCCCCATAGGCTCATAGAGCCAATGCCCGCCCGCCAGGGAGTGGCACTACTTGAAGGATTAGGAGGTGTGGTCTTGGTGGAGGAAGTGTGTCGCTGGGTGTGCACTTTGAGATTTCAAAAGCCCATGCCAAGGCCAGAGGCTGTCACACTGCCTGTGGATCAGGACGGAGAACTCTCAGCTCCTTCTCCAGGGCCATGTCTGCCTGCATGCTGCTGTGCTCCTGCCGTGATGATAGTGGACTAAACCTCTGAAAGTCTAAGCAGGCCTCCAATCAAATGCTTTCTTGTATGAGTCGGCTTGGTTGTGGTGGTGTCTCTTCACAGCAGTAGAACCCTGGCTAAGACAGAATGTCTCCTGCAGTTCTTGTATTGTATGAGGAATAAAGCAGAATTACAATTGTGGGGAATGTTCTAGGTAGGGGTCTGTGGGGAAAAGGGCAAAGAAAAGTCAGTAAGTTTACTGACTCAGGTGCTGAACCAAGAAAACCCCAGCATCCCCAAGTCCTTTGTTAACAGGGATGGGCGCTGTGCCTCTTTTCTGGATTTGTGGTTGGTTTACTTCATAATTATCTTAAGAGCATTTTTATTAAGTTAGAGAACTGTACGTGAACAGACAATGGCAAAGAAAAACCCGAGAGTAATAATAGTCCAACTGGGAACAACGGCAAGCACCACTCAGCCTTGTGCTAGCACCCCCTCCCTCATCCCCGCCCCACCCCACCCCCAACCCCCAACCCTGGTAGTCAACCTCAGGGAGTCGCTTGAAAGTTCCCAGTTGTCTTGTGAAGACTTAGAACCACAACTTAAGGGGGAATGCATGACGTCATAGTGCTAACAACGCCTGTCACAGCCACACCAGGTCTGTGGAATTTAATACATTCACTTATCCCCAAACCTCAGGTAACACAAAGCCAAACCCCTGCATCGCGGGGGTTGACCACGTGTCTGATGCAGAGCATTCTTCACCATAGATGATGAAAATGCTTAGACCTTTCACATCTGACTCAGATTATAGTCTGAAGTGAGAGTGCGTATGTCCCTTCTCCCTCGGAACCGGTCTTTTCACTTTAGCAAAATGTAAAGCCAACCTACGGCAACAGAAAGCGATGTCAGCTGCGTGAAGTTGCCAAACTGCAGAGCTGGTAGCAAAAACCTGACATTTAGCTTCTGTTTTAGCAGTTTCTTTCCTTTCTGTCTGCGTAGGTGCAGGTGTGAGGGTGTGGCATATGCTCGGGTGCACATGCAGAGAGGCCTGAGGAGGACCTCAGGTATCCTGCCCTGTCCCTTTTACCCCACTCCCTCAAGATGGGCTCGCTTGCTGTCCTGGAGTGAGGCTAGTAGCCAGCAAACCCAGAGAGTCTCCTGTCTCCTCCAACCCCTAGACTGGGTAGAATCCGCACCTGGGTGTTCTCTGTGGGTGTCGAGGATTTGAACTCAGGACCTCAGGCTGGTACAGCAATCATGGTCAGCAGTCTGATAGTGCTTCTACAGAAAGAAAGCCAGCTAAGCTTCTGAAATGGCTTTTGCGTCTTCTTTGAGACTCATATACATTGTACAGTGCATTTTGATCATATCTGCTTCCCCACAGCTCTCCCCTTCCCTCACCCCTGTAATTCCACCAAGGTTCCTTTTTCTTCCCATTCTGCAGAATCTCCAGTAGGGGTGGGTAGAAATCTCGTGTGGGGCCTGGAATTAGGAAGGAATCGTGGGCAATTGGGGAGCTTCTGGAGGCCTCGACTTTAGCAATGCCAGGAGGGTCTGACAGCGACAATGGCCATTGTTGGGCTGGAGGACTTGCTGCTTAGGAGTAAGCTAGCTAGCCCTGCTAATGCTCATGTGTGATGTGGTCTGGTGGTATGAAAGAAAATGGGAATGGGAATGTTAGGAGGTGTGGCCTTGTTAGAGGAAGCATGTGTCCCTTGGGGGCGGGCTTTGAGGTCTCTTTTGCTCAAGCTTCCCCTAGTGTGACAGTCGGTCAACTTCCTGTTGCCTCTGAGTCAAAATGTAAGGGTTGACAGTTCCAGCACCACGTGTGCCAGCACGCCATGATGATCATGGACTGACCCTCTGACACTGTAAGCGAGTCACTACAATTAAATGTTTCCTTTATAAGAGTTGCCACGGTCACGGTGTCTCTTCACAGCAATAGAAAGCCTAAGGCACATGGTGTGAAGGGGAAGAGGCCCAGGGAAGTCCCCATAGAGTCCATGTGTGTCCCTTTGCTCTGAAGTCACACCTCTGCCTTTGTCTCTAGGGGTCCCTCCATACTGAGCCCTAAGACTCTTCCTATCATTCCATATGTCAGCTTTCCTCCATTCTTTTATGTACAGCCCCTCATTTTTATCCTGTAGGAAAATTCTGGGCTACAGATGTATGGGGAACAAGTTAACAGAACAAAACCCAGTTTGCACTTAAAGGAAGGCCTGGGTAGAACACCACAACTAAGAACGTTCAGAAGGGGGAAACTTGTTCAGGAAGTAAAGGGAGCTAGGGTGTGCAGCTCAACGGTAAAATGGCTTCCTAGAATGTAAAAGGTTTGCACTTTAATCCCCAGCACTGCCAGCTCTGCCCAAAACAGTGACCTTGAAGCTCTGTCTATAATATTTAGGATATTGGGTTATTAGACTGCCAGTGACACAAAACACAATACAAGACTTTCCCCGACTCCCCTCTCTGTCTCTGCTCTCTCCCTTTCACTGTGTGTGTCTTAGCTATGTGTATGCACATACATGTGCATGCAAGCGCACTTACTCTTGGTGTCCTTCTGAGAGCCAGAGTTAGACATCAGATACCACTCCTCTGCTGTTTACCCTCTGTTTTGAGACAGGCTCTCTCAGCTGAGCATGGAGTTTGCAGTTTGCTAGAGTAGCTGAGTCCTCAGGATCCCGTCTCACTCTCCCACACTGGGGTTACAGACTTGTACTCCCACAGTAGTATTTACTGACCACTAATGTAACCCTGTGGCTCTCACTGTATTGTCATCCCCCACTGTGTAGGTGGAGAGAGTTAAGGCAAGGAGAGAATTGGGTTGTTGAGTTCTAATGCCAATACTCTGAGTCGTTCTACTTTGCTCCTGCTTCTTCATAAATGATTAACAGTAAAGTCCGTCTGCATGTCATTTTATTGCTGTATGGAAGCATAGATGGAGTATGAGAGGCCATATTAAATACATGCACATTTTTAACTTATTGTGAATTATTCTTTCCCCCGTGCACGAGAGTATGAAGATACCAGCATTCTGGCTCTGTGATACAGCAACTTACTTGTCTTTAGCAGATCATCACACCGTGTTCTTAGAACTTTCAGTAGCTTGCGAGTTCAGCTCCAAAACTACCTCCCAGGGTTCAAGTTAGAAGCCACAGCATAGCACAAGGTCTCTTATCTGAGGGGTATGGAATGAACTCACACACATGTGGAGACATGTCCTATCTATTCTAATTCTCCGTTCCAATTCTTACCACTTCTCTCTTCACCTGGCTTAAATACATTTTTTTATAGGAGGCTTGAAGCAATAATAAAAAAAATATAAGAGTTACATCTCATTGATCAAAAAAAAAAAAGCTCATTCCTTTGGGTGAGAGATAATGGTCAGAGCCCTTTACCATGGCCACTCAACGTTTCAAGGTTTCTGGAGTAAGACCGTGACCAGAAGGTTGGGGCACAGTGCCTGGCGAGATAAAGCCACGAGACATAGTTCCTTTATCAGCTAGACTTGGCAAACGAAGAACTGGCATGATTTTTTTAGGCCTCCTTTGTGTTAATAACCTTGATTAGCCGCCTGTGGCTCTGACCTTGTGTGTAGCTGTAAAGTTTTAAGCTTATGATTCATTTACAAAAACCTTTGGTCTAGCTTGAACTTGATCTGAGGTAAAAATGAGCTAAGGGTGAGCTTTGTCCTAGACTGAGGAGGGGCTGCTATTCTCTTGTGTCAGTCTGAGTAAAAGGAACAGAGCGGGCTCCTGAGTGTCTTACAGTCCTCGTGGGTCGAAGACTCTAGCTTGGAAGCATATCCTAGTATATTTTCTATATATCGAAATCATACACCTTAGTGAGAAATCATCTTCCTCGCCACCCATGGCTATATGTGTGCCCAGTAAGTGTAAAACACGCCACCAAAGGGCTGTAGGAAGACCCCCACAGCTGTTCGTTAGGGGAGTAAAGAAACGGCATTTGAGAAGGGTTGCGGACAGGAGCAGCCAGTCAATAACTGGCTTTACGGTTATTTACAGTCCATAACCCTATGGCTTTGCGAAATGGGGCTCCCCAAAAGGTATCATACTGGTGGCTCACCTTGTTAAATACTTGTTGTCACAGCCTCTTGCGATCAGCTCCTCTTGGCATAGAACCTCCCTATGAAGTCCACCCTCAGTTTTATACATGAAAAGCACAATGAGGTAAAACAATGTACCGAGGATGGAACCCAGGTTTTACTTCAAGTTCTGATACTTCTCCGCCTCATTGTGCTGCCTTACGCTTGGAGGATGCCTGAACAGTGATGCCACGGCAGGAAGAGCATGGCGTAAGTATTTTATCTGCAAGTGAATAACTACAACGAAAACCAACTTAGTTATAAACATCTCTGAAAAACTGCCTTGAAGAAAGCCATGTTTGTCTGTACTTGTTTTAGTTTTAAAATAAAAAAAAAAAAAGAAGCAAAACGTTTTGGTGAAATAAATTTTCTTCTGACTGGCAAACAATTTTTAAAGAATTGTTCATTTTTTGTTAATGGGTATGTGTGTATCTGAATGAGTTTATGTGTGTAGGCCCTTCATGGAGACTGAGGCAATCCTTCAGTCTACTCACCCTTTTATTTTAACTTATTGCATATGTTATGTCTTCTCACCAGCCCGTATAACCGTGGGAATAGTTAGCCACTACATCTGTGTTCTGATTATACACTCACCTTGTGCTAAGAGATTCAATGTTAGGGGAATAGCCTATTTCCCAGCCTGTTTCAAGGAACTCAGTCTACAATTGCAGTGTTCAGAGTTAAGTCCTGCAGTGGGAGAACTTGAGAAGGGTCTAACTAACTCACAAAAGGAGGACCAAGGTCCCCAAGACTGTCTTCTAACTAAGACTGAAGTTGGGCGGCCAACAGGATTTGAGCGAAAAGCCTTGACGTCAAGTGGGAAGAGGCTGTACACAAATCTAGGAAAGTTTCAGTCCGTGGGTGGGCTGAAGTTTGGTGGGATGTAGAGGAAGCTGGAGAAGAGGAAGGGCAGTAAGATTCACTACTCTTCCTTAGATGTGCACAAATCCCCTTTGCTGTGAGCTCACCGCGGACAATCACGGCTTCGTCATGGCTGCCTGCCGGATCTAATGTCTTTGGCTGGTTTTCTAAGCCTTTACAACTGACCTTGATTTCGTATGACCCAAGGCTCCTTCCCGCATCGTCAGTTCGCCCAGTGTCTCCTGTCCTCTGTGCCTTTCCTCTCTGAGCCCCGTCTTTTATCTTTCTCACACACACTTCCAAGTATCTTCCTCTGACTCCTCCTGTGCTCACAGCCATCACCTGGATTGAGCACTTTCTAGGAACAAGCCCTGGAGCCCCGTTCTAAACTTGGTATTGCAAGAGTGAAACACCAGACCTGAAATCAGAACAAAGCTGTATATATGATTTGTCCATCTGCTGTGATCTCGCGTGTGACGTGTTTCTTCATGGGTAATATGAGAATGACGAGCTCTGTCTCACCAGGCTATTGTGAGGCACCCTGTGAAATTAATTTGTGCCTCATCAAACTATATACATTTGCTTTTTGTCCCATAGTTCCTATGTAGAACCCTGTTCATCAATGTGAATTGTTATGTTTCCTCCAAATCCTTAACATCCTGAGGACTCAGTCATTCCATTTCCTTTGTGGTCTGTTTCTCAGAAAGTCGGGTCTTGAATAGTTTTATTCTTCCTCTGTCTTACCTATTCCCAGTTTTCAGGTGAAAACATTCTGACCAGTTGGAGTAGAACCCTTTGAGACACGAAACAGTTCAGAGGCCTGGGCTACTGGTATCCTGGAGAACTTCTCACCCTTCCCAGTATACTCTGCATGCACAGACAAGAGTGTACTGTTAGCTGTGTGCACCATAATGCAATCACTCTGGGCATGAAGCATTGGCCATGCCTTTTTGGGCATTGACAGTCCTACATAATTCATCTGATATTTTTCCCAGAACCCATTCTTCTTATTCTTGTCATATCTCTCCTTACGCCAGATTCTTGGGAGACAAGGTCTTAACAATGACTTTCTTGTCAGGCCGAGGGTTCAGAGCTAGAGGTTTATCTTACTCACGTTATTGCGAGACTGGAGACTAGAAAATTTGAGGTAATGAGCACATAGATCTGAGACTGAGTATTAGGAAAGGGTGTGGCCATGTGAAAAAGCCTGTTGTATTTTTACCCACCACTTGTTGCAGGTGAGGGTGGGCACCTTAGACAAGCCTCGCACTGGTGAGCCGCAGCTCCAGCCCTTGATTACCCTAATAGGAAGACCATAGGTGCATCGTCTGTCAGACTGAGTACACCCAGAAACCACACGGAAAGGGCAGGGAGGCTCGCCAGAGCACAGCTTAGCTGGATGTCCTGCTGCTGAGTTTTCCGTCGACTTGACACAAACTCAGATCCTCAGTTAAGAGAGATGCTCAACTGAGAAAATGCCGTCATCCAACTGGCCCGCAGACAAGTCCGTGGAGCATTTTATTGGCTAATGACTGACGTGGGAGGGCCCAGTTCACTGTGGGTGGTGCCACCCCTGGGCCAGCAGTAATGGGAAGGATAAGGAAGTATCTGACCACGACTCTGGAGAGCAAAGCCAGTGCCAATTATTCCTCTATGGTTTCCGCTTCAGTTTCTGCCTCCAAGGTTCTCTCTTGAGCGTCTCTGCCCTGATCTTCCTTGATGGTGACTGTGATGTGGAAACGTATGTCAAATTAACTCTTTCCTACCCAAGTCACTTCCATCACAGCAATAGAAAACAGACCAGCTCAGGTGCAAGTTTATAGAGCACATAACTCGTACATTCTTCTTCCTCAGTAAGGAAAACCATAGAAAGGCCCTGCTGGATTGGAAAGGTAGCGCATGGGGGGAGGGGGTCACATTTTGAAAATTAACAGCATCGTAAGCAATATCTCACACTCAAGCAAAAGATTTAACGTAGCAAAAGCCCACGGATTATGAATGGCATAATTGGGGTGAGTTAAATGGATTACGTCTGGAGACCAGTTGCTGTGCTAAACTGGTTTCCCCTGCTGCCTGTTGTGTCCTTGGTCACCCTTGGCTAGAAGCCTTTCCAAGATGGGACATAATGGGTAGCTGTCACAGGTCTCTGGAATTCTTTCCTACGTTGAGAGCATTCTTCTTCCTCTGCCCCCAGAGTCACGGCTTCCACCATGCAGATTGACGTGCCAGATAACTCACTGTGCACGAGGCTGCTCTCGTCCTCAAGGGCCAAGGCTCTGCTGCAGGGCAGGCGTCTGAGTGGCTAGGAATTTTAGACAGTTACCAGTGATTTAGATTCCAAATCTGCATTGAGAGTTAGTGCATTTACTTCATTTTACATGGACTCCAAATTTACACTTTTATTTTGTTTGGTTCTGTTTTTGAGACAGGTCTCAGTTTGCAGCTCTGATTGCCCTGGAATTCGCTATGTAAATCAAGCTGGCCTCAAACTGACCTAGACAACTGTATACAATGTTTGAACTCAACCGAAGGGTGTCTCTTCTCGGGTTACTCTAGAAACCATTGTGTGATTCCAGTATTTTTTTTTTTTAGTTTTGATTTTCATTTTTCAGTTTATGAGCTATTTTATATATATAGAAATAACCACCTGTTTTGAAGCCTTTTAAAAGATTCGTTGTGAAAATCTGGCAGGCTTGGCTGTACTTTGGGGTTTCTTTGTTGTTGTTGTTGTTTTGGTTTGGTTTGGTTTGTTTTTTTTTTTCAAGACAAGGTTTCTCTGTGGCGTTGGTGCCTGTCCTGGAACTAGCTCCTGTAGACCAGACTGGCCTCAAACTCACGGAGATCCGCCTGCCTCTGCTTCCCGAGTGCTGGGATTAAAGGCGTGCACCACCACTGCCTAGCTGGCTGTATTTTGTAATCCCAATGGCAGTGATAGAATCCAGGGTACCTGTGTAGCTGGACTAGCCGAATTGGAAAGGGAAGCTGCCTCAGCAAACACAGTGGAGCATTACAGAGAAAGACTGGTGTCAACTCCAGTCCGCCATACCCACAAACACATGCGTACACATCCCAAAATAGATAAGTAGATAAATAAATCAATAAAATGTTAAGGGTCCTTTATTCTTCCATGCTGTGTACTGGCTCTGTGTGTCTCTCGGGAGTTCGAGCGAATGCTCGGCCCTAAGAATGATGACAGTATTGGGAAGAAGTGCAAAGCCCTTCAGAGGTGAGGTCCCATGCAAGGATCTCAGACGACCCGGGGTGTGCATGGGAACGAGATAAGGTTACCCTCCCGGGAGAATTGTTACCAAAAGAGCAAGCCTGGCTCCACCCAGTGATCGGCTGGCATCCTGTCTATGCTTTGGCCGTGCTGTGAAGATGCTACGAAGCCAGGAGGCTGTCTCTGCCCAGCATGTGCTGTGCCATTTTTGGACTTGGAACTTCCAAAACTCTAAGCTAGATAAACCTTTTCTTCACGTGTAGCCTATCAGGTATTTCATCACCGTGATGAAAAGTCGAGTAATAACATTTCCCCACTGATAACCAAATACAATAGAGAGGAATTAAAATGTGAGGACCCAGCCTATCATGTAGTGCTTGCTCTGTGCCATGAGGCCCAAAGCTCCACCCCCAGTCTGCCCCATATATTTTTTTATGTGCCTGGATGGTCCCCCCCCCCCATGTATGTCTGTGCACCGTGTGCATGCAGTACTCATGGAAGCCAGAAGAGGGCATTAGATTCCCCTGGAACTGGAACTGTAGTTGTAAGCCACATGTGGGGTCCTCTGGAAGAGCTGTGTGTGCTCTTAGCCTCCACGCTGTCTCTCCAGTCTGGATTTTATTTTCCAGTTCAGTCTTCTAATATCATATTTCTTACATAATATGTTTAGATGCCTCGTCATGGCATGAGCCAGTCACTATTGTTATATAGACCTGTTTTTTTTTCTTGCCGTGATGTTTTATTTATTTCTATTTCTATTTCTTGTACTTTACACATAATACTAGGTTTATAATTTACTTCTTATATGTTATTTCAGAGTTCACCAACCAGAAGTCCAAGTATGTTCTGTGATTTCTGTTATTGCTTCTGATTTTCATTCATACTCAAACATCTTTTCTTCATATAGCATTAGCTCTGGTGCCATGGTCTATTGATCTCTATAAAATTATTGCTTGATTTAAGATGATTGTGTTCCCTTCTCGAGAGGTATTTAAAGTTTTAATTATGTCAGGAAGACTATTTTCATCTACTTTCAATACTGCTAATTTGTAAATGATCTTAAAATCTGCATTATGAAATAAACAGTCTTGTTAAGTATACTTCATGTTCT
>NW_026068065.1:2250362-2281128 GCF_014885135.2 Alexandromys fortis | reverse complement strand
GTATATAAATTCTCTAGCATTTATTTTGTGTCATTTTAAATTTATTTACTAGATTCTATCTGAGATTTTTTTTAAAAAATAAATTAGGGTACAATAATAGTCAATATCTATAGTGAACATATAATTTTCTCACAATCCCCTCTTCAGAAGTGTAAGGAACCATATCAAGTGGTGTGTATATGTGAGTGTGTGTGTCTACATATGCACATTTGTGCTCACTAGATTTAATTCTCTAGCTCACTCTGAATTATCTCATTGTTTTGAGTAGGCAATGCCATACTTAGACCCTAGGAAAACTGTAGAATTTTTCATGTTTTAAATCTGTAAAAAATAACTTTAATAATTATTTATTTAGCCTAGGCAACAAAGAGGACCCTAAGAGACATGCATGGGTTCACTTTGGAAGGAGAAAGGGACATGATATCCCGAGTAAATTGGGAGCTTGGGGGCAAGGGGAAGGCAGAGGGGAGAGAGGAGGAAGGAAGGGGAGTGGGGAAAATGTATGTCTTAATTTTAGAAAACATTTATTTAAATCTTTATCTCTATTTTTCTTTGATATGTAATGTTACATTTTATTTACTCTAAAAATAGTTGTACTCGTTTAATTTTTCTTGTAAGAATGAGCTGCATTGGTTCCTCCCCAGGGTTTTATGTGCAGCACCTGTAACACAGTGGGAATATATCTTAGATTCCTATATACATATGGCAACTAGTTCAAAGTAAGATAAACATATGACTGCAGACGTGATCCCCAAACCCTTCTATCTGAATGTGCTCTCAGTACAGACCAGAGGAGATTTAATGATTCTCTGTACCTATGCCTTAAAACTGTACATAGGGCTGGTGAGATGACTCAGTGGGTAACTGCACTGTCACCAAACCTCACCACCTGAGTTCCAGCCTCAGGACCAATGTGTGCGGAAGGAGAGAACTGACTTCCTGCAAGTCTAATCTCTGCATGTGCCTGTGTGCACACACATGCGTGCAAATGAGTGAATAAAAATGTAATTGAACAATATAGATGCCATCTGTCAGAGACTGCAGGAAGAGGACCACTGCAGGAAGGGAACTTGGAAAGGATGGTGACTAACAGTGTATTGTCCCTCCACATCTCTCGTGAAGGACACACGCTCACTGGAGTAGTGAATAAGAAAAGTAAGAGCATGCCTGGGAGGCCATGTTTTCTTCCCTTCATGCAGGCTCCATGCAGGCTGTGTCGATTTGGCCAAATTACTTAGTAACCTTCCCAGCCTCTGGCTCTCGGTTTCTACATGAAGGCAGCATCTGCCAAAGCTTCTACCATTGTTAACTGAGTTAAAGCAGATGGAAGGGGCCGAAGAGCACCTGGTACCTACTGACTACGTGTTTAACTGTTCTCTTGATATTATCAAATCTGAAATCGTGAGATAGCGTATCTGTTTACCTCTGAAGTCAAACGTTACAATATATTCGAGTTGTAGTGCAGTGTAAGCTGGTCCTAACGTATCTAACCGCTATAATGGCGGTCAGTTTCCCAACATGAACATGAACTTGTGTTCTCTCAATCCTTTGTACCTCTTTGCTTTTATACCATAAAGCGGTCCTCAGCCAAGGTGCCCCCGTAAGCAAATGTATTTCATGTAGGTGGATCACTGCAGGAAGTTAGGAGGAAGGAAGAGAGGCTGATGGCACTCCTGGTCTGCCTGGTGCCGCATGCCTGGTGCCTCCCGCCTGCAATCCTAACCCTTGAGGAGCTGAGCCTAAGGTGGGAGGGAGGCCAGTGTGGGACAAAATGACCCAGTGGGAGCCCATCTGCAGAACCCAAAGACTGGGAATGGAGCTCAGGAGGACCGCTTGCCTGACATCTTCACAGGCCTGGGCTCCATCCCCATGAACCACTGGACCTAAAGAGACAAAGAAGAAAAGAAAGAAAGACAAAAACTATTTATCTCATTCTCAAAGAATAGAAACTGGAACGAATGACCTGCCCCATAAAAGATACTTAGCTAACAGTGGTTGAATATGTGAAGATCGGATCTACATTGCTGCAGCTTTTAGTAATGTTTCAGTGAAATGAATTATTAAGGGGTAGGAAGCCAAAGAAAACCAGAGTTCCACATAGTCGTCTCTTTCCCCCATGTGCTGTTACCGTCTGTCTTAGCTTAAGGTGGCCTGGTGTTCTGTGACAGCTCGGAGAGAAGAATGACATAAAGATAGTCAGCTTGTAAAGAAGCTGAAGCCAGCGCTTCCAAATGTTCATGCTCCCCACCCTTTGGGGGCGTGGAGAATACGCTTTCAAAGGAAATGACAGACTTTTTCTCCTTCCTTCCTTCTCCTTCCCCTTCCTTCCTTCCTTCCTTCCTTCCTTCCTTCCTTCCTTCCTTCCTTCCTTCCTTCCTTCCTTCCTTCCTTCTCCTTCCCCTTCCTTTCCTCCTTCCTTCCTTCCCTCCTTCCTTCCTTCCTTCCTTCCTTCTTTCTTTCTTTCTTTCTTTCTTTCTTTCTTTCATTCTTTCTTTTCTTCCTGCACTGTGTTTTAACATGTCTGACAAATCTGGGAAATAATGGAAGATCACAACAATTCCTAAATATTACAATTTAGAAAATTAAAACTAGCAATTGGCAGGGGTGGGGGTGGGGTGGGCAGTGATGCACACGGTTTCCTATGTGCCAGGCAACTGGTCTACAACCAGCTGTGTCTGGAGCACAGGAGACATCAAGGGCCCGTGAAGTGGCTCAGCGGCGAAGTCATTTGCACTGCAAGCCTGGTGATCTGAGTTTGATTCCCATGTTCCCTCCCACCCAGGTACCAGTAACAGATGAGGAGAACTGAACCCACAAAATTGGTCTCTAATCTCTACACCCACACCATGACCTGTGTGCCCATAACACACGTCATACACACAGATGCACATACACGTATACAAAAATATAAAACTTTAAAGAGGAGATTAAATGTAGCCCCGGAAGATTTTCACAGAAAATGCTAGAAATTGCTGTGGAATGTTTTCTAAATTTGGCAGGACAAAGCAAAGTGGAAGAAAGTGTTAACTGTTGTTTGTGTTTCTGTCAGTATTGTACATTAGCCTGTCAGTGTAAGAAAATGCTGAGGTTTGAACTATACACAGCAATGACATCACAACACTTTGAAGCCGATTCAGACCCCTCAGGAAACCTCTCCAAAGAGGCTGTATACCAATAGAACGAAGAGGAGGAACGGCAGAACCCTGCTGTGGTTCAGTTTATTTTGAAGGTTGTGTTTGTATCTGGTTGTTTTTACTCATGTCTTATATTTTTGGATGTAGACTATTGTCTTTCATTAGTTAAGTTTCCCCTATGGAGTCTGGAAGTTATTGGGGAATTTAAAAAAAAAAGAATAATTTCTTATAGATTCTAGAGCTTTTTACTCTAATTTTCAATCTATACCAAGAAAGAAAATTTCCCACAGATCCTATATTTTTATTTAAAATGCACCAATTTAATGGCAATTTTAATATATTTAATATATGCTATAATAAAGTAAATTATTAGTATAACATTAATGTGTTTTATCAAGAATAGAAGAGGTTTTTATCAATCACTTCTAACCTAGGACAGTGTATCCTGTTTTCTAAGTTGCTTCTGCTCTGACATCTGACACTGTATAATTCAAAAGAAAAGAATTGAAGGTTGGCTCTCCTTGGTCTCCGGAGCCCTTCTTGTTTGTCTGCTTTGTGATTGGCTGCACAGTGTTGCTAGGCTTGTGTTTTTGTTCTTAGAAAAAGTTACGAAGTTGAAGGTGACCTATTTGAACTGCATCCTGTGGCTTTGCCTGCCTCGCTCTTTTCTCTGACCTCCCCCATCTTCTGAAGTTTAGAATTGTTTTTCAACCTATTCAGTTCATAAAGTTAGCAGACAGTATCTTTAACATTTTTAAGTTCTAATTGTGTGTCTGTGATGCACTGATTAAAATACTATTATTTAAATTGCTTAAATGTGTTTGGATTTGCTGACGTAAAACAAGGTCTAAGACAGAGAGGAAATACATTTTTTAAAAAAAAAACTACCTATTATAAAAACTAAAGGCTATCCAGATGTCAGTAATATCTTCATTAGTAAGAATTCAGAAGGTTTTTTGTTTCATTTTGTTTTGTTTTCCAGTTGAAATATACCATGAAATATAAATTAATAGTTAGAGGAAACTCTGTCTCAAAAAAAAAACTAAATAAATAAATAAATTGTTATTAGGTCAAATTTTTGTGATTTAGGATAAAGGCTATAAACAAACATCTGGTACTTTGTTACTGAAGGGTGGGGTTGACTTCATTCGTGTCTTCTTGAGGAGACTAGAAAGATCGACAGTCTTCAGGTCAGGCCACATGCAAGCTCTATTGGCAGGTGAGATCGTTTCTAGCATAACAAGCCGTTCAGCACAGCCGAGGCCAGAGCCTTGTCTCTTTCAGCCTCTGTTGGCATTGATGTGAACTAGATTCCCCCAGCAATGTGTCAGAAGCAGCAGAAGTCCACGGAGCAGTCCCTGAGCCTGAAGACCTGGCCCAAGCCTTGTGTGTGTAACCTGAAGAGCTACAGACTGGCTTGGGTCCTCCAAACCCGCCCTGAGTTCTAGGGAACAGACGGTGAGATGTGTCACAGTCAGAAAATGGCAGAATTCAAGTGCATTTTAAATTTATACTCTTTTATCAAGCAATATTACCAAAATTATTTCATAAATAATGTCTAAAATTGTAAAATTTTATGAACAAATGATTTTTTATGTTGGAATAAAGATAAATTAACTACCAAGTCAGTGAGAATGATGAGAATAATTTATATTTTAAGCAGTTTGAAAATAAGTTACAGATAGTAGTTGCAGTATTCCTGACTTTTCTTAAGTTCATGATACTGAGAAAACTGATTTACACAGATAATTAGTTGTGTTTAATCATCATGTTCCGTCAAAAACATAGAACCCTTGATAAAAGCAGGAATTGAGTGGAAAGAGCAGAATCTCAAAGCTAAGATAAAAATGTATAGATTATGAAGTTCATTTGCTCTTCATGGTGAGCTGGGGAGGACTACAGCTAGCTACTAGAGGGACTTACAGGCTACGTGGTTTCTTCCCAGCTTCTCCCTTGTTTTCCTCCCTTCCTCTTTTTTCCCAGACAGATTAACAGACAAGATGACTACCCACTCAATGCCCTGCAGAGCCCAAGCTACCTGCTCTCTGTGTGTGAGAGTTCTGCGTTCTGACCCTGCAGGGTTTTTTCTTTTTTTTTTATATATTATTTATTTGCATGTTGAAGAGACTAAATCCATATAGTTCACATCCAGTAAATATTTGCAGTTAATGCATAACTGACTGATTATGTAATGTCAAGATTTCTATAAATTGTTAAAATAAACAACATTGACTTTTGTACATAATCCTATATCAAAATACATTTTTAATATTAAAGAAGAAAGCAATCATCTAAATGCAGTTTTATTTTAGTACTTTCAATCCACAAAAAATAAGAAGAAAAAAATAGGATCTATTACTACAAAGGAAGCGCTCCTGAATTCTGTTCAAATTCAAGTTCAGGTGAAAAACATAATTTAAAAAAAACAGTATTATTTCTTTCTTCTAGGAGGATATTTTAAGAAAGTGGGTTGTGGTCAGGTGGTGATGGTGCACACCTTTAATCTCGGGATTCGGGAGGCAGAGGCAGGCGGCAGGCGGATCTCTGTGAGTTTGAGGCTGACCTGGTCTACAAGAGCTAGTTCCAGGACAGGCACCAAAGCTACACAAAGATACCCTGCCTCGAAAAACCAATAAATAAATAAATGGGGGAAAAAATAAAAGAAAAAGAAAGTGGGTTGTAACAAGCAGAAGTAAATACATCCATTTGTAGAACTCGTGTGTCCTGAATTTTTCCCCACTCTTTGGGTAAAGAGGAAATAGTACGAGGTGGCTGAGGGAGTTTTTGGAGAGCAGAATACACAGCAAAGTTCAGTGAACGGCAACTTGTTTTTAAGACTTAAGGACATGCAAGTGGTCACCACATGTCGCCCCGTGTCTTGTGCCCATGCCAAGAATCTACGACTCAGTACTTTCTTGGAAAGCCATAGACCTTAGAAGGAGGTAACTGCAGGGAAGTCTCAAAGATTAATGGGCTAAGGTGGAGTGGGAATCCTTTGACTTATACACACAGAGCACAGGTAGAGGGCGCTGTTCCCCACTTATCACCAGGCTTGGGGGTGGCGTGGGAGAGAGGCACTGAATAGTGAGTATAAACAAAAGATAACTTGATTTTTACATTTTTATCCTTATTATTTTGTTTTTTTTTTAAATCAAAATTATCTGTAGCATTAATAAAGGCGTATACTTCATGATTGGACTAGTGATCATTAATATGCATTTAGCCCAAGCACTATACTTTAGCCAAGAATTTCCTCTATAAAAGAAATGGAACTTGAGAATCGAGTTCCATCAGGTCCATGGGCTCAGAATGAGTTCAAGATTGAGGTGTGAGGGCTGGAATGTGGCTCAATGGTAGAAGGCTTGCCTCCTATGTCCAAAACCAAAAATCATCTGTGACAACATCAATAGATTTGGTTTTGATCTCTTTTGAAAAGTTTGTAAATTTAGGTATAAATGAAGTCTAGTCCCTAAAACCTATTAATATTAAAATGACACAATATGTATGTATTCATAGTCTGAGGAATATTCTCTATTTGCAATGCCACGTGTTTAGTGTCTTTAGCTACCTTTGACTTGTTTCGGCTATCGGCACAGCACGTCCTTTAAAGCCTTTGGTAGCTCCTGGAGTTGATGTGGGATTCCCCTCTCTGTGCTGTGAATATCACTGGTTAATAAAGGAGCTGCTTTGGGCCTATAGCTGAGCTATAGGGGAGCAGAGCTAGGCAGGGAAAACTAAAGGGAAGGCTGGGAGAAAGAAGGCGGAGTCAGAGAGAAGCCATGTAGCCCTGCCAGAGACAGACACAGGAACTTTATCCTGTAAGCCCGAGCCTCGTGGCAATACACAGATTATTAGACATGGGTTAAATTAAGATGTAAGAGTTAGCCAATAAGAAGCTAGAGCTAATGGGCCAAGCAGTGATTTAATGAACACAGTTTCGGTGTGGTTATTTCGGGGCTGAGCGGCTGGGAATCAACAAGCAGCTCCTCCTACATGGAGTCATTAAAGACCAGCTGTCAATCACCACGCGCACTCACCCTTTTTCTGACCCTCATAGTGTTTCAAATCAGATCCATTCCTTTCCAGCTCAGCGATGCTGAGAAGCAGCAATATGCCGAAAGCTGTGTGTTCTGAACACATGCTATTTAACTTCCTATCTCAACAGAGTGTCTTCCCTAGCGCTGCACCCTAGATGGCCCCGAGGATATTTAAAGCCAGGCTTGGTTACAAAATGTTCCACGTATCTCGTCAGACAATGGTATGTGTGCAGGCAGGGTCTGACTTGCACTTTCCTGCCGACTTAACAGGTGACCACGCATGCCGCTGCCAGAACCTTCTCTTGCTAGTGCAAGGAAGGAAGCGGGCCCAGAAGTCCAAACAGCCTGGGAGTACCTGTGGCTTCCCAAGGAGAAGGGAAGAGGCTGAAAAACAGAGCTAAACCTGGAACAAGCTGAGCTTCCCTGCCTCTGAGGACACGTGGCAGCCCCCACGTCTCCACATCGTTAACAGAACAGTGTTGAACTCACTGTTCAGGTCTCAAGTGGGCTATGGTTTTTAATGGAAACACCTCTTTAGAACTCACATCCTGTTGGCTGGGCACTAAGGCACCGGAGATGCATTCTGATCTTCACGGCTGGGCATTCTTTTGAGACAACTCAGATAATGTGTCCGTCACTCAGTGAATATTGTGAACCACTTTAAGAAGCTTGATTAGTTTCTAAGACCTTTCTCTTGTTAGAAGAGGATGCAGGCACTGTGCGGAGCGTTTAGAAGGTCTGTTGGGTGCAGTGGTCAATGGTGCAGATATGGAGACCATGAGGTCATAGAGGTCTGGGGAGAAACAGTAAGAATGACAGGGATAGAGATGGGAGGGAGACCCTAAGACGGAGACCCAGATCACGCCTGCCTCCCTCACTTTCCTGATCTCAACCCAAGGAAAAGCAAGGGAGAGCAAATGTCTTTCTTTAATCCTGCTTTCTTTTCTTTCCTAGCACCAAGAACTTAAGCTACTACAACAGCTAAATGTTAACTTTATATTCCTTAAAAGAAACAGCTTCAAGCTGGGCAGTCCTGGCACACGCCTTTAATTCTAGCACTTGGGAGGCAGAGGCAGGCAGATCTCTGGGTTGAGGCCAGCCTGTCTACAGATCTAGTTCCAGGACACCAAGGTGGTCACACAGAGAAACCCTGTCATGAGGGTAAAAGTGGGGGGAGGCTTCATAAAGTGACTGCTGTTTGGATGGGGAGGTTGTTTGTTTTTTAATCAGAAAGAAATGGGTCCTAATTCCAGATTGCTTTTTACTACTTGTGACCTTGGACAAGTCACTGACTGTCCACTGGGTTTCTATTTCACAACTTCAGACAATAAGGTATGTGGTTTGTTTCTGCTCGTTTACTCTTTTGGCCTTTTGGGAGGCCCGCCACCCAGTTCCCAAATAAATCACACACGGAGGCTTAGTCTTAGTTATGAATACCTGGCCTTAGCTTGGCTTGTTTCTTGCCAGCTTTTCTTAAATTATCCCTTCTATCTTTGGCCTCACGGCTTTTATCTTTCTCTATTCCTGAATTCCTTTTCTTTCCTTCGTACTGTGTCTGGCTGTGTAGCTGGACGGCTGGGCCCTGAAGTCCTCCTTCCTCTCTTATTCCTAGAGCCTTCTCCCAGATTTCTCCTCACAGTCTCTCTGCCTGCCAGCCCCGCCTATTCCTCTCTCCTGCCTTGCCATTGGCAGTTCAGCGCTTTATTAGACCATCGGGTGTTTTAGGCAGGCGCAGTAACACAGCTTCAGAGTTAAACAAATGCAGCATAAACAAAAGGAACACACCTTAAAATAATATTCTGTAACAAGGGTGATGGAAGCTTCTTTATGTGTGTACATGCTTATTGTCTGAAACATAGGAGCTGGTAAGTTACTGGTCCTTTTTATCATCAGCCTGGAAACCCAAACATATATTTTAACACACTGAATAGGGGTGAGGTTAAAATGACTTTTTAATTTAAAACCACAAAGGCTTTTTAGAATACTATTTGTTTACCAGTATGGCCCACATTTTTAAATACGTTGTGCAGGGATTTGAAACATTTGACATCTATAAAAGACGAAGCCTTAAGTAAGAGGGAAAGCAAAGATTGGTCAGCGGTTTTGCTGCCTTAAAGTGATATAATTGTGAAAACTCAACAGTGAAAAAACACTGAGCACGTAAGAATAATTAAAACTGATTTCAGTGCAGAAGGGGTGTTACCGTACCTAAACCATGAGGTTGAAAAGGAAAACATGCTTAGCAGACCAGCGCTCTGGAACAGCAGGAAGATACAAGTTGGAGGGGATCTTTGTTGACAAAATTAGCAAGACCAGCACTTATGCTAAGTGGAGTGTTTTAAATGATGGCTAGGGAGTTTGGACTACATAAATTTGACAGATGCCACACCCGCTCTTCTTTACTTATTTATATGCACTGGTGTTTTATATACGTGTGTGTGTGTGTGTGTGTGTGTGTGTGTGTGTGTGTGTGTGCTGGATTCTTTGGAACTGGAGTTATGGACAGCTGTGAGCTGCCATGTGGGTGCTGGGAATCGAACCCAGGTCTTCCAGAAGAGTATCCAGTACTCTTAACCACTGGGCCACCTCTCTAGGCCATGCCTCACCTGCTCTTTAAGAGCCTCTTTGGTTTAAAGGCTGAATCCATTTTGCTACATTTTAACCGGTTAGTGGACACAGTATGACCCCAGTGAATACATGTGCAAATCTGTACTTTTGGTTGGCAGCATCAAGTGTGTGGGCTCTGAAGCGTGACCACTATCGGTTATTTTACTGAGTTAGATTGATAACTATGCTTTCTACTAGACCACAGCTATTCCATCATATGAACTGATTATAATTTTTAAAGACCTAATGAGTTCAGTGAAGATACTTGAGCAGGAGAGCAAATAATTTGAGAATCGTCACCTACGTCTCAAGAGCTACAGTACAGTGGAGCTCACCAGCTTCTCAAACAGAAATCCGCCCTCACTGCTGAATCTGGCCTGCATTCGCCATGCGCCACGCCACCCTCTCACCTTGCCAAGGTTGCCTCATCCACTTCTTTGACATCTCTCTGCTCCCCATTTTGCTTCGCCCAGCACTGTTTTTCTATCCCTTAGCTAAATGCAGGTAGAATGTTACCCTTTTGTTTAAACTCTTTTTTTTATTATTTATTTATTAAAGATTTCTGTCTCTTCCCCGCCACCGCCTCCCATTTCCCTCCCCCTCCCCCAATCAAGTTTCCCTCCCTCGTCAGCCCAAAGAGCAATCAGGGTTCCCTGCCCTGTGGGAAGTCCAAGGACCACCCACCTCCATCCAGGTCGAGTAAGGTGAGCATCCAAACTGCCTAGGCTCCCACAAAGCCAGTATGTGCAGCAGGATCAAAAACCCATTGTCATTGTTCTTGAGTTCTCAGTAGTCCTCATTGTCCACTATGTTCAGCGAGTCCGGTTTTATCCTTGGCTTTTTCAGACCCAGGCCAGCTGGCCTTGGTGAGTTCCCGATAGAACATCCCCATTGTCTCAGTGTGTGGGTGCACCCCTCGCGGTCCTGAGTTCCTTGCTTGTGCTCTCTCTCCTTCTGCTCCTGATTTGGACCTTGAGATTTCTGTCCGGTGCTCCAATGTGGGTCTTTGTCTCTGTTTCCTTTCCTCGCCTGATGAAGGTTAATATTCAGGAAGATGCCTATATGATTTTCTTTGGGTTCTCCTTCTTATTTAGCTTCTCTAGGATCACTAATTATAGGCTCAATGTCCTTTATTTATGGCTAGAAACCAAATATGAGTGAGTACATCCCATGATCCTCTTTTTGGGTCTGGAATACCTCACTCAGGATAGTGTTTTCTATTTCCATCCATTTGCATGCAAAATTCAAGAAGTCCTTGTTTTTTACTGCTGAGTAGTACTCTAATATGTATATATTCCATACTTTCTTCATCCATTCTTCCATTGAAGGGCATCTAGGTTGTTTCCAGGTTCTGGCAATTACAAACAATGCTGCTATGAACATAGTTGAGCATATACTTTTGTTGTATGATAAGGCATCATGACTCCATAGGACCCTTGAGAATGAAACGCACATTCCTTAATGAAAGTTGAATAATATAGTACCTAAAATTGCCTACATTTGCCTCCGTCTGGTACTCTCCTTCCTCTCTGCTCCAGACCCAATCACTTCCCTTCCTTTGGCTTCCCTTACAAGACCACGTTCTCCTGTGGCTGTCCTTTCTCATATGCTCCAGGCCCCCAAAATCTCCCCTGAATTTTCTTACCAAGACCTCTCTGCTGATCCTCCCAGCTCTATCAAAGGTGTTTTTCCCTTCAGAAAGCTTATTTTGACCACTCCATGCCAGGACTCTGACTATTCATAGTTCGATGCCAGGACCAAGTCCTTTGGTATGGCTGTGCTTTGCACCAGTGTATTGGAAGAGATGAAGGTTTCGGGCATCCTGCTAGGAACACATGCAGAGAAAATGAATCTCACTTCGACACAGCTCGTGATTTGGCCCAAAACATTTTTAGAGGACAGGAAATTTCTATTACTTCTTTCATCAGATGCCAGGATTCTTCCTAAAAGGAATGAAATGTTGAAGTAAAATGTTCAAATAGCAGACTTTTTAGAATAGCTCCTGGTCTGTGCTGAGAACTCTCGGCAAATATGGAAATTCTAGCCCTTTCCAGGCCTGCTAGGATGCTCGTCTCTGCATTCGGGGCTTATGACATGCTCAGTGTGTCCAACACTGGACATCCTCAGTATGACTTCTGGCCACTCAAGAAATGAAATTCTTAAGTAAACATGAGCTTTCTATTAAATTATTTGGAGCAAAAAAACATTCCCAGAAGTGAAAGGCACTTAGTGTTGCAGGACAATTAATACATTTGTTGGAACTCACTGTCACTGTAGATTTATTTAGGGCAGTGCTTTTTAGAGTTTTTAATAGACAGTAAAGTGACTAATCCACAGTACTGTCTATGCAAGCAAACAGAACTCTTTGGAACTATTTAGGTCAGTCTTTATAGAGACCATAAAGGAATCTTGGGCATTTAATAGCTTGAAGGTTCTCAGTAAACTACTGAATTAGAATGTAAGTTAAATTTTTTTTCTTTTCCTATAAGACAGAATTAAATAATTGGAACTTTCTGGGAAAAGTTCTATTTGGAGCTTCTAATTTAGTTCAGTATATTTGAACTATTTCTTCAATAAATACTTACCAAGCTCTAAATATTAGACAATATATATGCAATACAAAGCTTTGGCTTTGACATTTAATTATTTTAAACCACCTTAGAATCAGCTGGATGTATGCTTCTCCTTTGTGTCTTTGAATAGAAAGGTGGACACTCACTATTTTTGCAATGGACAGCCATTTTAATATAAGAGCCATGGTATGCCCTGCTAAATTAAACCTATAACTTCAGAAAATAAAGTCACAGCTCCACGGTTCCAGAGGCATCAGTTTTCATGTACTTTGCTCACTTTTAAACTAGCTTTGGCAAATCTCAACCCCACAAATAAGTACATTTATTTCTCCGAGTCACTCATTTACTGCCGGTTTATTTGAGGGAGTAGCAGCTGCTTTGAATTGAGTGACTTAATGGATTTGTATTGCTTGTTTATGGCTGAATGGAGATTTGATTGTATCATTTATTTTTGTGGCTCTTCGGTGGAACAGCGCTTAGACCTCTCTGTATAACCCTAACCCAAAGTGGCTTGCTTCTCTTAGTTAAAAAAGAAAAGATTTGGGGTGCTTAATAACAAATTGTAACATCGATCTTGCCTGGAGAAGAAAAATAAAGAGTAACATTTTTAACCTTTTGACTTTCTAAACAAGAACCATCAAGAGCAGAAAGGGCAACTTAGTCTTCTCTGGCAACTGTAACCTCAACTGCTAACACCGAAACTTACTTTCATTCGTGTAGTGTCTGTCAGTGGTTAGTGATGTAAGCTCCATTTATGTCCTTCTATGGATGTGTTCCAACCTCTTTCTTCTTTTTCTTAACCTGAACATGTAAGCTTTTGAAAACACAAGCATAGAAAAAGAGATCTAATTTAGCAGGTTTTTGTGCTTAAGAAATGAATAAAGCTGCCAAAAGAAGGAAATGGGATTGGCAGCTTTATGTCCTAAAACTCTGTTTTTCCAAGTTCCTCATTAGATTTCAGAGAGAAGATTTTTTTTTCTTTGTTGTAACACAGGGTATGTGTGAAGGAATATTGGAAATTATAATGCCATGGACTATAGTCAAGACAATCGGGAGACCTGCTGCCAAGGAAAATGATATTTATAGTTTCTACATCGTTTGCCAAAAATAATTGTTACATTGTATATAGGCCACGATCTCCTGCTTCTACGTTCTGCAGCCATTTTGTGTGGTTCGGGCCTCCGAAGAAAAGGATAATTTCAGTAGTTTGTACAATTTAAGGAAAACTGGATTCCTTCTGGTGTTGCCAGAGCTGGTCTAGGGAACACTGCTGACTGCCTGTAGGTAAATAGCAGGCCCATGCCCGGGAAAGCGGAGGGCAGGTCGCCTTTCCCTGAGTCCTGGGACAGAAGATGCTTCTTCCTGCCAGGGACCCACCCAGCGGGCTGGTTCTCACACCGAGACCTAGCTCCTCGCTGGGCGCTCGGCCTTCCAGCTTGTTTTTGCTGGCCCGGTCTGCAAGCTCCCCACCCCGGGCGCCAAGGGGCGGGGCTGCAAGTCCCCGCGGGCCGGCATTGGCTGGCGCGCCCGCCCCGGCGGTGGAGTGACGGGCGCGGGGCGGGGCCTCGCGGCTTGTTTGTCAGTGCCGCCTGCCCCGCCCCCGCCGTGCGCTGAGTGAAGCGCTGCAGCGATCACGGCCGCAGCCGTCCCGGCGACATGCGTCTGGCCGCTGCAGCGAACGAGGCGTACGCAGCCTCGCTGGCCGTCTCGGAGCTGCTGGGCTGCCACCAGTGCGGCTGGGGCCGCGGCCAGGACGAGGTACCCGGCGGGCGAGGGCTGGGGGCGGGCGGGCCGAGCACCGCCGACGCTCGCACCCGCAGCTTCGCGAACGCCCCCTCGGGGGCTGGGCGGCCTGGGCGATGGGACTGGCGTGCTCGGCGGGCCACCCGGTCACCTAAGCGGTGGCCTCGGGACCGAATAACGTCTGCTGGGCTGGAGCGCACAGGTGGGAGCTGCAGAGCTGAAGTCTCGGGTCAGGCAGCCTGTGGATTTTCCCCTCTGGTGCCCTGTCAAAACAGATCGTTCAGTCACCCTTCCCTCGCCGACGTGGATTTGGAAACACATTTGAGTCGGTTAAATGATACCGCCTGGAATAAAATCGCCACTCAAGCCCTGTGCCGCTCTTCGCAGCGTTTGCCCCTGTTAACACATCCCTGCTTTGCCTGATTTGGCCTGCAGGACCATCGGAGGTGCTTTGTAGGTATTTTTGTAAATGGTGCAAATAGGATGATGTTTGGAAATTGCTAATATAACCTTCCCCAAAATTCGAACATTAAAAGGCTTTGCCTCTAAAGGGAGGAGAGAGAAATACTGAAATTGGAATTGAAATCAGAATGTTGGGTTGTCTTAGCTCAAGAAATCTAAACGTGAATAACGCGAATAATCTCCTTGTTGTTTTGCACATTAAAATGGTATAGGTCTAAATGTTTAACATTCTGTTCACCGGCACACTGCATAGAGTCATGAAAACTTAAATGGCCCCTTGGAAGGTATAGAGCACCAAGTGTTGTTTCCTAGATGTTTACATTCCTGGATACTTTGCTTGCTGCTCGTTTACAAATACCAGAACAACCTTTCAATTTTTCTAAAGCCCAGCAGTGGACTGCTTCTTAGCATGCGGAAGACCCTCAGCATCAACAAATAAGTAACCGGCAAAACATTGCTCTGGGAGCTTTCCTAAAAACAGGCCACAGCGTGAAAGTGTTGAGTTAGCATTTACAGTTTGTGTGTGCAGACCATCACACCCGTATCTGCTCTCTCTCTCTCTCTCTCTCTCTCTCTCTCTCTCTCTCTCTCTCTGTCTCTGTCTTTCTCAGTAGGAAGGAGCCCCAGTGGTCATGCATGAACCGCTCTGTTGTTTCTGACAGCATTTGTGGGCGAGATCTTCAGCTCGGACTCGGACTCTTCAAAGATCTGAAGCAGCTTGTGTGTTGATTCTAGCAGTGCCTGTGGGGTTGTGCTCAACAAACTAGGAAGGTTTGCATAGCTAGCTCTATTTAGCACTTGTCCCTTCCCCAAAAAACATACTGGCACAGCTCTCTCCAGTAGCAAGCTTCCTCCTCCTCTTTCTCCTCTTCCCCCTTCCCCCCTCCCTCCTCACTGTCCCAACCCAGGACCCTATACATGCTAGGCAAATTCAGTACCACTGAGCCACATCCCCAGCCCAAATCTAAAACTTTGAAGTCAGGAAGTTTTTCATTTTCTAAACCATGGTTCATGGAACACACACAAAGAGGCACCTAACTTCCTGTGCTTTTAATAGCCTAGCCGTGTTAATGACAATCTGAAGAAGTACAGTACATTTTGCCACAGCTCAAGAAATCTAAGTGTGAACACTCTTCCGCTCTTCTCTTTTCTACTGGAGTCCTTTGAATGGTAGAAAGTCTACTTTATGCTATATAGACAAGGATTTTCCCAGAAGAGAGAGCGTGGGATTAAGGCTTTAACTTTTGGTCAAACCTTTTGCTTTCTCTGCCTTGTTGAAATACCATTTCTACTTGTGTGAATTTTTAAGAAAACAAGCTTGACATAAGTGTTGTGGTAAGTCAGGTGCTAAAATATCTAGCTGGAATTTTTTCATGTATCAAGTAGACAAAAATGCTTCGAATAATTTCCTTACTTTTTAGATTGAACAAACGCTTTGGTTTTGCATTTGTAGCCAGTCATTCATTCTTAAGGAGACTGATGTAGGTCTGTACCCGTATGTAAGCGTTCACCAGCGCGAAGCACGCGACTGGAACGGCGCTTCCCCTACAAGAACTGTTCATACGGTGGCACAGCACATACCGTTTCTGTGGCACTGCTGGTGGCCACTGAGAGTTCATATTCTGAAATCAATTCTTGCTGTCGTGCATCGATAGAGGAAACAGGTCAGACTGTGATGGTGGGGGCTGTGGTCATCTCTTTCAAAGAGGGTGGGTATTCTTGGATCTCATGCTGGCTTGTCCAGCCACACCTTCACAGACAGCCTGTGAGGTTTATACCTGATCAACATCTGTGGCTGCTCTTCAGCCCAACCATCTGTTCTTGGCAGCTCCGCCCCCTGGGATCTGGATTGTAAGATTTGAGCCGAGTCTAATTGAGTTCTCACAACTAGAAAAGGAAAAATCATTGGAGTCATCTACCTAGGAAGTTAGAAAAATGCATTCAGTTTGACTTAGCATTAAAGACGTGGACTTACATTTTCTAGATTTTAATATCATAAAGTGCCTGTTCCTTGTTTGTGATAATAGTACTTAAAACAGTACTTGGTTTGTAACACTTTATGAACTGTAATTGCTGCTCTTGATTTTTTATTAACATTATTAGCTCAAGATTGTTTTTTTTCTCTGTTTATGTCAGTTAAGGAATGAGCAGAAAACTCAAAGCAGTTTGATTGGCGGAGATTTCCCAATGTGTGTGCGAGTGCACGCGCACATGCCCTCAAGAGCTTTGCAGACCGTACTATCATAACACAAGGCAGTTGTGCAGGATGGCACTGTTGCTGCTGTATCCTCCTCCTCCTCAGCCCTCTTTTGCACACTAGACCCGTCCACTCAAGAGTTTAAAGGCCCCCATGGCATTACAGCCTTACTAAACTGAAGTCCCTGTTTTGGCCAAACCTTCGTAACTGCTCTGTACTTTTCTCTCAGGAGATGATGCATAGAGAATCTTGGTCAGGCCGGGGATCAGATGTAGGGTCTTGCACATTGAGATCAATCCCTTTTCCATGGAGCCACCATCCCAGTGTGTGCTCTGCTGTAGTGATTTTCCAAGAGGAGTCTTTGTACGAGTTTCAGTGAGCACAGGTCCTGGAGGATGGTGTACGGAAACTCACTAGTTCACTTTTCTCAGAGCTTAATTTGTGTGCCCTGGGAGGTTGCATGAAACCGGTCCACTTCTTGTCTCTACCTGGTCTGAGATTAATTGGGATACAATCTCAGAGCTCATCAGTAACACCCTGGTTGATTAGCCTCTTGTTTTCTGATGGGCATACAATTAAGTAGCAACGTTGATGTCATGTCCTGGTATCTCTGTTACATACCTAGTCTGTTAGCTAAGAGTCTTCCAACTTTTAAGCTTAGCCTCCTATGAGAAGAGTACGTGTATTTGATCCTAGAATAGAAGTAACCATGTTTCTCATTGTGTCAGTCTTGCTCCTCCGCCTCTGTCAAGGAAGAGTTGACTGGGAAGTGTGTCTCCCTCTTTGCTCTCCCACCTTTGACCTTCCATCTCTTTTCTCTGTCGGTTCTCTTTCTGCTTCATGAGCTGCCCAGCTGCAGGCTTTCAGGCTTTCTGGGTTCATCTGCTAGTTCACCTCTGAGCTGAATGAAGTTATTTAGCTGGAACCAACCTGTATCCACAGCGAAGGGACTGTCAGAGACCCCTTTACATTTCTGTCTTAGCTTATTCTTCTCTCTGCAGCTCTGTAGATATTATCAAGGAGTTGACGTACTCCTAACACTACCATTACTGTGCAGTGGGCATCTACACCATCCCAAGGAATGCTTGCCCTCCCCCTTTCTGTGTGATTATTTCCTTTTGTCTTCCTTTTTCTTAATATATTTTTAAATCGTTTTTAACCCTCGCAGAAAACATTCTTAGCAGAATCAAGGACATTTCCTTGGTTGTTGAAGATTTAGGGGAAAAGAGAAAAGTGGTATCAGCATGACCTCTAAAAGTGACTAAGAGTGGAGTTCACTTTATCAACGCAAGAATTATTTAGAACTATTAGAAAAGACTCTTGCTATATCTATGAGAAAATTTGCCTTTTTTTTTTTTTAAGATGGGGTCTTAATATAGCCCTGGTCTGACTGACCCGAAACTCACTATGTAAACCAGCCTCAAACTCATGGAAAGCAGGGATTAAAAGCATGTGTCACCATGCCCTGAAAATTCTATTTTCTGAAGCATTCATGGATATCTTATAGAAATTATAAAGTTAATACTTTATAATAATTAGGTATATAATTTCTGTATGGAGTATAGAAACAAGACCAGGATGCTATAATTAAACCTGTTTGTTTTGAAGGTCATATGGGTATCAATTTGGTGGCATCTAAAGAAATATTACTCTCATGTTTCAAGCAGTGACACACACACGCACACACACACACACACACACACACACATGTTCTGCTTCATTCTTCTGCAGGACCGCAGCTCTGTTGCTCTGTTAACCCGTTCAGTTTTCCTCTTGATAAGCACTTAGGTTGTTGATGAGAAGCAGTATTGCAATGATTTCCCCTTACATGTGAATACACGAATGTGAGTAGGTCTGTAGGTTCCACTTAAGATAGAATTATTGACACAAAGAACATGTGACTTTTTAGTTCCATTTACCTTGCAGACCGCCCTACTTTAAAACTTGTATCTTTTTTTTTTTGTTTGTTTTTAAATCAGGTTCTCCTTATAGACCTGGCTGTCCTTGTCTATCACTAAATAGCTGAGGCTGGCCTAGAACTCAGAGAGATCCACCTGCCTGTGCCTCCCAAGCTCTGGGAGTGAAGACATGCCACCATGCCTCAGACTTCTCCACCTTAAAATTTTTTTCTTTCTTATTTTTTCTTTTTTTAGAATTAAAAGTGGTATCTTTGTAGTTAATGTGGTAGGGTTTGGGGAAGAGACTTGAGCATGGTTTCAGTCATTCTTATTTCCTTTTCTTTGAATTGTTTATGACTCTTTGCGAATATCTTTTAAGTTTTCTGATTATTTTAGACTTTGTGTCCTCCCTTCATGGAAGTCTGATTTGTTACCAGATTTATCAGTCTTTAATTTTGACTTCTGGGTTTTATAGTATTTTGGGGTCTTTTTCACTACACAAACATTTTCTAGAACTTTTTTTTTGTTTGTTTTTTTATATTTAACTCTGTTTTATTGTGGATTAAAATATGATTAGGGCCCTAACTTCCTTTTTTCTGAGTGACTACCAGTTGTTCCAAGATTATTTGTCAAATAATCTATTTGGAATGGCATCCTTTGCTACCCTGAAGTCCTATGTACTATATAGTGTGTGTCTGAGTTACAAAATAAGTAATAAAAACTTGAAACTCTAAATACATAGTGTCTAGATAACTTGTAAGATGAAGAAAAGGAGAAAGAATAAATGTTGGCCTCAGCTTTGTACACAAACCCCCAATCCCCTCCACCCCCAGTGAATTTTGTTTAACATACATCCAGTTTGGTCAGGTTAGAAGTTATGCTTCTGGGATCATTGTTTTATATAAACAGCTACATTTGTTTCAAGAAGAACAAATTCTCTTCTGGAACTTATACATTGTTAAAACTGAGACATATATATGACCAGACCTGTGAAGTGTCACTTCAAATGAGTATAATGTTACATAGTATCTTCAGTGTGACCGTGGACTAGCCACAGTAAGAAGCTATCAATGTCCAGGAAAATTGGATGTAATATATACAATACAATTGATACATCGTGGATTCATTTGGCAAGTAGTCTATTTTGGATTTTCCTGATAAAGATCCTCTTATCCTGTGTGCTGTTTTAGGAAGGGGGAGGGACCAGAACTTGCTATGTAACTGAGGATGACTTTGAACTTCTGATCCTCCTGCCTTCACTGCCCAAGTGCTGGAATTACAGGTTTACATGAGACAAGCACTACCGACTAAGCTACATTCCTAGCTTTGCCTGAACTTTTAAAATCCATTATATTCAAAAGTTTTTCACTTGCTCATCCCAAATTGCTTGAATTCTCTCTGGTCCCTCCCAGTTCTTCTTAAAAGCAAAACAGTTGGGTTGGAGAGATGCTCAGTGGGTGAAAGCATTCATCCCACAAGTGTGAGGACCTAAGTTCAAATTCTGGGAACGCATGTAAAAGCTGGATGCACAGTGCGTGCAAACATCTGTAATGCCAGCATACATATAGGAAGGCAGAGGGAGAAGCAGAAATCCCCCCCAGAAGCCCAGGGGCCAGCTAGCCCGGCACATACAGTGGAAAATCACCAGAGACCCTGTCTCAAACAAGGGGGAAAGCGAGGACCAACACCCAAGGCTGTCCTCTGCCCTCCACATGTGCTACATATACATGCTTAGCCATGTTCGCACATGCAGGCATTCATACATATACAGAGTGCATATACACACAACAGGAATAGCCAGTATCTGATTTATGGAATGAAATTATAGGAATAGTAGAGATAGTAGAAATGGGTTTTTTGTTTCTCTTTATGTGGGTGCATACACATATGTGTGTGCTAATGCAACAATGAACCTATCCATCTGCTATGTGGGTTCAAAGATGGAACTCAGGTTTTATGCTTGGCACCAGTCTCCATTTTCTTCTAAATGAAAAACAGTTTTGTGTGTCATATAATTTTACATATAAGAATTAATCATCTGTTGTATTTACCCTATCTGTTTAGAGTAATACTGGATTGACTGCCCTTGAGTTCTTTTATTATGGTTGTTTTGATATTATATCTAAGAACATTGTCCTAGGGGAGGAGGTCCTAACCATGGGCTGTCTGTCCCTGTTAATATACCATTCTGTCAGTGTAAGAGAAAGAATTCTAGATTTTGTCAAAAGTCAGAAATAAACAAGGTAAACAAAGTTAGTTTTCCTGAAGTAGCTTCACTCAACCCTGGAGAAAGGAGAGCTCACCGTAGACCTTTCTCTTCTGTGAATTTAGCTACCTAGTTCTTACTTGTCATAGCTTCTCTGCTTACTTCCAGGTGTAGTATCGATCTAGTGACAATTGTGTTTCTTCCTGTTTAAGATGTCTATATGAAGGTTGTTTTGCTTTTATTTTCTGACAAGGTGTTCAGGGAGAGATGCTTTTGTTTAGTTTTGGATGTACAAACACACTGGGCTTGCTTTGTATCACTGACAGCCCACAGGGTTGGCTGCTGTGTGCTGAACTTTCTGTTCTAGACTCTCTGCCAAGTGCTTTATGCAAAACTCTGGTTTGAGTGGAACGAGTTTTATTGTTTTTAGGCAGAGTCATATTATAAGGTGTTAACTGTGGGATGCAAATAGCTGGTGTGTATATATAGCCATGAGAAAAATTTCTATAGCAAGCCTGTCTGTTTTGAATTGGCTGTTTTTCCTTCTTGCTCCTTTAGCCTGAGTTTGTGTTGTTCTCTGCTGGAGGCCTGAGATGGTGTAATTTTCTTTTCTAGGAACTTGGAATCAGAATTCCTCGGCCAGTAGGACATGGACCAAGCAGGTTCATCCCAGAGAAGGAGGTATGCTGTTTTGAAAGTACATGGTGAACTGCCTGCTTTTAAGGAAACATTTTCATGACCCACATCTTGGCATCCTAATGCTTACTGGTCAACAACATGTTTTACACAGTTATTCAGAGTTAGTCATTCTTTGGCACCGAGTTTATGGATTAGAAAGCTGTTGTAGTCATATTGATTTCTAGTATTTCATGATGCATTTAAGCACCCGTATTTAATCAAGTAAAACCGCGACTTGTCTTGACTTGTCCTCTGCCGGCTTATATTTAGACCTTGCTTAAGAATGCTTGGAAACAGAGGTGCTCAGGCTTGTCCATCTCAACAGGTTGGTACTAATTAATGCTAGACTGAACCTTTAATTCTGTGTAAGTGGAAGCATCTGTGCTTTATTGTCATAAGAACTATTTGCTAAATTGTGGTTCTCTTTTCATGAAATGAAAATAGTGTTGTAAAAAATGTTTTAGTGTCTGCTTGCAAGCTCTGGGCATTTAGCAATGTAAATCTGCTTCCGGGTCTGGATTCTGGTCAAGTCTGCAAGCAGCCTATCTGGATACCCTTAAACTGAAGTTCAGTTCGGGCTTTGTTGTTTATCCCACACCATATAATGGGGCTATTCTTCTGTTTTGCTACAAGTTTAAATTTGTTACCCCTCTTAAGTAAAATTTAATCTAATTCTGAGTGGAACAATGCAGCCCATTCATATTTTCTTTTAACACTGGTTTCTAGCTTATCTAACCATAGTTTTCTCTCTTGTTTACACAGATTCTACAAGTAGGGAGTGAAGACGCACAGATGCATGCTTTATTTGCAGATTCTTTTGCTGCTTTGGGTCGTCTGGATAACATTACGTTAGTGATGGTTTTCCACCCACAATATTTAGAAAGTTTCTTAAAAACTCAACACTATCTACTGCAAATGGATGGACCATTACCCCTCCATTATCGGCACTACATTGGAATAATGGTTTGTAAACATATAATGAAAAATTATTTCTGCCTGTTTTTCTTAATTTCTGTGAGAGTTAATGCTTTTGTTACAAGGATAAATACTTATATTTTGACTTGTAATCATATTCTTACCAGATAGCTTCTATTTTTTTATGGTTTTAAATAAGTATGCTTTCAAGTGTAACAAAATATACTACATGTAGTTTTATACAGTACTAAGAAGAATTCCTTTAAGATTTCTTTGTGTGTGTGTGTGTGTGTGTGTGTGTGTGTGTGTGTGTGTGTAAGGCAACTTGAAGGAGTCAGTCCTCTTCTTCCACCATGTGATTAAACACAGGTTGTCAGGCTTAGTGGCAGGTGCCTGTACCCACAGAGCCATCTTACTGGTCCAGAACCATTCTTTCTTAGAAGTTAAAGTACAACATAACGTAAGATGTAAGTGATGCCTCCTCCCCTCCCTCCCACTCTCCCTTTCCCGCTCTCTCTTCCCCATTCTCCCTTACCCACTCTCCCTAGCAAAAGTCTTGTGTGCCCTAGACTGGCCTCACACTTGCCATGTAGTTGAGAATGACTGTGAGTTCTTGAGCCTCCCAAATGCTAGGATCATAGTGTAGTTATGGTTTATGTTGACATAACTGGTGGTAAGCCTGTTCAGTTCATGTATAATAATGTCATTTTATGATTGACAGTTTAACTGAAGTGAAGAAACCCCTCGCACACTCCTTTGTCTGAGCGTCTGAAAGCTGGCACAGAGGCAACATTTTTAATGTTCATCTTTCTAGCAGTATTTTGTTACTGAAATATTACTGCGCTGTTTTCTAGGTGGAGGTTTCTTTGTCCTGCCCCATCTCATAGCTGCTCTTGAATAATCACTCACAGTCTTAATATTAATTACAAACTGTTTGGCCTAATAGCTCAGGCTTATTACTAACTAGCTCTTACTTTTAAAAGAACCCATTTCTATTCATCTGTGTTTTGCCATGTCATAGCTTTACCTGTTCTCTAATACATCATCTTCCTCCGGTGGCTGGCTGGCATCTCCCTTGACTCTGCACCTCCTCATCTGAGTTCTCAGTTTGATTGTTTTGTCTAATCTTATCCTGCCTGGCTATTAGTAAAATAGTTTTTCTTAACCAGTGAGAGGAATGCATGTTCACAGTGTACAGAAAGATCACCCCACGGCATTTTCCCCTTTCTGTTTAATCAAAAAGGAAGGTAGTAACTTTAACAATACAGACAATAAGATTTAACAATACAGACTTTAAAATTACAGACAATAAAATGGTTATCGAGTAAGAATTGCAGTTACAAAAGCTAGTCTATTTGTATTTGACAAACTTACAAAAAATATTTGTTCTATTATCTGTCTTACCTTGGTAGTCTAAAGTTTTATATCTAATTTATCTTTTTATCATAACTAAGAAAAACTATAATTATCACTATGTAGTCTTCAACACCATCAAAGATCTGAGAAAGAAGTAATATTATCCGAGTAAGCAGGAAGTGCAAACAGGTGACTTCCAAAAATATAAGAAATGACAGAAACAGATGACTGCCTGGACAGTCACCCAAAGTTTCTCTGTAAGACTGAGACATCCAACTTTGGCTTATAAATCTAAAATATCTTACAGGCCCTTTTCAGAAGCAGGAAAATTTGAAGGACTGTCCTACCTTATCTTGGCAAAGTTTGGCAGCTACTCTTCTTTGTCCTGCTTGTCCAGATTAAATAGCATACTTACTGTCAACAGCCAAGGCAAGGGTAGTTTCCTGCCCAATAGGCTAGTTTTACCAAAAAAAAAAAAAACCCAAAGTCTATATGAAGTATCTTAAGTGTCCATCTTCCTCTTGGGAGTAGATCAGTGCTGCCAGGAAGAGACCTGTCTCGGTCAAAAGAATTCTAAGTTATTAAAACATGTTAAATGTCATATTCTGTAGGTCTTTGAAGTGTTTAAAGATCTCATATTTCTCTGAAATATATCTCTGTATATCTAGAAAATCTTACTAACATGACCTTAAGTTTGACTTTTATAGATGACTAACTGTATTTTTGTAAATCTGTATTTCTTAGTTATACATTACATTTTTAATTGAGCTATATAAGCACAATACTTTAAACAAGAGTGGAGATATACATACATTATAACAAAATTATCCTTAAATTTATATCAAGAAGCTAAAATCCCTACCAATGTAAAATATTTTGAGGCTAACAGTTTATTTTGGATTAAATTCAATAATATATGCTTTTATTCTATTTCCGTATCATATCCCCCTTTCTTCTTTTAGAAAGAGATTGACTATGACCAATAACAATTTATAACCAACCCCACTTAAATGAAAACAAATGTTTATAAACAATATTTTGGGAACTCGAGTGTAGTTCTGTAGACTACTTCCTGCTAATTGTTGGGTGCAGTGATCTTTGAGGGACCCTGAGAAAATTTAGAATTATGGTCAAGTCCTGATGGGGTTATTCTATGTGGTTTGTCCATCTCAGCCATTAGCCTTGAAGCTGTTGTGAATGTTGGATCACCTGGGCCATCATTCCTGTCAGAGACCATTCAGGGGTCTTCCTCAATCATATCCTATTAACCTGGAAGGAATCCAGAGCTTCTCATCTTCTGTGGAAGCAAAAGTAGAACCTCTTTTCCAAAGCAACACATCCTTAGACCCAAATTTCAAAGTCAAGGTACCTTTAAATATCTCTCAGCAGTTAGCTCATTAACAGTCAAAAAATCCAAAGAAAACACAATAATATACATAATTCAGACTCTCTGTGTATTTTCTACCTTTAAATGGCTTATAGTTTTTTATTACTCTGTTCCTTTTATGTTCTTTAAGTTATTCTTTTAATCTATGACTGTCTCTATTCTTTTTCTTCTCTCTCCCAAGTGTACATAGACTTTTTTTTTTTTTTTTTGGTTTTTCGAGACAGCGTTTCTCTGTGGCTTTGGAGTCTGTCCTGGAACTAGCTCTGTAGACCAGGCTGGTCTCGAACTCACAGAGATCCGCTTGCCTCTGCCTCCCGAGTGCTGGGATTAAAGGCGTGCGCCACCATCGCCCGGCTTGTACATAGACTTTAAAAAAAAAAAAAAACCCACACTTTGATCCATTTAGAAGTTTCTTTTTGTCTTACTGGGTATCTATAGTCCTGACCACTAAAGTCATTAAACTGCTACACGGGCATAGCTAGGACCAAAGTGATGGCTTTGGCAGCTGGCTCCACCCTGCTCGACTTCCCACATGGTAGAGGTACCAGTGAGAGTCGTGTCTACCATCCCAACTGTGGGAAACTGTGGGGTCTATGCTGCCTCCAAGTGGTGTACAGCCAGCTGGCCCACAAATACCAGTCAAGTGCTGCATAGCAGGACTTCCCAAGAGCCTTCCATACTGCAGTATTGAGGCAGGAAGCCATGCTTCTGATTGCCACCAGCAAGCAGAGCCTACCAGAAAAAATGCGGCTACTGAGAAGTTGCTTCTGACTCTGTTTTTGTGTGTCTAAAATCCTTTTTAAAAAGCTTCTTCAGGCATTATGTGGGTGTGTGGATGCCATGTGGAGCACCATATGTTAATGGAAGTTTCTCTGTCCTGCCCTGTTCCACAGCTGCTTTTAAGGAATCACTCAGATGCTTATATTAATTAAATCTGACTGAATCGCTCAGAGTGATTACTAACTAGCTCTTACTATTAAATTAACCCATTTCTATTATCCGTGTTTTGCCACGTCTCTCTTGGCTTCCCTGTGCTCTAATACTTCTTGTTTCTCCAGCGGCTGGCTGGCTTCTCCCTTGACTCTGCCCCTTCTCATCTGAGTTCTCAGATTCATTATTCTACCTAACCTTATCTGGCTGGCTATTAGTCAAGAAGTTTTTTATTATTAACCAGTGAGAGGAATGCGTGTTCACAGCGTATAGAAAGATCATCTCACAACAATGTTTTCTGTAGTATATTTGAATTGTTTAAATTTCTAAATAAAATCTCTATTTCTGTAGTCTGGAAAAGTTAGAACGGAATCATGAAAAAGCTATTTGTATGTTGTAAGGAAAACAGATTTGTGGTAGTTGATAATTTTAACATAATCATTTTTTTTTTCTGTGAAGGCTGCGGCCAGGCACCAGTGCTCCTACCTAGTGAATCTACATGTCAATGACTTCCTTCATGTTGGCGGGGACCCCAAGTGGCTCAATGGCTTAGAGAATGCACCTCAAAAGCTACAGAATTTAGGAGAACTTAACAAAGTATTAGCCCACAGGCCTTGGCTTATTACCAAAGAACACATTGAGGTACGTATGCCGTGAAATAAACCATCTGCAGTGTCACAGTTAGTTACAGTGATACTGCTCTTCAGAGCAGCTCTGGGTTGATAAGAAAATCGGATAGAAGGTCGGGATGCAGCTCGGGTGGTGGGTTGCTTGGTTGGGATGCAGCTCGGGTGGTGGGTTGCTTGGTTGGGATGCAGCTCGGGTGGTGGATTGCTTGTCTAGCATGCACAAAGCCCTGGCTTCGTTCCCTTACACTGTGCAGAGTGAGCTTGCTGTGCAGGCCTGTAACCCAGCTCTGGGGAGATAGGAAAAGAAGGAGGGAGGATCAAGGTTCAAGGTCACTGTCATCTGCACTGCTAGCTTGAGGCTGGTCTTAGATACCTGAGACTGAGCCTCAAAAAAAGAAAGGAAAGGGAAAGGAAGGAAGAGAGAAAAGGAAAACGTCAGAGAGAATATCTGAAGGCATGTATTTTTGTGCTGTTTTCCTCTGGACTTTGTGAGTGATGAGCCAGTGTTGGTATACTGCTGTTATCTAAAGTCCATAGTTCTCACTAGGATCTGCTCTTTGTAAGGGCATGACAACATGTTACTATTACCGAACAGTGTGAGATAGTAAGTAGTCACTGTGCTGAGCTTCCTCCTGAGCCCACAACTGCTCACCTCTATGTCTACAGTGTATCATTTCCAGAATATCATGTAGTTGGAACCATACAGTAGAACCTGCAGACTGACCTCATTTAGCAATATGCACATGAGGTTCTAACTTTTTACTCTAGTATTTTTTGTTTGTTTTTGGAAAAGGTCTTGCTATGTAGTCAAGTCTGGCCTGGAACTTGTTATGTAGCCCAAGCTGGCCTTGAATTTTTGATCCTCCTGCCTCGCCTTCCGCAGTGCTGGAAGTACAAGATGTAAGCTACCTTATCTGGAACTTATCTTTCTCTTTCTCAAATGACTTCATAGATCATTTATTTTTATTGCTGAAGGCCACTCCCATTCATCTACTTAAGGGACCTCCTGATAAGTACCAGTTTTGAGCGGTTATGAATAAAATTGCTATATTCCTATGTAGACATTTTGGTAGACAGAAGCTCTCAGCTTACTTGGGTGAATAAGTGAGTATAAGCCTCCTGGGTTGCACCGTAAACCAGTGTGCTTTGGAGAACACAGATGCTGTCTTTCAAAGGCTGCCCCAGTGGTTTGTTCCTGCTGTCCTGCATTTTCTCCAGGAACATGTCATTGTTTTAAAGTTCATCTGTTCTTACAGGTGTGAAGTAGCATCTCGTTCATCCTTATTTGTAGATGACATCTTAGGCTAGTTTCTTCTGATTCTAGAGTTGTTTTTTGTTTTTGTTTTTTTGAAAAATGAGCTTTCTCTGTAAATGTGTACCACATTATAGAAACATCTAAAATATGTTCTCAGCCTTGTCCATCTGTGTTACAGAACATTTTAGACACTGTTACATAGTAGGAGAAATTGTCAGAAGGTGTGATGTTTGAGTATGATTAGTATGGGACCTGTTAGATTGCATGGAAAGACACACAAGATTCTAAAATAGGGGATACAAGCACCTGGGACACAGAATTGAATTTGAAGAATTGTAGGGTTTATGCATAACAAACAGAATCAAGGGCTTAAGAATCGTTAGAATGAAATTGCTCAAGCCATTGTCTTTAAAAGTTCCTTTAAGAGACCTGATTAAATAAAAACATGTTTCCAACAGTGGTGTCCCCTTTAACACAAACAATAAGTTTTCACTGACAACATGTGATTCCTTCTTATCTGAAACCCAGCAACTGAGTATAAGCAAAATAAAACCCTATTCCATTTTAAAATAAATTATTTTATAGAGCCAAAGTGACAGTGTGCCAGTAGATGTCAAGCTCATATTTCTAAATAGATTTTTAATAAAATTTTAGCCAATTATAGGTTATGTATATCTTAAATTATAATCTTAACCGGGCTTTGAATGGTGTCTAGTCCTGTTTCAGTCAGTTGTTAAATACTAAAATGAACTGTGTTTACCACACATCTCAGATTAAACCTCCATTCTCGCCTGCCAGGGGCTTTTGAAAGCGGAGGAGCACAGCTGGTCTCTGGCAGAGCTGGTCCATGCTCTGGTTCTGCTCACACACTATCATTCTCTTGCCTCATTCACGTTCGGCTGTGGAATTAGCCCAGAAATTCATTGTGACGGTGGCCATACCTTCAGACCTCCTTCTGTTAGTAACTACTGCATCTGTGACATTACGAATGGCAATCACAGCGTGGATGACATGCAAGTCAACTCAGCAGGGAATATTTCGGTAAGTGTTGTCATGAGGCTATAATAAAACTAGTTACTTTAGTTGTTATTTTTCCTATCTGGCTTATTCCAAAACCTGTCCTGTTAGGTCCACAGAGATGTTAGAGTTTTTATTTGTTTGTTTGTTTGTTTGTTTCAAGATAGGGTTTCTCTGTGTAGCCCTGGCTATTCTGCTGGAATTTGCTCTGTAGACCAGGCTTGCCTCAAACTCACATAGATCCACCTGCCTCTGCTTCCCAAGTGCTGGGACTAAAGACGTGCGCCACTACTGCCCAGCTAGGTCTGTCTTTTAAGTATGCATTTATTCTACCGCCAGCGTCCATCACTAGTCTAGATGCTAAGGCCGTGGTTCTCAGCCTGTGGGTTGTGACCCTTTTTGAGGGGATCAAATGATCCTTTTACAGGGGTTGCCTAAGACCATCCTGCATATCAGATATTTATATTGCAATTCAGAACAGTAGCAAAATTACAGTTATGAAGTAGCGATGAAATAATTTTATGGTTGGGGGTCACCACAACATGAAAAACTGTACTAAGGGTCACAGCATTAGGAAGGTGGAGAACCATTGTACTAAGGTGTTGTTGGATTTTCTTTTACTCTAGCCCCACGTTGGAATGCCAAAATGTTGTTGTTCTTTTGGCTTTTGGAGGGTTGCCACCCAGCTCCAAAATAAATATATACACAAGGAGGCTTATAAATGCCTAGCCTTAGCTTGACTTGTTTCTAGCCAGCGTTTCGAATCTAAAATTATCTACCTTTTGCCTCTGAGATTTTATATTTCTCTATTTCTGTATACTTTCTTTACTTATTTCTCCACGGCTTGCTGTATAGCTGGGTGACTGGCCTCTGATGTCCTCCTCTCCTTGTTCTATATTGCTCCTCCTTCTCTTTCTCCCAGATTTCTCCTTCTATTTATTCTCTCTGCCTGCCAGCTGGTGCGGGAGAATTGTCTGTATTCTGTCAATCATATTTTAACAAAATGCTGATTGGCCAGGCAGGAAGTATAGGTGGGCCAACCAGACAGGAAGTAGAGGTGGGGCGAGGAGAATAGGAGAATGCTGGAAAGGAGGAAGCCCATTCCTCCCATTCCAGCCCAGACCACCAAGAAGCAAGATTTAACCACGTGGCTAACATAGATAAGAATAATGGGTTAATATAAGCTCAAGAGCTAATAAGAAGACTGAGCTAATGGGCCAACAGTTTTATAACTTATGGAGATCTCTGTGTGATTTTCTTTGGGACTTGCCGGCTGTGGGGTACTTGGCCGGCCCTTCATGTTACAGCCAGCCCTGCCTATCCTTTCTCCTGCCTCACTATTGGCCATTCAGCTCTTTATTAGACCATTGGGTGTTTTAGATAGGCAAAGTAACACAACTTCATAGAGTTAAACAAATGCAGCAGAAAAGAATGCAACACATCATTGCATCATTCAACAAATGTTCCACAGCATAAACAAATGTAACAATCTTAAAATAATATTCTACAACATTAAGGGATATACAACACTATGAGTTCTTCTAGGAGGTTACAGTCATGGTTTCAGGTCCACTAGTCAACCAGGACCAGCTAAGAAGGGAAGGCTTAACATAGTGTGACCCTGATAGAGGAGTGCTATGGACAATGCTTTATACCCTGTAAAGATTTGTTTCTTTTTTTCTTTCTTTCTTTCTTTCTTTCTTTCTTTCTTTCTTTCTTTTTTTTTTTTTTTTTTTTTTTTT
>NW_026068065.1:2228105-2249931 GCF_014885135.2 Alexandromys fortis | reverse complement strand
TCCTGGTGGCCATGGTGTTGTTCTTCTTCCTCTTCCCCCTCCTCTTCTTCCTTTTCCTGTTCCTCCTTTTCTTTCTCCTCCTCTTCCTCCTCCTTCTCCTCTTCATTGTCTTCTCTGGCAAAAGAAAAGACTGGCTTCCTAACTGTTATGCTTTTAGGAAGTTAAGTCAACTTTGATCTCCAATTTTCCCTTTAAATTTTTTTTTATTTTTGTGTCTAATTTTGTAGATAGAATCTAATGATACCAGCTGAATGTAAATTTATTAAAATGCTGTGGTGTTTTAAATAAGAATGGCCCCCATAGGCCCATAGATTTAAATGCTTGGTCCCTAGTTGGTGGAACTGTTTGGGAAGGATTGGGAGCTATGTCATTGGGTGTTGTCTTTGAGGTTTCAGAAGCCCATGACATTCCCAGCAGCTCTCTCTGCCTACTGTTTATGAGTCGGGATGTGAGTTCTAAGCCTATCTGCCAGCTGCCATGCTCCTTGCCATGATTATAGTGCGCTAAGTCAGAAGCTGTATACAAATTCCCAGTTAAATAGTTTCTTCTATAAACTATCTTGGTCCTGGAGTCTCTTCACAGCAATACAACAGTAACTAAGACATTTTTCCTTCTACCTTTCTATCTTCTGTTTTGTTATTCCTTTAAAACAAGTCAGAACAATTTGATTTTTTAAATATTCATTTATTTTATGTATGTGAATGTTTGTATGTGAATGTATATACAACTTTATGTCAGAATCGGGTATTAGAGCCCACTATAGATGGTTCTGGACCACCTATGGTGTGTGGTTTCTGGGAATTGAACTCAGGACCCCTGAAATAGCAGCCTTAACTGCTCTTAACTGCTGAGCTATTTCTCCAGCCCCATTTTTTTTCATTAAAAAGTGTGTGTGTGTGTGTATGTGTGTGTGTAAGAGAGAGAGAGAGAGAGAGAGAGAGAGAGAGAGAGAGAGAGAGAGAGAGAGAGAGGAGAGAGATTTGTGGAGGTGGTTCTCTCCTTTCCCTTTAATGGGTTTCAGGGATCAAATTCTGGTCACTAGGCTTTCAGTGTAAACACTGAAACTGTTTCAGTGGCCTACAAGTTGATTTTTTTTTTTTATAAGTAAGTTAATTCCTGTATACTGTGGGGTTAGAGTTCCTCATATTCTTCATATTCATAATGAAAAGGCTTCTTTTTGTGCTTGAAGTCACAGAACTAGCATTGTGGTCACCTGTACACCATTAGCACAGGGGCCGGCAGATAGCTCAGGTGGACAGACTTCCTGGTGTGTGTGTTTGATGCTCGGCAAGTTGTCGTGCCTCTCCGAGCCTCCTCCCTGCACGGCTCCTGTAAAATTGAAGTTTGGTGGTGAGGTCTTAAATCTCCCCGAAGAATGAAAATGCCTGCTTCAATGTCTAGCATGTGTCAGATACTAAGACCTGCATTAGAGACTGTGAATTAACATATGGAGAAACATCACTTTCCACAGCACGATTCTGGCTGAACAATGGACTGCATGTGGCCCCCAGTTATTTGCCAAAGCTCAGAGTTCTAAGTGTGGGTGAGAGAGTGGAAGGATCGGTGAGGAAGTCAGGAAACAGTGGAAGATATTGAGGTCTTACCACATTCCTGGGTGTTGGGGAAATTCTCAGCTGGTAGATTGCTTGCCCAGCTTGCAAAAATGTCCAGCTGTAATCTCAGCCTCCAGGAGGTGATCCAGAGCTCAAAGTCACCCTCAGCGTCACTGCCTAGTTAGGCCAGCCTGGTCTGCGTGAGACCCTGTGTCTCAAACAAGCAAACAGAAGGAATGTTCTCAGCAAAATAAGTGGAATTCCTGGAGGGGAAAACAGTTTTTATTTGCACATTTACAGGAGATTTTAAGACTTCTTTCATGGGATATGTCTTTCATAGATTTGATCCAGGATTTAGTGTAAAGATGCAGTCAGGTTGTAGGGATAAATCACTTCTCTCCTCAGCTGTCCTGTGCCAGCACCTGGCTCTGTAGATGAGAAGCTGCTGTGGTCAGCCAGCAAGTGACAGCTGCTAGCCCCACCCACAGGGTCAGCTGGCCAGCTCCAGCCATGCGAGGACAGGTCTCATTTTTAATTTGTAAACTGTATAAATAGAACAATTACTATTTTGAAAATGATAGACATGTTGACAGTGTGTTCTCTGTGTATCTTATTTACCTGGGCAAGTGGAAGCTAATTTTTAAATATTAATTGGCAATTTTGCTTTGAATTCACAGTGTTAAATTTTAATCTTTAAAACGGTGTAAGTAACGATTACATTATTACTTTTTAAGGTTAAAAAACATTATAATTTGTTGAAACATTTTTCTTTCAAATCTTAACATTTAAAGATCTCTATAACCCATAGGCTAAAACAATTGGATTTACTAATGTACATTTAAATTATAAGAAAATTTATTTTTACTATATGCTGGCAAGATAAAGATTTTTATGAGGCAGTCTTAATGAAACTCCTAAATTTCATTCTGTGCCTGCGTCTGTAACATAAGCAGTGCTGTTCTCAGGTGAGCGACTCCTTCTTTGAGGTGGAAGCCCTCATGGAGAAGATGAAGCAGTTACAGGAATGTCGTGACGAGGAGGAAGCCAGCCAGGAGGAGATGGCGTCGCGGTTTGAAATAGAGAAGAGAGAGAGCATGTTCGTCTTCTCTTCAGGTAATAACAACGTGAATGTGCTCAGTAGAGTTTCTCTTACAAGCCCAGCTTTGGTTTGGTTTGGTTTGGGTTTTGGTTTTTCAAGACAGGGTTTCTTTGTGTAATGATCCTGGCTGTCCTGTAACTCACTCTATAGACCAGGCTGGCCTTGAACTTACAGAGATCCTCCTGCCTCTGCCTCTGCCTCTGAGTGCTGGGATTAAAGGCATGCCCCACCACCACCTGGCTCAAGCCCAACTTTTTTATTTAAAAGCGGACCTAAATGTGTCCTTTCAGGAAGGCTACTGCATAGATTTTCCCACTCACAAACACTTTCTTAAGGAAGGCAACTGAGGAAAGGGAGGAAAGGCAGATGGCACTAGGGTAAGATTGGAGCCCGAGTCCTGTCATACACTAACACTGTCCCCTTTTGAGCCTGAGTCCTGTCATACACTAACACTGTCCTCTTTTGCCTTCAGTTTTAATTGTAGTATTGGGAAGGGGTTGGCGGGGTGCGTGCATGCCACAGGAAGCATGCGGAAGCCGGGACAACTGTCAAGAGTTATCACCTTTCACCATGTGGGTCCATAGATAAAACTCAGGTTGTTGGTCTTGGTGGCAAGTGTCTTTACCCACTGAGCCCTCTCTCCAGCCCAGAGATGATTCAGTTATCTTACATATTGTCCATATGGGGTACTCTTAACTTAGAGTGCATACTTTTGAGAACTTAAAATGTATAAATTAGAGGAGACCGACAGAGGAGTCAAAGAGAAAACAGAAGCCATGCAGAATTCTATGATTGCTTATTTTAATCACAGAAAATCTCATTTTTACCATATTCTGTTTTGTTGTAAGCAAGCTACTTTTGTATTACGTTTGTATTAAGACTTTCTCGTGGGGTGGCGGTGTAGTTAGTAGACTGTTTGGCATACCCAAAGCCCTGGGTTCCACCCCCAGCACCACGTAAGCCAGGCATGTGGCACACGCCTCTAATCTCAGCACTCAGGAGAGAGAGGCAAGAAGATAAAGTTGTTCAGGGTCATCCTGAGCAGGGTTGCAGCCAGCCTGGGCTACATGAGATGATACGAGAGAGTGTTTGGGTTCATATTTGTTATGTAGTCTCAAAAATAGTTCATCTCACATTTGTTTATGATGGGTAAGATGAATTAGCATCTTGTTTTCAAAAGCTTTAAAATGACTTTCTTTTCATTTCAGATGATGACGAAGCTACACCAGCGAGAGATGTGTCTCGGCACTTTGAGGACACTAGTTATGGCTATAAGGACTTCTCTAGGCACGGGATGCACGTTCCAACGTTTCGTGTCCAGGTAAACCTGTACTTGTGTAACGTCATTGTCTAGAAACCTCTCGCCGTGAAGTGAAGATGCCCCCTGCGCTTGAGAAGTGCGCTCAGTGCTCAGCAGGTCACACACACAGATCAGCAGCGGCTGAGGACTAGGGATTAGCAACACTTCAGGTTATCTCTTCTGCACTCAGTCTTGTACAGTTTCCAGTTTATCAGCAGAATCATGCTGTAGTTTATGTCTTACGTTTATATGTGTCAATATTAAACAGGCGAATTACCACTCTCAGCTTGCCCAATTATCCCTTACAGGCCAGTGTTAAGTAGCAACTCTTTTTATTAGAGTTATGAAGCTAGTTGAACTTTTGAGACTTCTTTGGTTTTCTTTGTCTCCACCCAAACTATCAAATAATGTTTAAAAGAACAAGATTTAGGCACAAGGAGGAGTTGAACTGTGATGAAATATGATAGATCCAGAATTGAAAGGATTGTTGTGTACTAAGGTTTTTGGAGAGAGATGAGAATGCGAAAGGTGTGAGCTGAGAACCGAAGGGCAGCAGAGACTGTAGCTCAGCGCTGGATGTTCCTAGGGCGGGCAAGCCCTGGGGCCGCACAGGTGGCGCAGGGGCTGCGCTCGCATCATCGGCAAGAGAGAGGTGGAAATGCTTTAGTCTCAGCCCAGGAGCCCAGGGAAGGGTGTGAGGAGACCGAATACTGAGCGCTGCAGACAAAGCTGCCAGCTGCCTGAGTGGGAAGAGGTTTCACCCTGCGGGGGTGCCTAAGTGCTGACTCAGCTTACAGTAGGTTCATGGGCACTGACTGACGGTTACGGCCAATGTCAAAGAGATGTTCTAGGGGCAAGCAAGTTGGGGCTTAAGAGTTCTCTGCAGTAGAGGCATCAGAGAGGCTTCATATAGGAAGGAATTAGAAGACTTGGTTACGGGGGTGAAAATTGGGTGGGAGAGAGGATGAGGCGGGTGAGTGGTGGGCAGACTGAACTAGACTTTTGTTTTCATTTTGTTTTGTGGCGTAGTCTTATTATATAGTCCAGAGTGTCTCTAACTTTTGGTCCTTCCTGCTTCATCTCCCCAAGCATTCAGATAATAGGCACTAGCTACCATAGGGCTTGAAAATCCGCAGAATCCAAGGAACATTTGAATGTTGCAGTGCCGGAGCATGGGGAAGAGGCTTTAACCTGTGATGCCCTGGGGACTAGGTGGAGTGCTGCAGAGAGCTGCAGTCTGCGCTCGGCTCCCTCGGTTCTTAAACCTGGCCAAGTTAGAATTCATAGGCCTTTTCACATCGCAGTATGGACATTGAGCGTGAACTGCAGCACCGAGGAAACTGAGTACAATTTCAGCGGGCAGAGCCAGCTGCTAGTGACTTCGCGCTGCACGCTGTGGACACAAAGCTGTTCTGCCATGTTTTAAGTATTCATAATTTCTGTCGTCCCCACGTTCAGGACTACTGCTGGGAAGACCATGGCTACTCTCTGGTGAATCGTCTTTATCCAGACGTGGGGCAGTTAATTGATGAGAAATTTCACATCGCTTACAATCTGACTTACAATACGATGGCAATGCACAAAGATGTCGATACCTCAATGCTCAGACGGGCTATCTGGAACTATATTCACTGCATGTTTGGAATACGGTCAGTCTGCTTCCTCATGCTTATAAAGACATTTCCTTTACACGAAGTATTGGGGTGCCTGCAGACACACGGGCGTGCACACATAACTCATTCTATAGTTCCTGTGCACCACAGAGCCACAGCTTGGGTTCTGTGACAGGTGAGACAGGTGAGGTCTTGACAAGTACAACTGACTTCAAGAAGGGAGAGGAGCAAACTAGTCCCAGCACATAGACAGGAGGCACAGCTAGTCACCGAACATCTGTATCCTCTTCTGTCCCTGGCCTTCATAGTTCCTGAAATTCAGCTCCTCTGAAGAGCACCCACTCCTGCACTGCTTGGGACTCTCTCGGTCCTGTTGGCTCTCCTGCCTGCTGTGTTCTGTAGGAAATATAACATCTTCTACCTTCTCATACTCATATTCTGTACCGTATGGCTTTCTGGTTATCTCAGCCGATAAATCTGCTTTCTCGAGTATGGCTTTATCAGAGACCTGCAAGCTCTCTTTAATTCACACTGCTCATGCTTTTGAAATACACCCAACCAGTTTTAAACCAATTCCTACTCATCAGTCCCCAGACTATTGACTTCGGCCTCCTTGGGCGGTTTTAGGATTAGCTTTGCCAAGAACGTTCCCCTTTTACACTGAAAGCACAGTTGGTACCTTGCAGGCCTGTATGTCCTGAAACACAGGATTCAGTGCTTGGAATAGACATTGCTGCGTGCAGGCATCTCAGCCTCTCCTAAAGTGACACCGTGAGATTCTGAGACCAGCCAGCTTTTCTGCCCCACTCACCCCTGACTTTTACCCCAGCTGTCCCCAGAAGCTTACACAAGTAAATTACCATCTTAGGTGTGTGATAGTACCAGTAACAAATATAAATTCTTGAGCTGGGTGGTGGTGGCACACGCCTTTAATCCCAGCACTCAGGATGCAGAGACAGGCAGATGTCTGAGTTTGAGGCCAGCCTGGTCTACAAGAGCTAGTTCCAGGATAGTTTCCAAAACTTCAGAGAAACCCTGTCTCGAAACACACACACACACACACACACACACACACACACACACAATGTTCTTTATTTCTTCTCTGCTCCCTTCAGCGTTGGTTTCACTGTGGTTGTGTGTTGGTGATTGTGAATAGGTGGTTGCTAGGTGCCCAGTGCAGCTGCGTTGGTACTGTCAGCTATGGGAGTACTCTGCTTGGGCACTAGAAACCGTCTGTTCTTCCCTACTTCTTCCTTTTCGCTTTTCCATCCCACCCATTTCAACATCATAAAGCCATAGCGTTTCTGGGACTAACTGTGCATACAATGAGGAGAGAATTTTGTGTTTACGTCGGCGTGTGCTGCACATAGGAAAGAGATTACTGCACACTGACAGTAGTCCATCCTTATGTCTTTTCACAGATACGATGACTATGACTATGGCGAGATTAACCAGCTATTGGACCGTAGCTTTAAAGTCTATATCAAGACTGTTGTCTGCACTCCTGAAAAGGTTACCAAAAGGATGTACGATAGCTTCTGGAGGCAGTTCAAGCACTCTGAGAAGGTTCGTGCTCGTGGTGGCTGGTTTACCTGTAATTCGCAGTGCTTATTACAGTCCTTCACATAGTCGAGTGGCTCTCCAACCCCTGCCTCATCTCGAGAGCCTGAACATCATTCCAGAACGTCTGTCTCGGGAACCTACTGAGAGAGGTCTATATCATGAGAAGTACAAGAATAGACAAGAAGGCTGGACTGTCCTCAGAAAACTGGCATAGCTGTCTCCACCTAAGGCCATTGGGCAAAAGCTTTTAAAACGTGGGCATAGGCAGAAACAGGTTCTCTTTGAAGCATGTTTTTAGAAGTTAGTGGTTTGTCAGAAAATTCTAAAAGTCTGACAAAGCAGCGCCTAGATTTTCTGAACTATAACAAATATGCAGTCAAATGTAAATAGAATAATACGACATTTATGCCAAAGGAGTCGGATATTGTGCTGATGAAGACTTAAGTTACTTGGTAGCACATAGAATACACACTTGGCCCTTCAGTCGTGTTTCTGCATCCATATGTTGAGTCAACTGAGGATCACAAAAGTCACTACAATTGTATTTGTGCCAAATATGTGCCTGTAGTTTGTCATAATTCCCCAGACAGTGTACCAACCATTTATATGGCATTTACATTGTAGTGACGGGAGGCTGTGCATTGATCATGTATCTAATATGCTATTTTAGTACAGGGGACTAGAACAGCCATGGGTTTGGGTAGCCAAGGAGAATCCTGAAATCAGTTACTCATCATAGCAAGGGACGAATAACTGTACTCATGTGGGACATTCGAAAATTGAATGTGCTGAGAAACTGTGGTCTTTTTATAATCTGTTCTTACATGATGCTGTCTTTTATATGCAGGTTCATGTTAATCTGCTTCTTATAGAAGCGAGGATGCAAGCAGAACTCCTGTATGCTCTGAGAGCCATTACCCGCTATATGACCTGATGCCTCTCCTCCTTAAAGATGATTCTGGAATGAAGAGCAAGTGTACTCTCCAAGGGGACGGCTCCAAGCCCCAGGACCAATGGTAGATAAAAAGAATTCGGAAATCCGTTGTGCCATGATTCCTTTAGTGTCTGCTCTTTTACTGCGGGATGCCACTGCTTATGGGCAGTGGGTGCCAGCGGCGTCGGTGTGAGAGCTGTGAGGGAAGGCTGCTGGTCACGGCGCTCGCTTTCTCACGGTGCAGGGTGCTGGACGCTTGTTTCAGCACAGCGACTAGTCATTCTCCAAATCCTGCCGCTCTCGCGTTCTAGGAGAACAAGAATTGGAGTGTGTAAAGACTGGGCCTTGGGTACTAAGTTTATACATAAGGAATCGCGCAGCTCTCGGTGCTGCTGTGGCTGGGGACAAATGCGTGGCTGCTCCAGCTAAGCTACTAGTGATTAAGGCGAGCACCGCTACTCCCTGAGCCTACGTGCGTACCTTGTGTGGTTTTCAACTAAACTTGTACACGTTCTTCTTCTCTCGCGTCTAAAAAGCATAGAATTATTACTCACGGCTCAGCAGAGACCGTGTTGATGGCAACAGTCTGTTTCCTTCAGTATAGTTTTTAAAATTCAGTTAGTGGGCAATATTACAGTGGCATTCTTAAAAGATTTCCTCCAAAGAGCAATCTTCTGATGAAAGTGTGAAAGGAGAATGGGCTATCTTTTGCTATGCTGTTTCCCACGATCTTCTGACACTGGAGGGCAGCTGTCTTGTGCAGGGAATGTGGAAACTATTGCTGCCAACATCTGCACAGTCCCAGGAGCATCCTGCCCTGCGGGCTCCAGTTGACCTCGTTGACCCTGACTTTGAAGGTCGTGAAGCTCCTTACAGAATAAAGCTGGAAAATATTTTAGTGAGGCTGTCAAATTTGTATCTTGATTTACAAAATGCTAACTTTGAGATACAAACATTGAAAAAAAATGTATTAAGTACTTTGTATTCTGGAACCGTGAATTGCTTTTGAAGTCTGTCAGTATTATTGATATTTTTCAATAAAGAATAATTTTCCGCAATTTGCTGTCTTAATTTCACAAAGTCCTACTTTAGCTTCACAGTTAGTAACAGAATCAGTTTCAGTTCTGAGCGAAAGAGACTCCCACTTAAACTGGAATCAGATGAGTGACGGATACTAAATGGAAAACCGTTTTGAACAGTACAGATTTATACAGCGAAGCGGGGGCGGGGGGGGGGAGTGAGACAGCTTGGCCCTTGGCCCTTGCCTTGAAGGATGTTATTGTGGTCCATCTCTCAGCACTGTATCTAAACACATAAAAGGTTCATTTTGGCCTGTGATTCTGAGTGCCAGGAAGACTGACCACCTGATTCGAGCCACATACTATCTGCTCGAGATAGAGGAGCAGAAGGGAAATGAGAGCCAAGCTCTCCAGATCGTGAACCCATCCTATATGAAAAGAAATCATCCATTGATTGAGTTCCATTCCCAGGAACCAAAGCAAGCCCTTCTCCTGGATCCCACAGCCCAACTCTAGAACCTCTGGAGGACACCCTCAAACAATAGTAGATACACACCCCGTGAGAAGCTTAGACATCCAAATAGGTCTGCTTCGTTAACTGCAGGGGTGGCATGCCGACGGAGCGCTGTGATCCCAGCACTGAGAGTGGAGCCAGGCAAACCAAGAGTACAAAGTCATCCTCAGCTATGTAGGAGGACAACTTAGCTGCTGCCCCAACAAGAAAAGGGAATGCAAATCTTTCCAGTTAGCATCATCCACATGATCCTTTCATGTATTTGCATGTGCCTCTGCCCTCTGCCGGCTGCCATTTGTCCCCTGCAGTGCAAGTGAATCTGGTAAGTGACTGCTGGACAGTTCTGGTTCTGCTCCCCCTACTGCTCCTGCCTCTTGTCTTTATTTGCTAGTTGTCTGGAAAACAAAAGGTTTGTAGTAGCAGATCTGATGAGGAGAGTGCTCACAGTAAAGAGTGCTCTCACTAGAGAGTGCTCACAGTAGCAGATCTGATGAGGAGAGTGCTCTCAGTAGAGAGTGCTCACAGTAGAGTGCTCACAGTAGAGAGTGCTCATAGTAGCAGATCTGACCAGGAGAGTGCTCAAAGTAGCAGATGTGAGGAGGAGAGTGCTCACAGAACACAAAAGCATGAACTGAGCCCATGAAGCTTCTCATCATGTGGAAATCAGACAGAAATGGAACATTTAGTGAGTCAAAGTCATGAAAAGAAAGAGTAGTTAGTAAAACTGATAATCAGTGCTTCCTGAGAACTCAGGGCTTTTCGAAACACGCAGAATTTCTAATTTTTCTGTGTATTTTTCTTTTAAGTTTCCAAAATATCTAGGTAAAGAAGCTCACTCTACAGGCTGTCAAAACTTTGTCTTCACCNCAGTAGAGAGTGCTCATAGTAGCAGATCTGACCAGGAGAGTGCTCAAAGTAGCAGATGTGAGGAGGAGAGTGCTCACAGAACACAAAAGCATGAACTGAGCCCATGAAGCTTCTCATCATGTGGAAATCAGACAGAAATGGAACATTTAGTGAGTCAAAGTCATGAAAAGAAAGAGTAGTTAGTAAAACTGATAATCAGTGCTTCCTGAGAACTCAGGGCTTTTCGAAACACGCAGAATTTCTAATTTTTCTGTGTATTTTTCTTTTAAGTTTCCAAAATATCTAGGTAAAGAAGCTCACTCTACAGGCTGTCAAAACTTTGTCTTCACCAGAGGATTTTTTTCTTTTTTAAAATGAGTCTTGGATGAGGTTCTAGGGTTCAGATTTTGAAATCTGACTTTTTGGTAAAATTAGAGGATTTGTTTTCCCAGTACTTGAGTATTGAACCCAGAGCTCAGACATGGTAGGCAGGCACCCAGGAGAAACTTTATCAGACCAGGCATAGCGAACTATAATATGGTTGGACCCCAGCCTCCGTGTTTGTCATGCTGAGGCTGAACCTCCATATAACAGATGATACTGTAGAAACCCAAGAACAAATTTAACAATTTGGCTATTCAGAATTGATTTTGACAAAGTCCATATGTCAATAAATAAAATGTTGGGGAGGTACAGTTCCATCAAGATGCTATTTAATCAAATCTATCCACACGATTGTGTTGTGTGTGGAACAAGGCCACAGTTGGGGTCCGAGAGCAGCAGGGGCAGCAGGGTGGCCTGCTGGGGAGCTCCATGCCTTCATGATGACCTTGTATGTATACTGTGACAGCGGGCATGAAGTGCTACCCCAAGCAGGAGACAAAGTTAACGACAGCCATGCCTTTGTGAGATAGCTGCTTGGGACCCAGCAGAGCCCTTTCCCAGCACAGCGAGAATGAAGGAAAACCTCCCAGAGCCTGCTGCCCAGGACAGAAAAAGTCCAGCTTCTGCCCAGGTCCGGCGTGTCTGACCGCTGAGACTGCCTTTTTGTCTCACTTGGCTCGGCAGTAGTGGGGCTTTTGGAGTTGTTGAGAGCCGCGGTTCTCAACATTCCTAATGCTGTGACCCTTTAATCCAGTTCCTCATGGTGCGGTGACTCCCGACCATAAAATTATATCATTGCTACTTCAGAACTGTAATTTTGCTGTTATGAATCATAACTATCTGATAGGCAGGATATGTGACACCCCCTCCCAAAGGGGTCATGACACTCTGGATGCGAACCACTGGTTTAGATGCTTCTGAAAACAGGTTGTGAGCCAGTTCACTAGAATAGCTCAGAGATGCAGTTCTGAGGGCGGGTAGGGGGGGCAGCCAGAGAGTGCTGAGAAGGAGCAGAAACACTGCGTGGGCCAGAGGGAAATGCGAGCAGTTCTAAGAGCCACACAGACCGGGACAAAAGCCTCACACACACATTCTAGGGCCTTGACAAAGTCCAGAGCTTCCAGCCAAGTTGACTGATGGAGATTTTTCTGTACAAAGCCAGTCTATAAACAGTGGGAGAGAGGTAAAATGAGAGCCAAAGTTACATTTTAAGTTTTAATTACTACGCCTAAGAGTTCCATCAAACAAAAAAATGTCTGTGATCTGGTAGCCCCCGCCCAGAGACAGATAGTTCCCGAAATGCTGGAGGCTATTGTTTATGGGAGATAAGCCGTGTGTTTTTCACTCCCTTAAACAAGTTCCTTTGACCCATCTGCACCGGATGTGCTTGATCACATGTGGGTGGGAGGTTCACAGGCAGTAAATATGTCAGGATGAACACGTGCCCCTGATTGGATGTAGGTTGGAGGTACGTTAGGGTGTGTCCTTGCCCCTCACTAGACCTGATGGAAATACTTAAACGACTGTAAGCCCTGATTCGGGGCCATTTTCTGGAAACCCAGAGGTGGAGCTGCCCAGAGCCCATCCACCTGGCTGGTACTTAATTAAAGTCTGCTTCACATTTGATATAAACTGTGGTACTGGCCTTATTCTTCATCAGTGGATTAACAGTGGCTTCAATCGCAACAAAACCTACAAGGCATACAGAGGGATAGAGAACCATATGTCAATCAAAGAAATATCTTCCAAACCCTAAAGAAAGAGTTTTCAGGCTGGCCATGTTGGGGAAGCCTTTTATCCCAGCACAGTGAGGCAGAGGAAGGCAGATCTCTGCAAGGCCTGCCTGGTCAGTAGAGTGAGTTCCAGGCCAACCAGAGCTACATCGTGAGACCCAGTCTGAAAAAGAAAGAAATCGATTCTGTGTCAGGTAAGTAAATCCCTCATCAGGAACTAAGACGTAAAGTAGACATAGGCTGGAAAATTATTTAAATGTTAGCAGAGGAAAAACTGCGCCAAAGAACCCAACAAATTCTGGAGCTGAAAAATACCAAGTTCATGAAAAGCTTATGAGCATAGCCTGTAATCCCACTATTTGGGGGTGATGCAGGAGCACCCTGAGTAAGCTTGAGGCCAGCATGAGGGACAGAGCAACATATACATAAATATTATATATACACATACCTACATGATGGAATAAGGCCTGTATCAGGACCAAAGCCCTGATTTTATACTCTGCAGCCTCCAGGACTGTGAGCAGTAAATAAATGTACAGTGTCTGTGCTTTGTCCTGGGCGAGGACACTACAGTGTCCTCCACGGAAGGCAATCCGCACGTTGTGCCGGTACTATTTGGTCTCACTGGTATTTCTTTGCAGGGAAGAAATCTGTATTCTAAAATTTATATTTATAAAATATTTATGTTATTTATATTCTAAAATTGTATCTTTTTCAATTTCTTAAGTTGAATTCTAGGGCCTCATACAGGCGAGACAAATACCTGGGGCTCATGTGCATGCCCAGCCCTCTGTTTACCCTTTGAGATGGTCTCATCTAGTCAAGACTAGTGGCCCAGGATGGCCTCCTGAGCAGGCCTGTGTCACTATGTCTGGATCAAAAATTCACCTTGAATCTCAAAGGGTCTTGAATAAACCAAACAAACTTCGGGTGGGGGGGCACAAAGTCGAGGGTCTATATAAAATAAGATCAGGTAGGGTAACATGCCCCTCTTGTAACACCAGGACAAACAAGAGAACATTTTATGTGGGATGTCCTTCTGTATATGTGTTACATTTATTAGCATAGTAAAGCCAGGTGGGAAATCAGAACAGAGATATGGAGAGAGAGTAGATGGAGTCAAAGAGATGCCATGGAGCTGCCAAAGGAGAAAGATGCTCACCGGAACCTTACTGGTAGGCCACAGCCTCATGGCAATACACAAATGAATAGAAATGTGTTAATTTAAGATATAAAAGTTAGCCAGGAATATGCCTGAGTCATCAGCCAAACAGAGTTGTAATTAATATAGTTTCTGTGTAATTATTCGGGTCTGGGTGGCCGGGAAACGAACGAACAAGCAGTCTCTGTCTGCAAACAGTGGAGCAGGGAGATGCTCTGTGGAGAAGCAGAAACACATGGGAATGTACATACATACAAATGACCCTGACAAGTGGGACGGGACCACCCAGAGAGGGCAGGACAGTCCCTTCAGCAAATGATGTTGGGGAAAGTAGAGCTACCTGGAAGAAATAAAGTTGGGCCTTCCCCTTTCACCACACACAGAAAATAACTCAAGGCCAGGAGATGGCTCAGGGGTAAGAGGGCTGACCACCCAACCCCCAGCCCCCCTGCAGTGGAAGAGAGAACCGACTCCTCAAAGCTGTCCTCTGACCTCCCTGTACACTGTGGTGGGCACCCCCACTGGCCACAAACAGAAATAAGCGTTAAAAAGAGAACAATCCTCAAAGGTTTAAATGTAAGAGCTCCCTCAACCTACCAAACTCCAGAAAACACTGGGGAAACTTGATATTGGTGTTGGCCAGGGTTTTTCTGGGACTATGACACTCAGACCACAGACAATGGAAGAGAAAAAAAAAAAACCAGCAGAACTACATCAGACTTTAAATGTGGAAATGATAAGGACACCAGAGTGAAAGGCAACTGGTAAAATGGTAGAAAACGTTTGTAAATCACGTGTAATCAATAATGTACAAAAAGGACCCTAAGAAGAGCCTGAGGAGGAATTGCAGTGGCCAAGACAAGAGACTTCCCCGCCTCCGTGAGAGACATACTTCTGCCGTCAACCCTGACAAACTATGGTGTTTTTGTTATTATAGTCTGAATTAAGACACCACTTCTTAGGACGTATAAAAATAATTAAACAAGACATCAAAGCAACATTTGTGCACCCAAATTCATAGAATCATCATTCAAAACAGCCACGGTTCAGAGGCAGTGAGGATGTCCCCCAGTGGGTGGGTGGGCAAAGTGTGATCTATACACATGGAAGCACAGAGGTGTAGGTGTGTGTGTGTGTGTGTGTGTACAATGTAATATGACTGAGTCTTAAGACGGAATTAATTCTGTTGCTTGCTGTGGCAGATGAACCGTGCGGACTGTACCAAATTAAATAAGCCAGCCCCAAAAGACAAATACTATATGACACCATTTATGTGAGACTATCCAATGTCACCAAACTATGGAATCAGAAAGGGGGGGGGCAGGAGGAGGTACGGAAACTGACTAATGGGTAAAAAGTTCCAGCATACAGGATACGTTTCTGGAGACCTGCTGCAGAACAAGGTGGGTTTACCTCACATTACTGAAGTGCGGCTTCAAAGCATTGCCATGCTGCCCGTGAGCCGGAAGGTGCCCTGTGGGTGTCATGAGGGCAGAAAGACACTGCCTAGAGCAGTGGTCTCAACCTTCCCAGTGCCGCGACCCGTTAACACATTTCCTCTGTCGCGGTCATGAACCATAATGTAAATATCTGATACGTGACCCGTGAAGGGGTTGTTCGACCCCAAAGGGGTGGTGGCCCACAGGTTGAGAACTGTTGGTCTAGGGAACCTAATGGGAGAGAAGAGGGGTGAGAAAGAAGGGGTGGGTGCTGGGGGAAATGTGTTCAACATACTATTACACACACACACACATACACACATATATGGAAACTTCAAAAAGAAAACAAGAGGGGGCTGGAGAAATCTCTTAAGAGCCAGTTCCCAGTACTAGCTGCTCTTTCAGAGGACCTGGGTTTAAGTCCCAGAACGCACGTGGTGGCTCACAACCATATATACCTGCAGGCAAAACACCCGCACATATTAACTTCAAAAAAATGAAGGGAAGATTTTATGTTTTTATTTGCTCCCCTTCCCTGAAAAAACTTACACTTGCAAACAGGTGGTGGGAGAGGGCCTGGCCTCCCTGAGTCTGGGGGAAGGGTTTGGTGTGGAGGAGAAAAGGGGACTCCACAGGGAGCTTGTAGTTACAAGTACTGAGGGAGGATCTGTTTTGAGTGCAGAAGGACTTGCTTATTTTTACTGGAAGAATATGTAGCTTTCTGTGTGTTGTGAGGAGGTCGCTTGTTGTTCCTGGCTGCTCACCCCTGAAATAATCACACAGAAACTATATTATTTAAATCACTGCTTGGCCCATTAACTCTAGCTTCTTATTGGCTAACTCTTACATATTAATCCAACCCATTTCTATTAATTTGTGTATCGCCAGGTGGCTGTGGCTTACCAGCTAAAGTTTTGTCTCCAGTGGGGCTACATGGCTTCTCTCTGACTCCATCCTTCTTTCTCCCAGCATTCAGTTTAGTTCCCCCCCACATACTAGCTCTGTTCCCCTATAGCTTACTATAGGCCCAAAGCAGTTCCTTTATTAGCCAAGGATATCACAGTATACAGAGGGAAATCCCACATCATCTGTGGATAAAACAGACTTCCATCCTTAGTGCTTGAAGAAGTGCTTGCCGAGGTTAGACCCTGGAGCTTACATGGATTCCATCTGTTAGGCTGAACCTACTGCATGTTTGGATGGATTATGACTGGCCCTGCCTCTGGAAACATTCCAAGGAGCCTTCAGCAACCCCTTCAGTCTGGGGTGCCTACCTTAACCCCAAGGTCACATTTGGGGCTAAAATAAACTTTCTGTACCTTCTTTCTCCAAGCAGAACTGCACATCTCCTTTTGGCTACTCTAGGCTGACAATTACAGTCACATTGCTTTGTCTTTTTAAAGTCAAAATTTATTCAAAGTCAAATTTGACCCCTCTGAGGGGAGCAAACAGACCCCCTCATAATAATTACAGAGAGCCTTTAAAACCCGCTGACTGGATGCTTTATTCAAAACTACACTGTGTTTTAATAATCTAGTCAATCTGGAACCAACTAAGAGACCCTCTGTGCAAGTTGCCTGCAGGGCATTTCCTGGAAAGCTCAACTGAGGGAGGTAAACCTTCCCTCACAGAGGTCAGCCATTCTCCCCCAGGCTGCCCAGACACAAAGAGGTCTGAGGGAAACACAGGCTTCTGCCTTCCAGCCTTCACACTGGCTGTCAAGGTTTTTTTTTTTTTTTTTTTCCGCCATTGCTGCTGTCTTCCATGGCCATGGGATTTCAGCTTCTTTAGTCTCCAGTACGGACTGAAGACCAGACGCCCTCCAGGAATCCTCTAGGCCTTCAGCACTGAGGCTGCAGAAGCCTTCAGTCTTCCGGACCGACCACAGTGTCCAAAATGCAGACAACCATTGTTGGAGTTCCCAACCAGTAAGACAACATAGGAAATCTCCTTTGATCATATATTTATATTCATGCTATTGGTTCTTCTCCTCTAAGAACCCTGACTCGGGAATACACTAAAACAATTTTGTTGTATGAGCTCAAAAATTTAGTTCACTGTCTAAGGCCCCCATGGCTAGAAGCAAGCTAGGAGTCAACCAGGAATGCTGCACAACTAAGCATGCACTTTCTAATCTGTCACATCGTCCCTCTTAGACACAGTCTAACGAGAAAAGAACATCTAATCTGGTCAGTGAATTGCAAAAGAAAAGCAAGGCAAAGTACTCTTTTTCATCTGTTTTATTTAATTCAAGAAATAGGTAGATGGAGCTGGAGAGATGGCGCAGTGGTTAAGAGCACTGGCTGCTCTTGCAGAGGACCTGAGTTTGGCTCCTGGCATCTCCATACAGGAGCTCAAAACCATCTGTAAGCCCAGTTCCAGGGGATCTGACACCCTCTTCTGAATTCAGGGGAATCCACCCACACAGGGTATGCTTACACAGAAACATACATTCACATAAATAAAAAAAATTAAATCTAATAAAAAAAGAAAGTAGGATCTGGAGAGATGGTTCCGTGGTTAAGAGCACTGGCTGCTCTTGGCAGAGGACCTGAGTTTGATTCCCAGCACCCACAAGACAGCTCACAACCATTTAGAACTCCAGTCTCAGATCCGACGCTCTCTTCTGGCCCCCAGAGGTACTGCATGCATAGGGTGCACAGATAAAATGCAGGCCAAACATCCATACAAACAGAAGAAAAATTAAACTAAAAATCTAAAAAGATAGATGACCTAAAGCAATATTTCCCCCTGGTCCCGTGCTGGGATCAAACCCAGGGCCCGGAACCTGGCAATCAAGGGCTCTGTCTCTGAGCTCCATCCCCAGCCTTCCCAGCAGTCCCTTCTCTCCTGCTTAGTCCTTCTCTTACTCTGAGAACAATAAAATACTAGTCTGAGGCAAGGAACTTATTTTTAGATGTAGCAGGAGGTGGAAAAGATGCTCACACAGTCGCATGTCTTCCTGTAGACCGTTCCTCCCATGCACAAACTAAGTCTCCATTGCCTGGTTCTTCACTAGTGAACTGGCAAGTGCGTTCATTCCAAAGTGGTCAGATCGGGATGTTTAAGGATATTTCTAAGCGATTTAGAGGCAAATAGAAAGAGAAGTCTTAAAAACGTGTATATTTCCGTCTCACATCTCTCATAGCAGAAAAAATATATGTATTCATTTTTTCCTAGAAAAAGAAGAAGTGCTTATTTCTTTCAAAATACATAGGCTATTCACTAAAATCAGTATTCTCGAATTCTCCACATGTGTTAGTACTGAGGAACAGTCATGCTTTTACCACTTCCCAAGAATGAGGGAGGCCTGACTTCCCAGGTCTGCCTTTAGCCTCTGTCATGTTAGAAAGAAGGGATGGGCAGGGGCTCCAGGGCCGTGTGGTGACTCTGAATTCGCTTCAGAAGCTGCTGTGCCACAGGTTTGAACTCCGTTTCCCAGTGGAGTCGATGATAGCTTTTTAGGTCCTGGTCAAAACTTCCAGCCAGGGCTAATTCTTCATCTGTATTAGAAAAGAAAATCAAAACGAGAGCAGTTACGTGGAGTGTGATCACACTGAATAGAGCGTTTCCCATTGGAGTGGGGGTGGAGGGGGCGGGGGGTAGAGGGATGGGGATGGCAGGCTTTTCACTCCGGGTTATCTTAAATACACCATGACTGATGTGACTCGGTGATATACGATGTGATCTGGGACTAAAAGACGTGTATATTTATTTATTTATTTGGTCTGTGTGCTTTTGAGATAGGGTCTCTTATGTTGCCTAGGCTTATACTAATCTGTAACTCCTGAACCCATATGATTCTCCTGTTTCAAATTTCCCAGCAGAGGAGACCACAGGCTCATACTCTGAGAAAGAAAGCTATTTTAATGGGCACTCTTTTGAACTTCACAAATAGTTGAGAACAGTGTGTGTGTGTGTGTGTGTGTGTGTGTGTGTGTGTGTGTGTTTAATTTACTTGGGTCTGTTTTGGTTATTTTTATATTATTTTATTTTTATCATTATTAATATCTCTGGGTTGTAAGCCTGTGTACCATGCACATGTGTGGGTTTGTGGAGATCAGAAGAGGGGACTGGATTCCTTGGAACTGATTATGAGTGCTGGGAATCAGGACAGTGGCTTAGAATTTCAGAACCTCAGCATTCAGCCTCTGGAGTGCTAAGTGCTGTGACTGCCAGCATGCACCCACAGGTCCCTGCAAGCCAGCATGCACCAGACCATCCCTGAAAGCCAGCATGAACCAGACCACCCCTGCAAACCAGCATGCACCAGACCACCCATGCAAGCCAGCATGCACCAGCATGTCTCTGTAAGCCATTATGCACCAGCCTACCCCTGCAAGCTAGCATGTACCAGCACGTTCTTGTAAGCCAGCATGCACCAGCCCACCCTTGCAAGCAAGCATGCACCAGCCCACTCCTGCAAGCCAGCATGCACCAGCATGCCCCTACAAGCCCGCATGCACCAGCATGCTCCTGCAAGTCAGCATGCACCAGCATGCCCCTACAAGCCAGCATGCACTAGCATGCTCCTGCAAAACAAGTATACTTTAGTGTCTCAATTTTAAAAAACAATAATTTGTTGTTGTTGTTTTTTAAGAAAAAACCCCTCTTAGATCTCTTAGATTGAAGTGAGCTTTTCTTCCAATAATTTCCTAAATTTCACACATCTGTTTACATCCAAAAGTCAATGACAACTTCTCAGAATAAGTGGGGAATAGATGATTTCATTATATGTGCTTCATAAAGGTTAATTACTCCAATGATGGAAAGATAGGAATCTCTTGGGAAAGTGGGCCAATTCTCCACCCCACACTTCCTATTAAAAAAAAAAAAACTTGGGGATGTGGAGAATCTTAACGACTATCTGAGTCTCCAAAGAGAACACAAAAAATGCAGAAAAGCACTTGTCAAGATAAGATTAAAAATAAGTTTCATTTGTTTAACATAGAGCACACTGAATTATTCTGTGGACACACTTAAGTATCCCCACCCCACAGTCCTCACTAGACACGGCCTCTTTGCTGTTCCCATTGGCCTCACCTCACCCCCTAGGGGACAGACTTCAAGAACTGCTCTGGCTCTGCCATTCCTAGCTCTCTGGCCTAAGGTAGAGAACTTACCTAGTGAGCACTGAGTCCCAAGACGCCCACAAATCCTGCTACTTACACGATATGCAAACATGATACAGGAGCAATTGGAGCCCTTATACAGGGCTTGCTGCAGCAGACATCTGTGCAGGGTGTACTTTGCACCGAGGGCGTCAGTGGCACCAGCACTAGATAAGGAGGGTAGGATCCCCGCTTGGACTGTCCCCTCCCCTCCTCGGGAACAAGGCAGAGTTATGGGGCTCTGAGATAAGTTCAATGCAGACACAAACACTCCAGCCAGGCCTCTATGGAGACCTTGTAAGCAAACCTGGCCCTCTCCACCGGTGAGATAACCCAGGCCTCGAGCCGGGAGGGCACTGCCTGTGTTCCATGCCTTCAAAGGCCTTCCTGTTTGGCTTCCTCTGGACAAGAAGAGCCTGCTAGACTGAGTGACTCCAGATTTCTAGACCATCTTCCTGTTTGCTCTTTTCTAGATCTTTCTGAGCACTAAACATTTGCTGGCAGAGTCTGTTTTCTGTGCTTTCCTAAGGTATGTAGTTCCTAGCAGTGGGACCCTTTATGACTCCCTTCTCTGCTAAAGCCATGGATACATTTGGTGATTTGGCATATTCTCTGTTGGGGGAGGGGTTGTTTGGTTGTTTGGTTGATTTGGTTTTTCAAGACAGGGTATCTCTGTGTAGCCCTGGATGCCCTGGAACTCACTCTGTAGACCAGGCTGGCCTCAAACTCACAGAGATTCGTCTGCCTCTGCCTCCCGAGTGCTGGGAGTAACATGTGTAAGATGTTTTTGGTTTTTAATCTAATGTTAGCACTCTGTTGGCCTTGAGCCCAAGCCTATATGGAAATCAGTTCATGAGTAGTCAGACCATATTAGCTCTAAGTCAGGAGAGACAAGATAAAGATAGTTAAAAAGCTACCAGTAAGTAAAATACAGAAAGAAAAAGTGCACTAAAAAGTGGCGCATTACATTAGGGTTAGAGTTCTGAGCGTGTGCTGCAAGGAGCGGCAGAGGCTGATCCACTTAAATGCAGCTCCATTAAATGTCCTGCGGCCTGCAGGAAGCAGTATTTTTGTTCCATGACTCTCTACATACTTATTTATATAAATAACAAGCAAATGCTACCTTTTTGTGTGTGCAGTGATATATCTGGCATCTTCCTTACTACTTCAGTTTTTAAACATATTGGTTCTAATCGACTCAACTGATGGCAATAGCCACAGTGTAAACAGCACTGATCTTGATAACCAGTCATTCTTACGTTCTCTCTGTGCACTGCACACTTCCTAAGTTCCTACTAAAACTCCCACTGGAATGCTAGGCCACACTATACCCTTGTCACAAAACCTGATGCCAGGACACAAGTACTTCAGGGTGAGTGCACAGTAACTGAATTTAGGACAAGCAGGATGGCCTGGCAAGTTTAAGGTGCCTGCTGCGAGGCCTGGCAACCTGAGTGTGATGGAAGGAAAGAACTGCCCTCTAATAAACTGTCTTCTAATCGTCATCTGGGTACCATGACATGTTCAAGTGCACACACACTTATGTACACACACAC
>NW_026068065.1:2219741-2227723 GCF_014885135.2 Alexandromys fortis | reverse complement strand
TATATATATATATGCTTATATATATATATATGTGAATGAAGTATGTGTGTGTTTATCTTTGGGGGAAAAGACATGGTACTAGGGAATTTCAGACTATATGGTTATGCTGAAGATCATCACTTTATGGGTTTTATTTTACTTAGGTAACTTTCAGTGTTCTACTTTTATTACATATGTTCTCAAAACCAACACTTATGTCTTGAAACAGGCTTCTGTGATTTAACAGCGTGTTCTGTTTTTAACACAGTCGGTCTCTTTAGGTCCTTTTAAAAGAACTGAAATTCAAGTGCCCTGTCCCACATGCCCATGTGGTACAGTCTGGCACAGCACAGCATGGCCCTGCCTGAGTTCCGAGAGCCACAGTAGTGAGACAGGTCAAGCTGCAGTCCAGGCTACATAGCCTGCAGCCCCCAGGCCTTAGGATTCACAAGGAGGGCTGGGGCATTGGCTCAGTGGTCCCTTAGATTCTCAGAACCCGAACACGGTCCATGCCAGCTCACCAGTATCCGAGCCCCGCGAGACTCAGCAGGGGCATCCTCGGAGGATGCTGGCCGGTGAGGTGACCTGACCGTTGGGCCTCCGAGCACACACACATACACACACATACACACACACACGTGTATATGCACTCACACATATGTAGAAACCTGTGTGGTTTGTTCCGTGAGCTGGCTGCCTGGTCAAACTGAGCTAGTTAGCTCCTCACACCACAGTGGCCCTCTGGAGATTGCTAGAATCACATGTGCTGGGCACACAACAGAGGAAAACACAGTCCCATCTTTTGCTGTAGTATCACCTTTGGCAAGTCATGTCTCCTAAGTGACAGCACTCAGCTAACAACCTCAAAAACACCCTGGGAGTGTAGGATGAACTTAGAAAAACAATAATACAGTACAGACACGCTGACACGCCGGGCTGCGGTTGGAGGATGGCAGATTTGCGGTTAGCCTGGACAACAAGATGGCCTGTTGCTACACCAGCCGAAAGTAACGAACTTCAATGAAAAGTGTGTAGCAGTACTCTTAACCTAAGGTAGCCAACACCCCTCCTCGCCAATCCACAGCTTTCACCAAGCACCTTCCTTCCAGGGACCCTGGGAGCCAAGAAGTGAAGCGTACAAAGCCATCAGGACGGCGAAATCACCGGCCATGCATTATGACTGACCGCTATGTTAGCAGCCGAGGGTCCCTGTGATGAGACCATGACTGTGGGCGCTCAGAAGCCATGAAACCTGCAAGGGGGTATACAGCAGGTGTGGGCGCCGAAGGCTGGAGGAGCCCTGTGAAACTTGGGAAAGGAGTAGTAGGCAATAGACCAATGACAACCAAATGCCTTCCGGGGATTCTGCCCTGCCTACAGCTCTTCTGGCTGTCCTTACAGGCTGTGTGGCCCTGACCCCTCTGCTATTTTCTCACCTGTGTGGTAAAGGTCACCGATCCGCAGCAAGGGCCCTTACCTAAAAACGATGACAAGAGGACAAGGAGCGTGTTGGTGTCTTCATCTCCGAAGCACGATGATGCACTTGTGATGTTTTCACTGAAGTTCCACAAGGTCTTGCACACCAAGCAGGCCAGCTGCCAGTCGCCAGGACCAAACTCTCTTAAGCAATCCACTAGCCTGAGGGAGGGAGGTCACACTGAACCGTCCATGGATCAGAATTTGGCTTGCAGTTTTGCATGGTTGGTATGATGGCTAGCCTTCTGGATTCCATATAATCACCTTTAAGTTCTTATCTCCAAATTTCACTGGCTACAAAGTTTCCACCCATGCACCTCTGATTTGTGCTAAGTGTCCAGTAGATTCTCAGCCCTCTCTGGACCCCCCACTGCTCTAGTGGAATGGTCCAAGGGCCCAACCTCCAGGACAAACATGTCCCCAGTATCCTGAGAGCTGGGAGTCCAGGCCTTACTTACTTTTTAATGCCTCCACCTTCCTTCAGAATTGCCCGCTTGTCTTTATCCACGGTGAGGTTTAGGAGAACCCCACAGGCCGAGAAGCAAATGTCCTGTTGCCTGGCTTCCAGCAGGGCAATCAGGAACTTGTGTACTGGGAGAGCAGAGAAAGCGCAGACTGGTCAAAGCCTGCATCCCAGCCGCAGATTGTTTTGCAAATGGGGTGGGGTTTGGGGGATGAGGGACAGAGCAGGGGTGGAAAAGTGGGAACATGTGGCTTGCAGCACCGGAACCTTGGCTGGTGTGCTGAGTTCATTCCTAAGTTTTATCTCACTTCCACTGTGGACCCAGTAATGCCCACCGCTCTTAGAGCCCGTTTCTGCCTCTTACAACCTCTGGCCCTATTACTGCTATCACTGACCCAAGAGCAGGCCCCAGCAGCGCCAGGTCCTGACGAGCTCTTCCTGAAGCTTCCAGAACCGAGAGATGCTTAGGATGCTGGGAAATGGCCTGCACAGCCCAGGACTGCTAGCGCAGGGACTGTGCAAGCTGGGTGGGCCCATCGTTCCCCCTTACTCCAGGAGGTGGAACTAGAGATCAAGAGTCCTGCTTTCTTGTCCCTGAGCAGACGCCAACTGGAGGGATCAGGGAGTGGATGAGGGGTGACCACCACCAGGCTCCGTTTACGAAGCACCTGAGTGGTGAACACCCTGTTGTCGATGTGGGCCTGCTGACTGGGTTGTATAGTGAGCTTGACAATGCACCCCCAAATGCTAGCTCTCTCGGGACATGGGGATAACGGGTTGCATCTTGCCGATGCTGCAGCTGTATTTGCATATCTAGGTTTACTATCACCAACATGCTTAGGCATTTTGGTTGTTTGTGGGGCTGGTTTGCTTTATTTGAGAAAGGTCTCGAGTATTCCAGTGTACTAGATAGTTTTACAGCTCAGCTCAACACAAACCTAAGGGGTAGGGGAGGACATCAACTGAGAAACTGCGTCCATAAGATCTTGCTGTAGATAAGCCGGTAGGGCATTTTCTTAATTAGTGATAAAGGAGGACCCAGCATCTTGTAGGTCCTGGGTACTATAAGGAAGCAGAAGCAGGCCAAGCAAGCTGGCCTCTACATCAGCTTCTTCTGCATTGGCTTCCCTCAGTGGATTGTGATTCAGGGTATGGAAACCAAATCAACCCTTTCCTTTCCAAGTTGCTTTTGATCATGGTGTTTCATCACACACTAGTAGAAACAAACACCACACTTAACCGTCCAAGCCTCCAAGTCACTTAGCTGACTAATGGCAAGAACCATGTGCTCAGGATCTCAACCGTCACGAACCCACCGTTTTTCTGCATGAGGAAATTGCAGACGTCACGGTCCTGGGAGAGGTTCCCGAAGACGCGCACGGCCTCCAGGATGCCGTCCATATTGTCACTCACCAGGAGCTTTAAGAGCACTGGATGTGGCAACCAGAGAGAGGAAATGAGTACATTTAAAATAACTTCCAAATACCACATATGCTCTCCTCCGTTACTACATAAATGTATATACTTAAGCAATAACAGAGCAATATTGTGTGTGTGAGTTTTGTTTATGTGGGCATGTGTTGAGCTTTGTTTGGCGCATCCCTGGTTGTCCTGGAACTCACTATGTAGACCAGGCTGGCCCTAACCTCACCGAGATCCACCTGTCTCTGTTTCTGGAGCTGAGTGTTTTGCACAACCTTAAACGGACACTGGTGACATTATTCTCTACTTCTATGACCATATTTAAAGGTGAATGAAAATCTCCTAGCACATACAGAGAACTCAGCAAGTGTTCATGGTGCTACAATACAAACCACGGGGCATTTCAATGTGCACTAAGAAACACGTTGTTCCCACGGGCAATGTTCTCAGCTCTCACGGTAACACCTCCAGGTGTGTTCTAGGTACTAAAACCAAGACCTTAGCTGAGTATTGGTGAAGCCACGCCCAACCAGGCCTTACGTTCGGCAACATACAGCTTTCTGTGTTGCAGGACAGAGCTCTTCACTTGATAGAAGGACAGGTTGTTGATGGCTGCTGTGGTGTTGATCACCAGCTCCTCGCAGTCGCCCAGTGACTTGGACTCTGAAACCAAGGGATGAGGGAGTCAGATACGCTTGGCCCTGCAGATCCCGGGATGCCATATGCACAGCAACAGCGGTTGGGGCTGGGGAACAAGCTGGCTGTCGAGCTAAAGAGGCGCTGCTTGAGAAAGCTTTACTTCCTGTGATGTGGTGGCCTGCTGGGAGACGCAGCAAAGAAGGCCGTGCTACCCCATTTCCCACAGCCAGGTCCAGAAATGCCAGGTGGGGCCCTTGGTCTGCAGTGGCCTGAGATGTCCCTCACCCACCATATTTTTTTGAACCTAGTACTTGAACTTTTAAGTATTTACTGGGGCTCCGAGTAAATTGACACAGGCTGGAGATGCAGCTCCACTGGCAAAGGCTTGCCCAGCATGCACGGAGCCCTGGTGGCATTCCCAGCCCTGCATAAACTGGGGACAGTGGTGTACACTTATTCATGTGGTAGAGGCAGGAAGATCAGGAGTTCAAGGTCATCTTTAGACACATCCTTAGATAGCCCAGCCTGGGCTATGTGAAAAGAAAGAATGAGAAAAAACAAAAACAAAACACTTGGTGAGTATGAAAACAAATGAACAGATTTTCAGCTTACTACATAAGGGGACTCTCTGTGAGTTTCTGAACCGTCCCTCTCTCTCACTCCACCGCCAGACTCAACTCTTGATGCTATGGTCACCGTGCGGAGGAGGACAGAGACAGGCATGGAGCGGTTGGGGGCTCCTGACAGTATGACACCCCAGGGGCACGAGGTGGGGACCAGCGTACTTGGAGACTGCGTGTCATTATGAAGGAGAGGAAAATTCTGAGTGACCCTCAGTTTGGGGCTTTCAGAGCTGGCAAGTGATTGTCGTATGGTTTGGATGTGTCTTCTCAAGGCCCTTGTGTTCACCATTTTGTTGCCAGACTGTGGTGGCCAACAGTGAGAGGCAGAGTCTAATGGGAGAAATTTATGTCATTGGGACATGCCCTTAGAAAGGGTATCAAGACTTTTGGACTCCCTCTTCTCTTTTTTTGACCCCCAAAATAGAAAAAGCGAGGTAGACAGGCTCTTTCCATCTCAACAGTAGCTCCCACTAAAGAAAGACCAGGCAACAAGAAAGTACTGGCTACAGCCAGAGGAGGTGCTCTCTCCTGAGCAGGATCGGCTGCCCCACTGACGGTGAACCTCAGCCTCCAGAAGTGTGAGAAATAAATTTCCTCCGTGGGAGCCTGGAGAGGTGACTGAGCAACTGAGAGAGTTTGCTGCTCTTCCAGAGGACCAGAGTTAAGATCCCAACACCCGTATCTGGCAGCTTGCCTTGTGTAACTCCAGATCTGGGGGCTCTGCCGCCCTCCCCTGGCCTCCATGAGCAGCTGTACATGAGATATACAATCACAGCACATGCATACACAGACCAACAGCGATTTGTTGTGGCGGAGTAAACTAGGAAGGTGGGTTGTGAAGAAGGGGGACACAATGACAGGTAACACAGAACTGGAAAAGGAAATGAACTTTCTTCGCTGGGACTGCTCCTGGAAAAGCGTGGACTTTCAAACTTTCGTCCAGCTTTTGCTCTTTGGATTGATAATTGTTTTAAACCGTGATATGATTCATCAGCCATAAAACTTAACCTTTTAATGTTTTACTTATTTATAAATATCTCCTTACTGTGTGCCACAGCCCAGCATGAATGTGTGGAAGTCAGAAGGTGGAAGTTGATTCTTCCGCTATGTGGAACCTGGGCTAGAACCCAGTTGTCAGGGCTGGGGCCCCAAGCACCTTCACCTGGTGAGCCACCACATCAGCCCCAGATCCACCCGTTTAAAGGGCTGTGTTGGTGGCTGTGCTCTTTGGGGAAGATCTGTGTCTTTACCAGTCTTCCTGTTTTGAAATCTGGGGTGCATCAAGGCACCTCCAGGAGAAAGGTTTTGTGGTGGCCGGTTTGGTTTTGTCTCATGTAGCCCAAGCTGGCCTTTAACTTCCCTGCCTCCACTTCCCGAGTGTTGGGATCATGGGCATGTGCCACCCCACACAGTATAAACAGTGCTGGAGGTTGAACCCCAGGGTGTGTGCCTGTCAGTCAAGCACTACCAACTGAGCCAAATCCCCCAAAGCGTTTTTCCTTTCCACAGCTAAGAAGGTTCCTTCGAGTGAGCCAAAACCCTCACCACAGCCCTCCCAAGGAACTGACCCAGGGCTATGGTTCTCACCCAGCGTGGTCAGCAAGAGGCCCACCACCCGAGGGTTGGCGGCCAGCACTGGGCCGATGCGTGGGTGAATGGCTATGTTGGCCAGGACGCGGGTCAGCTTGACCAGCACATCCTCCTTCTCCGCTGGCGGCCTGGCTCCTGAGAGCCCCGACCCTGGGGACTGCTGGTCAAGTTGGTAGAAGTTCTGGAACAGTGTGAGCAGAGTCTCGATGCTCCCTTGCTCTCTGGAGAAAAGTTCCCGGGCCTGGTTATTTTTTGCTGTCAGGTTGCCAAGGATAAAAACAATGCGAATTACTAAATCCTGCAATAAACAAAAGACGGAGTGTTACAGGCACAAAAGAGCTGGAACAGTTGTTGGCAAGAATGCAGTCTTATTTAATTTATTCACAACTTAACTAATAGTCAAATGGATCACATCTGGCTTCGGCAAAAGTCTTGCAGCATGTGGGTCCCAAGGCGGGTGCAAAGTGACAGAAGAGATTAGGAGTGCTTGGTGGCCCTGGAGGAATGAAAGGGGCTGATGGGGGCCTTCATCTCAAAATCTGGGTGGTCTTTTAAGAAGTTCCCTGAGAACAATTGGTTGAGTGAGCTTTGTAAGTCATGTCAGTCAATGAAGCTCAGATTTCTTGAGCATCCAAATCCTTTACAACAACAACAACAAAAAAAAAAACCCTCCTGCCTCAATACCCCTTCTCCCCACTGGAGCACTGTCCTCAGCAATCAAGCACCTAACAGAAGAATGGGTCACAGCAGGGCTCCTTGATTTCCACGCTGTTGACACTTGCAGCAAGGGGAGTCTGATAGTCTGTCTGTCTCAGATGGGTCTCCTCATGTAGCCCATGCCTGTGCTACGAAGGGACACCATATTCAAACGGTGACTGTTAATTCTCAGAATGAGTGATGACTATAACTTTAAAAAAATTGTTTGCTAGTTTATACCTAGGTATAAATGTACTTTTTTATACATATGTTTTTATTTATTGGCTTTTCTAGAGATATGGTCTCATGTATTCCAGACTGGCCTTAAGTTTACTATGTAGCCAAGGATGGCCTTAAACTCCTGGCCCTTTGCCCCCACCTTTTAATGCTGGGACTTCAGGTCTGTAGAACCAAACCCAGTTTATCTCGTAGTGGGAACTGGACACAGAGCTTTGTATATAATAGGCAAGCATTTATCAGTGTTTTGTTGTTGTTGTTTAAAGAACGGTAAAATCTAGAATGAGAGGCTGAGGAATTTCGTGTATTCAAGGCCAGAATGAGCTACATGATGAATCCCACATAGCCTGGATGAGGGAGAGAGAGAGAGAGAGAGAGAGAGAGAGAGAGAGAGAGCTTGTTCATTTCTCAGCTGCCCAGCCCTGAAATAATCACACAGAAGCCTTATTAATTAAATTACAGCTTGGCCCATTAGCCCTGGCCTCTTATTGGCTAACCCATCTCCATTAATCCGTGAATCACCACGAGGCTGTGGCCTACCAGCAGTTTCAGCACATCTGTCTCCAGCTGCGGCTCCATGGCTTCTCCCTGACTCTGCCTCCTTTCTCCCAGCACTCAGTTTAGTTTTCCCCCTTAGCTCCATTCCCCTATAGCTCTGCTACAGGCCCAAAACAGTTCCTTTACTAACCAATGATATTCACAACATACAGAGGGGAATCCCACATCAGAGAGAAAGAGGAAGAGAGGGAGGGAGGAAGAGGAAGGAGGAGAAGAATGAGGAGGAAGAGGAGAAGAATGAGGAGGAGGAGGAGAATGAGGAGGAGGAGGAGAAGGAGGAGAAGGAGGAGGAGGAGGAG
>NW_026068065.1:2216397-2219654 GCF_014885135.2 Alexandromys fortis | reverse complement strand
AGAAGAAGAAGAAGAAGAAGAAGAAGAAGAAGAAGAAGAAGAAGAAGAAGAAGAAGAAGAAGAAGAAGAAGAAGAAGAAGAAGAAGAAGAATCCTTGCTAAGGGTTGGGTGTGGTACTTAGGGTACGGGCCACCAAGCCCTTTCACACTGGGTACTGCACATGGGATAGGGCCACGGCTATCAAAGTGGCTCAGTTCCTGGACTCTGTGATCCTCCCACGCAGGGAGGTTTCCCTCCTCTGCCCTGCAGGCTTTGCTGACAGTTAAGGACTTAGGCGACCAGCCAGGAGGATTTCCACAATTCTGGCTTGGCTGATCAGATTAGTGGCTACATCAGCCTTAAGGGAGGGGGCGGGGCCAAGGGCCAGGCACAAAGGTTAAGAGATGGCATCCTGAGGCCCAGCACAGGGGCTGGGTGTGGCGAAGAGATGGGAAGACCGAGGGCAAAGGACACCTTTTGACAAATCTGCCAACGCCAACTTCTTCCTGCTTGTCCTTGATGAAATGTCCCTGACGTTGGCAGAGCAGCAGCAGGGCTGCCGCTGGCTGGTGCAGCTGTCAGCTACTTGCCATCGTGAAGAAGGGGTAGAGCCAAATGCTGTGGCAAGGACTGGAACCTGTCCAGGAGGGGGCAGTCATTTTCAGATACAGTTCACCTCCCTGCAGGCAGCAGTCGCCTGAGACCCTGCTTCTGCTCTACCCCTGGAAAGAAAAAATTCATTCCCAACTGCTCCTAAGATGGAGTGGGGTGCTGGTGGTGCGCACACGGAGACAGGATGGCAGCATTCAGGAGAGCAGAAAAAAAGGATGCTCAAAGCTGGGGGTAGGAGTGCATACCTGGAATCCTGGCACCTGCAAGGGCTGTGAGTTCAAAGCCAGCCTCTAAAATGCAGGGAGTAGGGGAGGGAAAGAGAGATGAAGAAAAAAGGAACAGATTGAGAGAGGGGAGAAAAAGGAAGGGGGAGGGAGGGAGAGAGAAAAGAAAGAATGGGGGAGATGGATGGAGAGACAGAGGAAGAAAGAGGTAGGTGAGATGATTTGGGGATAAAGGCACTGGCTGCCAAGCTTGAGGACCCGAGTTCAATCCCTGGAACCCACAGAGTAGGTGAAAAGAAGCTACTCCCCAGAGTTAGCTTCTGACCTCCACATGTGTGCCATGGCATGCCTGTGCCTGCACCCGTGCTCGAACACACACACACACACACACACACACACACACACACACACACAATTTTTGAGGAAAATAAAGAGGAAGAAAGGTGGGGAAAGAATGGAGCCCCTGAGCAGCGGAATTATCACAGAGGGCTGGGCGATGGCGGCACATGCCTTTAACTCCAGCACTAGGGAGGCAGAGGCAGGCGAAGCTCTGTGAGTTCAAAGCCAACATGGTCTACAAGAGGTAGTTCCAGGACAAGAGGTAGCTAGGACTGTTAGACAGAGAAACCCTATCTCGAAAAATTAAAAAAATATATCAGAAAGAAACGTGAGATGGACATTGAAATGCCACGGACACTGGCTGTGTCGTCTGCTGTGCGCACAGGGCTGGGGGAAGGTAACCTTTAAAAGGTCTCTGTGGGGCAATCTCATTGAGACTGGGTTGAAGTCATCCTTGCTTGGCCATTCCTATTCCGTAAAGGAGCTGGTGCCTGCGGGCTTTAAATCTACCACGAGCACAGGATTTCACCAGGACCTGAATCCCACTACACATTCCTTCAGCAATTCCCCATGCCAAAGGCCAACACCCAGGCCAGGTGCCCTAGAGAAGCAGGACCGAGGGAATTGCCAAGCACTAAGTTCCTCAAGAGAAAACTCTGCTTCCTATTTCCCAAGCCCATGACTGTGAGCAGAATTGCTGTGGAGGCTCCGATTTGCTTTCTGACTTTACACAAGCTCTGCCTTCTGTGAACGATGAATACTGACCGTAGCAGGTGTGTAAGCCATCAACACACTGGCCTCCAGATGTGCTGGCCAGGTCCCTCTCTGCTCTGATAAACACCATGACCCAAAGCGACTTGAGAAAGAAAGGCTTTACTTGGCTTATGCTTCCAAGTCCAGTCTCTGGCGGAGGGAAGTCAGGGCAAGACCCTGAGGCAGGACCCTGAGGCAGGACCCTGAGGCAGGACCCTGAGGCAGGCCATGCTGCGGCTCTCTGGCTTGCTCTCAGCTCCACACCCAGCAGCTTTTTCTTACACCTCCTAGGACCACCAGCCCTGGAGTGGCACCATCCACAGTAGACTGGACCCTCCCGCATCAATTACCAATTCAGAAAATGCCCCGCAGGCTTGCCTACAGCCCAATCTGATGGAAGCATTTTTTTTTTGTTTTTGTTTTTGTTTTCTAACTGAGGTTCTCTCTTGCCAGATGACTCTAGCTTGTGTCCAGTTGACAAAACAACAAAACTCATCTTCAAACACGGCTTAATCGACACATATGAACCACGTTACTCACTTGCCACGATCTTTGCCATCTGAACAAAGCTGTTCCCAGCATCTTAGCCCAGACAGCAATCTCCTCCCCGGTTTCCCAACAGCGGCTTTAGTTTTCCCCTGTGGTGTTGGTCCATCCCCTCAAGGGACCGTTCAAAGAGGCAGCAAAGGCCTCGTGAGTGATTTAAAATGTCTGGGGATTTTAGCACACAGCTTTTCATCTTGCTAAATCATTGTCAGGACTAATCCATTTACTCCGTAAATGTCAGCCGCTGCATTGGGAAGAATTCTTTGTGTGCTTCTTTCTCTTCTTTTTTCCCCCTCTCCCTGGGCTCCTCTGGCCCAGGTACTTCCGCCACCCATCCCTGCTCAGCTGCCAGAAGCATTGATTCCAGAGCCTGTCAATTCACCTGGACAGACCAAGGATGACTTTTCCTAAAATTGCCCCTGGGCCCTTGCCACGACTAAATATTTTTCATCCTATCATCCGTGTGGGTTGTGGTGCGGTGTAGATGATGCAGTTCAACGTGGTCGTAGGGCGGGAAGGGTTAATACTGCCACAGCGCCTCTCTCCCTGTCTTCAGATGGAACAGGGAGGGGGTGGTTCCTGGTAGTGGCGGTGCCAACTGAAGGATGGTATGCAAGATCAACAAATGGGGGAGACAGATTGTGCTGTTTGCAGCACCCAGCTTCCACCAACGACTCCCTCGCTGTTTCTGTCCTTTGACCGAGGCGTCTTTTCTTCCCACCTTTCTCAAATGTGTTTTCCAAGAAGCCAGGAGCACAAAAGAGGCCAAAACAGAAGCAGTCTCCCAGAAGGCTGTCCCGCCCC
>NW_026068065.1:2102554-2214526 GCF_014885135.2 Alexandromys fortis | reverse complement strand
AAAAAAAAAAAAAAAAAAAAAAAAAAAAAAAAAACAACCAAACAAACAAAAAGGGTTAAACTTAAAGGAGGGTATAAACGGACTGAAAGTTTGACTTTCTCTCATGCCCTTAACTATAAAGTTAATCAAAACACCCTGTTTTGGCCATGTTTTTAAACTCCAGGTAAAATTTCCTGCATCTTAGAGTCAAGTCAGGATTTCCCGTTTGCTTTATTTGTCTAGCTTTCCACCTTGAAATAAAGCCTACCCATTCTGTGAGCTTACAGGTGGCGGAAGACAAGCTGTAGTCTACTGGGGAGATGCTCACTAACCCATCAGCACCCGAGGTGGATGCCAGCTGACCCGAGTAGTTAACAAATGGGTACAGCAGCGCAATCTGAGACACCACAGCCTCAAAACCAAGGACCTAGGGAGATCATTGTTAAGGCAGAGCTGGCCACCCACCCGCCCACCCTATCAGCCCCCCATACTCTATGCCTCTGAAGGTGGCTGCCACTCAAAACTCCCAGGGCCACAGGAGAATTTAGCTGTGCTGGGCTCCTTGGCGAGCCGCAGACGTGAAGAAGGCAGTTGGGTTCTGTGCTGAGTCGGGGAAGAGCTGGTCCCACAAGGATGGGCAGCAAGAGTTGGAAGGACTGAGCAAGCTCAGGCCCACTGTGCCTGCCGGGTCAGGGTGCAGAACAAGGGCCAGGCTGAACAAGGAGCAAGCTCAGCCAAATGCTCTCCCGGCCCCCACTGGAAATGCTGGAAACGTGCCTGCAGAGAGGCCGGGAAGGCAGCCAAAGGGCACGCTCCTGCCAGGGAGGAGGCAGAGAGCCAGGGGGAGCAAGTTGCCACACAAAGACACCAGGGGAAGGGGTGGAGGCACCTTCCTAACCAATCCTCCAGAGCTGCAAAGAGGCTGGGGGTGGGGTGGGGGCTATCTTTGCACTGCTGAAAGCCTGGGTAGCAACGGAGCTGGCTAAGTGGGAAGGCTTTGGCTTCCAGCCCCCACCTCCAGCCATTCCAGGCCTCTCTTCCCACAACACGATACCCACGCTGTCCAAATCAGGGCTCACCCTGCGTGCCTGGTTGGAGGGACCTCTTACAGGTCTAAATGGACCTACATGGAACAAGAGGCTGACTTTAAACACAGCTCAAACAACGACCAGTTTGGTGATTCCCAACAGAGTTTGCAAAACTCCATCGGTGATCCTGCATCTGCTAGTTCTGCTTAAAAAAGAAAAAAGAAAGTCACCCCATTTAAAAGTACAAAGAGCCAGAGGGATAGTGGGTTAAGGTGACTGAATACTAATGCAGATGAGAGCTATTCTCTCGGGACTGCGCATGACCTTTGTCAAAGGCTGTCACCCTTATGTAAGTCTTACTCCAGGCATTTTACCAGATCTCCTGCCCAGCAGATATTTACAGAAGAAATGGGGAAAATCCCTTCATGTTCTTCCAAAAATCAAACCCACGCGTATTTTGCTGAGCTTCTAAATGTAGTAGCACTGACATCAGAGGCGCCTGGGAAACCAGGCCTGCTTCAGCAACATGGCTTGCTCCTTTTCCCTTTATTAAGCCCATCTGTCTGCACATTTGGTTTGTACCAAATGCAATTTACACCAGAAAGCAGACAATGTGTGCCTATTTCTTAAGGGGAATTTGTCCTTTAATTGGGCCTTGATAGGAATTCTTACCTAACTGGAAAGCATGGCTTTCAATCCTACTGATGGCAACTCTGTTTCTGTCTGTCTGTCTGTCTTGTGCCCACTGAAACCCGATGGTGTCTAGGCGCTTGAACAGGTTAGTTACACATCTCTAAGTTGAAGTACTTCCCTTGTTGTCCGGGTGGACATCCATGCTGAAGGCTGGAGGGAGAGCTTTTGTGGAGATGGTTGAACCAGATGCCCCCAGGGGTAGACCGCAACCATCAACTGCAGACCACGCCCACTTCACCCAAGGCTGGGCGTAAGATGTGCCATCAACAGGGATAGCACACAACCCTCACACAGGTCTGCTGCAAACTCACAAAGTTCAGATGGGCCTATACTGTGCTCTCCCAAAAGGGAAAATCGACGTGAACACTGGATTGTTTTAATGACAGTAGGGTCTTGTTTTACTTCACAAGTCAACAACTGGAGGCTGTCTAGCTGACTCCAAGTACTCTCCCCTGGGCAGGTCATTCTCAGGGTCCCAAGGGCCCTCGTCTCATCCCTCCTGAGTGGGCTACTCTGATTGGTACTGCATGCCTGCCAAGGATGGCAGCTGGTCCCAGGACAACTTGTTTTGACAAAAGTCTGGCAGAGGAAATTAGAAGAAGAGTCTAGCATAACACAATATAACATAGCATCTTGTTTTCCTGAAGAAACTGTCTCTAGCTGGGGAGAAGCTCCGTGCTGAGGCACTTGTTTAACGCACCCCCTCCCCCAGTATACACACAGGGAGCGAACAGACCAGAAACTGTCGGCTGCCCATGCAAAGGCAAATGAGACAATCTCACCATTTTCCGGAGATGCTCACTTGGCAGGCTCGTCACTTGCTTCTGCTGTGACACACTCACGCTATGCCAGGATGGTCTGAGGAAGCGTTTGCAGACCTCTGGAGGTCTACCTAAAAGTCTCTGTGCACCCACTGAAGGATGTGTGATAGGGGGTGACCCCCCCCACCATTGGTGCTGCACGTTCTCCAAGCCCCTGCAGGAGTTCCTTAGAAATGGGCACTGTGTCCCCTCAGACCTCAGTCAGAACTACCCAGGGTGGGGCCCAGAAACCTGCATTTCCAAAGCCATGCCATGCCGAGGATAAAGCAAGCATGGAGCCTGGGATTAAGCTGAGGAACCACTGAACACTTCTCAGCTTTAACCCCTACAGCATGGCTTTACAAAAACACACGCATTCACACGCCTATTGGATCATTCTCACCGCACAGACTATAGGAATTACAAGTGAAATCAGCTGGGCCTTGGTGGCGCAGGCCTTCAATCCCAGTACTCCAGAGGCAGAGGCGGATCTCCGAGTAAACAAAACAAAACGTGAAATCCTACCTCTTCTTTAACTCGCAGTACGCTTAGAACCTGTTCTAAAGGATGAGATCAGACTTAGCAATCGGGCAAACGCTTGCTTTGGGACGTTCTCATATAATTTCTCTTTTTTCCCTTTAACCAGAACAGCAGCAGATGGGGAAGAAGTATTTTAGATCTCCCAAAAGAAGTGAGCCCCAGTTCTAAACAGGATTTCCCTCTCAGCGTGCTGTGGAAGCGGCTGGCTGCAGCTTCCAGCACCGCTCCCTGCCCCCTCGCCCCCCACCCCTGTGTGTGCAGGTGACATTCGTCAGTATGAAGCTTTTTTTTTGGTGGTGGTGTGGTGGGGGGGGGGGTTGTCCAGGGGACTCACTCCGTAGCTCAGGCTGGTATCTAACTCATGGTCCTCCTACCTCAGTTTCCCTAGTGCTAGGACTAGAGGTGTGTGTTTTGGATTTCAGATTGTAAGGTCTTTTAAATCCTAACACACACTTGTAATTCCAACACTCTGGAGGGAGAGACAGAAGATTGCCTACTCAATGCCAGCCTGGTGAGTTCCATGCTATCGAGGCTACATAGAAAGATCACATATCAAAAAAGAAAAAAAAAAGATTTAAGCCATGTGGTGGTGGCCCATGTTTTTAATCCTCAGCACTCAGGAGGCAGAGGCAGGCCAACTTGGTCGGTAGAAAGAGTTCTAGAACAGCCAGAGAAACCCGGTCTCAAACAATAACAAAAAAATAAATAAGTAAATAAACAAATAAAGAAAGAAAAGAAAAAGAAAAAAGATTTAAAAACACACACAGCTATAAAAGTTATCTTGATTCCATTTTAGCATGGCTCTTGGCAACAAGCCACGTCGTAGTCAGAAGTGTAGAGTGCTTCGGAAGCACAGGGGACAGGCACGCTGGGCGTTCTCAGAGCAGCTACTAAAGATTAGCTAACTGTGTGTGTCACAGAGAACACAGTCCAGTTCCAGTCAGATGAGGGGTGCAGATAAGAAATGGACACGGACAACAAGGCCCTGTGGAGCTCTACTGTCTCTGGTTCTCCCTGCTGCTACTGAGGGCAGGACTGACCCAGCACCGTTCAAACACTGGACAGCCCCTCTTCCCTGCGCTACCCCCCGCCCCCCGCAGGCCCACTGGGGGTCTCTTCCTTCATTTTATTCAACGTTAATTTTTAAACTACTTTTATTTTGTGCGTATGGGTGTTCTGACTGCATGGGTGTGAGCCAGGTGTCTGTAAAGGTCAGGAGAGGGCAGGCATCAAATCCCCTGAACCCGGAGCTTACAGACACTTATGAGTCGCTAGGTGAGTGCTGGGATCCAACCCAGGTCCTCTGCAAGAGCAGTCAGTGCTCGGAACCACGGAGCCATCTCTCCAGACCCTCAACATAAGGTTTTCAATAGGCAAGCTAATTCCTAGTAATATTGGGCCAATCATTGCTAAATTGTAAGTTGTCTAAATACATGCTGTTGGGACAGCACAATGAGCCATCCTGAAGGAAATGAAGACCGCGCCTAATTTCTGATAAATCCTGTTTCCCTTGATGTCTTCACAAACTTGGATTAGAATTCTTCATAGGTTAAATTAATATGTTTTTCTATTTTGTTTTTCAAGACAGTTATTTAGACAGGGTTTCTCTGTGTAGCCCTGGCTATCTGGAGCTCTCTCTCTCTCTCTCTCTCTCTCTCTCTCTCTCTCTCTCTCTCTCTCTCTGAAGACTGGGCTGGGCTTGAACCCAGCAACCTGCCTCCATGGCCTCTGCTTGAGTTCCTGCCCTCACTGCTTTAGATGATGAAATGCTATATAGAACTGTGAGTGACATAAATCCTCTCCTCCCCAGGTTGCTTTTGGTCATGGTCTTTCATCATAGCAACTGCAAGTTACCCTCACTTAACCCCTAGCGAAGACATGAGAACATGCGAGGTCGTGGTTTGCTCCAACTTACTGGCAATGAGCTCAAGAAGCTTTTAAGTTTTACGATTTAACTGTTTCAACCTAAAAAGCAATGTTTACAAATGCATGTGATCATCACAAGACCAAAATACCGTATAAAAATAAAACTTGGATGCGCAACACAAGAGTCTCCCACAGGTTTTATTACATTTTATTTGTGTTTCTGGGGACAGATACTTGGGGCCTTTCCCACAGCAGGTGAGAGCTCCACCACATGGCCCTGCCCATTTCCAGTCCACTTGAAAGCACTCTGCTTTGGCCCAGGCAGGCCTTGAACTTGCAATTCTCCTTGCTCAGCCTCTTGTAGTTGAGTACAATAGCCTACAGTATAGGCCAGAGTCATCAGAACGCTCCCAAGCTGGGGTTTGTGATGGTCACTGGAACGCGGGGTTTAGGGACTAAATTCATTTGTATTTATTTGCCCCGTTACTACTTACTGCTGTCTGCGTTTGATTCAGCACACTTAAAGGCTACATTGGCATATGCACGATTTCATCTTCTGGACCACATTGTACTTGGGTGTTTACTGAGAAAGCAATCTCTTGTTCAGTTATCTGACTTTTCATTTTAGTGTATTATATAGGTGTTCTGTCCCAATGAAGGTCAAAACTGCTCTTCCAAACCACAGGGGTTTTTGTTTGTTTGGTTGGTTTTTTGGTTTTTCATGACAGAGTTTCTCTGTGTAACCCTGGCAGTCTTGGAACTCACTCTGCACTAACCACAGTTTCCATCAGAACCAAGCATCACCCGGGGCCTGTAAAGAAATGAGGGTCTCCTATCCAAACACTAATTAAGAGGAACTAATAGTGCTTAGCTTCTGAGAGAGACAAGATCAGGCATGGTTGACATATGAAGTGTGGGTTTCTAGAACCCCCCGAAGGTTGATTAGGTAAATTTCTTGGGAATGTCTGGTGGGGGCACTTGACTTAGAAAGAAACAAAATTTTAAGGTGTAGCAGACCATTCCCGATGGCAAAGCCCTTGCTACCATCTCTGTACACTAAGAGACCACAACACTTTCAAATATATTTCTACAACCCAGGTTAATCTTGCAGAAACAGCTCATACAACACTATAATCACAGTCAGTAGTAATTCTGCTTAAGTTGCCATGAGGCTGAGTTCCATTTTGAAGTTTAGACTCTCTAGAAACTGGCTTTATTTATCAGGGGTGGGGTGGGAATTTGGTCTGGGCTTTTCCCTGGTGCCTGTGCTGATATGAAGTAACTTTAAATCTACCCTCTCTGTTTTGCTGTTTTTATGGCGCCCACCAGTATGAGAAGAAGGGGGTGGTTATTAGTACATCTCCTCCAAATGAAGAGGAGAACATAAATATTTAGGGAGATACTGGAGTATTAGGAAAATATATTCTGTAATACTTTACAGGTTCCAAAGCGTCTCACAGATTCCAGACTCATTCTTTCCACACTCAGAGTCACCGATGTGAGCATCTCTCTCTCTCTCTCTCTCTCTCTCTCTCTCTCTCTCTCTCTCTCTCTCTCTCTCTCACACACACACACACACACACACACACACATAGACACACACAGACACACCACACACAGACACACACACACACCACATACAGAGATACATACACAGACACACACTACACACACAGAGACACACACAGATATACCACACACATAGACACACACACATAGACACACAGACACCATACACACACACACACACACACACACACACACACACACACACTCCACATCATGGCCTGTGTCCCCTGGGGAGCTCCTGGCAGTGGGCGAGGCATCTGCATAAGTGATATTCTTGGTACGAGAATTATGGGCGCTTTGGTTAATGACTTGAGGAAGTAATTGAGATGCATAATTACTTCCTTGTAGCCTGACTACTCTCCCTGCTCTTGTAAAATATTTTGGCTTGGAGGAAAGTATAAATTAGGTATTTTTCTTACCAGAAAAAAAAGCTCAGGGGCTGGAGAGATGGCTCAGTGGTTAAGAGCACTGCCTGCTCTTCCAGAGGTCCTGAGTTCAATTCCCAGCAACCACATGGTGGCTCACAACCATCTGTAATGAGATCTGGCGCCCTCTTCTGGGATGCGGGCATACAAGGAAGCAGAATGTTGTATACATAATAAATAAATAATAAATCTTTAAAAAAAAAAGCTCAAAACTGTAACATTGCAATACTCAAGTAAAAGATATAATAAGGGATACTTGTAGAAAATAAATTTCATTTTTATATTTATTTATTTCATTGTATGTGTATCTGTGTTTAGCTCACACATATGCCACCATATATGTGTTTGGTACCTGAGGAGGTCAGAAAGAAGCATGGGATCTCCTGGAACTGGAGCTATAGATGGTTGTGAGCCACCATGTGAGGACTGGAAATCAAACCTGGGTTTTCTGTAAGAACAGGTACTCTTAACAACTGAGTCATCTCTCTAGTCCCACACATACATTTTCAAAAGTTAAAAACATAACATAAAAATTAACAGTTTAAAAATTATTTCTCAGCTGAGTGTGATGGAGTACACCCGTATGTGGAGAGAGAATGATCAGGAGCTCCAGGTAATCCTGGCTGCCTAGCAAGCTGAAGGCCAGCCTGAGCTATATGAGACCTCAAGCTCTGCCCTACCCCCCCCCATTATTTATCTCACTAATGAGGAAGCCAATATGATAATGAAGAACTGAGCATTTATAAGCATTTAAAAAGATATGAGTGCTAAGCATGGTAGCACACGTCTAGTTCCAGCACTCAGGAGTACAGCAAGTTCAAGGTCAGCCTGGGCTACTGAGGTCCTATCTCAAAACAACAGCTGATGTATAATTCTCCTCTGTAGGCTGTGAATATTACCATTGGTTAATAAAGAAGTTGCTTTGGCTTATGGAAGGACAGAATAGAACTAGGTGGGAAAACTAAACTGAATTCTGGGAGAAAGAAGGCAGAGTCAGGCAGTTGCCATGTAGCTGCTGAAGGAGAAAGATGCCGGAACCTTACCAGTAGGCCACAGTCTCATGGTGATACATAGATTAATAGAAATGGGTTAATTTAACATGTAAGAGTTATCTAGAAATACATCTGAGCTATTGACCAGCCCGTGAAAACCTTAACGCAAGGCCAAAAGAGAACTTCTCCAGCTAAGTCATCTAGGCCACCCAGATCAAACCTCTGCAGTAACGACAACATGATGGTTGAATAAAATTACAAAGACCACAAAATTCAATCACAAGACAAAGTGTAGAAGTCTCTGCTAACTATAACACCTAAAAATAACCCCCTCAGCATCCCCCAAATGCAAAAGAAAAAAAAGTTCAAGATAACAAGGTTTATCCTTGGATTAATTCATTGTCAAAAGATTACAGTCATACTACAAAGATAGTTTTATTTACAAAAATCTAAATTAAGAAATGCGTGATGCTGGGCAGTGGTGGTGCACACATTTAATCCCAGAACTTGGGGGGCAGAGGCAGGTGGATCTCTGAGTCTGGGGCCACCCCGATCTACAACGCAAGTTCCAGGACTGCCAGGGCTACACAGAGAAACCCGTCTCCAAAAAACCAAACAAACAACAAAAAAAGAAAAAGGGGGGAAGGAAGGAAGGAAGGAAGGAAGGAAGGAAGGAAGGAAGGAAGGAAGGAAGGAAGGAAAAAAGAAGTGCTTGGTGGACAAGTGAACAGCATGCTGTGAACACTTTAAAGTCGACTAAGCAAGTTCACTTATTGTCTGACATGAGAAATTCTCTCATCTTGAAGTCTTTTAAAGGACACAGTTTGTAGAAAATGTAAAGCACTCATGTGAAGGGCTTGCGGCCCAAATACTCTGAGGAAAACGCACGTGCAGCTCAGAGTATTGTGGCACACACCTGTAATTCCAGCACTTGGGGGGCTGAGGCAGGAGAAAATCTCAAGTATGGGTCAGCCTGGATTCTGAAGTGAGGCCAGGCCAGCCTGGGCTACTCAGCAAGGCTCTGCCTGCCTCTGCTGTCTGCCCTCTGCCGTCTATTTCCTGTCCCATTGATTTCCCGCCCCATCTCTCTTATATGTGTACATACACAAATAAATATTTTCAGATCATTTTTTGGCATAAGAACTTACCAGGACTTTAAGCAAGGTCTTACTTATCTTTAAATTGAAGCAATGACAGAAATTTCTCTATCACTAAAAGCACAGTAAGTGGCTAAAATAATGTAAGCTGACAAACGTAGTCCTTTTCCGCAGAAGTACTTGGCTGGAAAATTCAAATTCAGTCCCATTTGGTGGCAATAGGGTCTATGTTTCAAGGGTTTTGGGCCTGACATATAGACAAAGCTTTGGATGAATGTCACCCAGGTCGACATGTAACTTCAGCTACTGGCCTGAAGCTGCTTCAACTTAAGTGACTTTAAGAACTTGCTATAATCAAAATAAATACATCTGAGTTCATGTTTAAAACGTCTCTTTGGTCATTTACAAAGGTAAATAAAAGAAGGCTCTACTTAACACATAGTCGAAATGTTAGTATCTGTACCGAGTAGAAAAATCGTATCTGAGAGAAGTCATCTGTGAGGTTTGCTTTGTTAAGGCGGTCTCACATGTAACCCAGGTTGGCCTCTTAACTACTTATATTCCTCCCTCACCTCTCAAGTACGGGATCACAGATGTGTGCCACCACATCTGGCTAAATTCATCACTGAAAACAACTATACGGCCAGCAAGAATCCTCATTGGATTATGGAACCTGAAGACTCACTGGGGCAAGGAACTTGTTGTCTAACATGATCTGATCTCAGTCCCTGGTCTCATCTGGTAGAAAGAGAGAAGCAACTAGTGCAAATTGTCCTCTCACCTCCACACATTGTGTGTGTGTGTGTGTGTGTGTGTGTGTAATAAATAATTAAATGGACAAATGTAAGTTTGGAATGTAAAAAACATATTACACACCTTTCCTGATTCATTAAAGCACTTGCTGCGCTGACCCAGGTTCAGTCCCCAGGACCCCCATCAGGTGTCTACAACTACCTATAACTCCACTTCCAGGGGACCCAACACCCTCTTCTGGCTTCCTAGGGTCCCTGCATGCATGTGGTACACAGACACACACTCAGTCACACATATGTACACATGAATAAACAAATCTTCAATTGCTTTATCTTGAAATTCCACATTGTAAAATACAACAGGATCAAAGAATTAGTGAATTTAAAGGCTAAAAGAATATTCAAGGTACCTCCCATGTAGAGGATCCCAAGCTTGTGCCTGCTCGTTAAATCCCCCGTGGTTCTTGTAAAAATGCTGATGGGCAGGCCTTCTGCCCTTCCTTCTACTGAAATAGCCAGTGCACTCATGCAGTTACTGTGTCCTGCCGTCCACACCTAAATTGGGAGCTGCCCATAACAACCATATCTCAGGGAGGCAGCTTCTGCCTTGGATCACTCTGTGTTTGATCCTCACACGTATTCACTGCCTCCTGGGGCTACTATACCACTCACGGAAGTTTCTGGCAGGTACCAGCATGTTAAAAGCGTAAACTCACGTAACAGGGGCTTCACAAGTACACCAGTGCACAGGCATTGAGGACACCGAGGAAAGAAACACACGACTGACCTGTTTCTCCTGGTATTTGTTCAACAGACTCAGAAACAAAGCGTAGCATCTGGAATAGCTGGCCAGGGCCACACAGCAGTCATGGTAAGAGGTCAGTTTGCTGCGGGAAAGGACAAAGGGGAAAAGAAGAGTAAATTCTATCTTCTTTCATTCAAGTGCACATAGTAAAACTCTAAATGTAGACCATGCCAGCTCTGGAAAACAAGTACAGAAATGTCTCGGTCCAGAGAAATGGAGTGATTCACTGTCCAAAGATGTCAGTTAGATTACAAAGATAAAGTTTAGTTTACAAAGTCCAGAGGAAACGCAGAGACTTGCTATCTGCGCTAGACACTGGGGGACAGAAGGAACGTTTTAAAGTCCCTTCCTTAGGGGGCTGAGGACCTAACTCTGGGGTAAACACTTGTCTAGCAAGCATCGGCCTCTGGGTTTGGTTCCCAAGAGGGGCAGAGCCCTGGAGATGGCAGCATAGTGTCCGACTTGACTTTCTATTGCTGTGATAAACACCACGACCAAGAGCGTCTTGGAGAGTGAAGGGTTAATGATTGGGGGCTGGAGAGGCGGCTCAGCTGTTAAGGGCACTCAATGCTCTTGCAGAGATGCAGGCTCAGTTTCTGGTGCCCACAAAGTGGCTCAGCCTGTAATTCCAGCTCCAGTAGAGGAAGCAGCCTCTTCCGACCTCTGAGGTCACCAGGCACACACACACACACACACACACACACACACACACACACACATACATGCAGGCATTTACAGTATAAATAAAATAAATCTTTACAAAAAATAAATAAAACTAATGACAGTCAAACTATTCACAAGACCGATCAAAGAAATAATTTTTAAAAAGCATCAAACTAAACATGAAACTAAACATCAAGCTAAACATGAAAAGCAATTTTAATAACCAAGAGGCCACATGTGAATTCTAGCCGGGGCGGTAGTGGTGCACCCCTTTAATTCCAGCACTTGGGAGGCAGAGGCTGGCAGATATCTGAGTTCAAGGCCAGTCTGGTTTATTGAATGAGTTCTACTACGGTCAGTACTAGACAGAGAAATCCTGTCTCAAGGGGGGGGGGGGAGTGGAAGTGTGTGATCTCTACAGTCAAAATGCCTGATTTGAACTGCAGCTCTACAACCTACTGATTGTACAATGTTAGGAGAAACATTATCTCTCTCTGTGCCTCAGTTTCCTCCTAGGCTGGACGGAGGTGGCAATAAAGTCACCTATTTAATTAGTTCTTAAAGATTGCCCAGCATACAGCAAGTACGGTTCACACAGTTGCAAACAAGGAAAATAATAATAATAATAATAACAATAAAGCTATCATTAGAGACAAAACTAATTAAAATGGACATTGATTGATTGAGGTCCTAGAAACCGAAGCTAGGGCCTCTCGCATGTTAGGCAAACACTCTACCACAGAGCTACAGGGTATAGAGTCACACACCAGATTTATTTCTTTACTGAAATAGGATCTTACTATGAACTCCAAGCTGGCCTCAAACAACTACCAAGATTTCTACCTCAGCCTCTAAAAGCTGAGATGGAACCATTTAATGTTGTTTGAAAACTTGGGGGAAAAATGAACAAATTCTCATAAAAACAAACAAACAAACAAACAGAAAAACATTATCTGCAGCTAAACCAAGCAGAAAACAACGGTATACGTAGTCTTTAAACACGTGAATTAGCTGGTCATGGTGGCAAGTACCTGTGGTGGGGTCTACTCAAGAGACAGAGGAAGGAGGACCATTTGAGCCTAGCAGCTTGGGATCAGCCTTTGCAATATTCGCAATACAATGAGACTCTGTTGTGAGAGAGAGAGAAAGAGAGAGAGAGAGACAGAGAGAGAGACAGAGAGAGAGACAGAGAGAGAGACAGAGAGAGAGACAGAGAGAGAGACAGAGAGAGACACACAGGGAGAGACAGAGACAGAGAGAAGGAAGGAATTGTTAATTAATCAGTAGTCACTATCCACACACACTTTGATTTTTCCACTCATTTTACAATGGTGCTATAAATTTGAAACAAAAACACAAAATTAATATGACAAAGGAAATGGCAAATACATTGACCATTCAGAAAAATCTGAACCAGTATATTAGTATATTAGTTAACTAAATCCAACAACGTACAACAGCTTCTAAAAGAAACCTAGGCACCAGAAGATTGCTCAGATAAAGCACCTGCCACAAAGACCTGAAGATCTGAGTTCAGATCCCCGCACAGAAGCCAGGAGCAGTGGAGCACCTGCCCGTCGGTAAGTCCAGCACTGCTATGGGGGATGGGAGGCAGAGAGGGGAACAAGAGGGACTCAAACAGGGGGACAATGAGAATCAACACCCAAGCTAGCACTTGAGATTGTCTTCTGACCTCCACGTGCACTATGCTGAGGCTTGAATTCTGGTGTACACACACACACACACACACACACACACATCAGAAAAGAAAGTCTAATAACGTAATTTACTACGTTAACAGATTGGAAAAGCGATGCTTATAATTAATGGATCCCGGGCAAGCATATGAATTAACAACTAGGTTTAATGACAGAGATTTTGCTTTTTTATTACAGTCTTTCAAATGGTACCTAAAAAGCCAGGCATAATAGTACATATATGTAATCCCAGCACACTGGAGGCAGAGAGAGACAGATCTCTGTGAGTATGAGGCTAGTCTGATTTATGTATTGGGATTTTGTCTCCAAACAGGGGGTGGGGGGGCCTACAACAATTGTTTTCATCTGGTGAGATCATGAAACAATTCCTTAACATCAAGGAGGAGGCAGCCAGCTCCCTCCAGTCTTGATTTAGAGTCCTAAGCAATGTAATGAAGAAAAGCTAGGAGCTAGTCATGGCAGCTCAGTAACACTCGGGAGGCTGAGGCAGGATTACCAGGAGTTCAAGGCCAGCCTGGACTATGGGGTGAGACTATCTCACTGTATTAATTAATTAATTATAATTTTTAAAAGAGGTGGAATGATTTAAAATAATCATTCCATTTGCAGGCAATTTACAAGAGAATCTATAGCCAAACTCTTAGACATAATGCTTACCAGATACCTGAATGTAAAATTAATAAGTAACTATTGATTGTATTTACAATCATCAGCATAGCCTCTGAGGAAGTATCTTTTCCATAAGGACCTAGGAATAAATCTTGAAAGGATGAGAAGTCTTTATGGGAATATTTACTAACTTGTATTAAAGGACATCTTAACTCTTAGGAGGCTGAGGTAAGAGGACTGGACTTTGAACCACTACCACTGTGGGGAGGGGGGAGGGGGAGAGAGAGAGCAGAGACAGAGGGGGGTATCATCTTTAAGACTGTTGGCCATGCTTGTAGAAGGAAAATGTAGATGCATAACTTAAGGCTTTTCTGAAATTGATTGCCACCTGGTTACTGCTGAACAGCCTAGATTCAGTGATTATCAGGTGTGGGGCAGAGCAGGTGCAAAGGTGGATATGCGAGCCCGAGTTCAAACGACTGACCTAATGTGAGAATCAGGCTGCCCAGGCCACAGCCCTTGCAGCAGCTTTGCCCTCTGGCAGATGCCCACAGCACCCATGGAGCACTGTCTGCCAGTCTCTACCTTACAGACTTGCAGGTGTCAGGGTTTTTCACTTGGAGAGGTAAGTTTATATCAAAAGGGGGTGCTGGACATTTATCCTGCCCCCCACACCTTTCCCCACCTTCTGCCCAGGAACCAGAGTGCCTGGCTACAGGTGTGTGCTGTGAAAATGCCCTCAGCCTCAAAATGGTAAAACAAAAGTCAACACTTCTGCCATGCAGGCTCTTAGTTCTCTCTTCTGAGGCCCCACCTGCTGTGGACTATTAGTTTAAGATGTGTTCAATTCATTCACGTTGTGGAATATTTGTTTATTGATGCAAAGGTGTGCTGCATTCTTTTATGTTGCATTTGGTTAACTCTGAAAAGCTATGTTACTTTGCCTGCCTAAAACACCTGATTGGTCTAATAAAGACCTGAATGGCCAATGGTGAGGCAGGAGAAAGGATAGGTGGGGCTGGTGGGCAGGGAGAATAAATAGGAGGAGAAACCTATAGAAGAGAGGAGGAGGAGGAGGCCAGGGGCCAGAACAGTCAATCACAGAATAAGGAGGAAAGAAAGATATATACAATAGAGAAAGGTAAAAAGCCCAGAGGCAAGACGTAGTTAAAGAGAAACAGGATAATTTATTTAGAAAAGCTGGTTAGAAACAAGCCAAGTTAAATCTGGGCATTCATAAGTAATAATAAGTCTCCAAGTATTTATTTGGGGACTGGGTCCCCAAAAGTTAAAAAAAAATCCAACTACATCTACCATGCTATCTGTCTGTCTTCCCGGGCATTAATATCCTAACGACTCCACACTCCAGCAGTCTGTCTCAGGGCCCTTCTTGAGCCCCCACCAGAGACCTGTCAGAAACAACTATTACAAATGAAACCAGATCACATCTGAATCTGCGATCTCCTTTTTGAGATAAAGTCCTTGAGTGTTATTTCCAGTATGCCAAAAATTGTGATGTGTTTTGTGGTACGTCATTCTTTATTCCAAGGGGCGAAGAAGACATCCAAGCAAAGTAACACACCCATGAGGCTAGTAGAGCCTTCCTAAGGGAGTGACTGGCGGCAAGCAGAGAGTGACATTACTCTCACACAAGAGGTCAGCCTCAACTGGGCATTTTAAATCACATTCACAATGTTGTCTGTAGATGAGCACAATGAGGGGGGAGCTCCTTCCTAGTTATACACACACACACTAGAGGGAACTCAAGATGCGTGTTCACGCTTGCTCCAGCTGGCTTCTCTTTGCCGTGATAAAACATTGATTGACTCACACCAACTCGGGGTAGGAAAGGGCTTGTTTGGATCCCGTTTCCCTGTCACAGGCCATCACCGAGGGAAGGGAAGTCAGGGTGGACATTGAAGCAGGAACTGAATCTGGGGCCATGGAGAATGCGGTCCAGGGCTTGCCTCCCACAGTTTGCTCAGCCGACCTTCTAGGCAGCCCAGGTTCACCTGGCCAGATGTGCTTCCCACAGCGGCTGGGCCACCCCACATTAATCAAGAAACATGCCACAGACACACCCACTGGCCCATCTGCTGGCGACCATTCCTCAGCTGAGGTTTCTTCTTTCCTGCTGACCTGACTTCATACCCGGGTCACAAAGACTAACCCGTGCGGCATTTTTAATGAGGGGTCTTCGCTGTCTTGGTCTACCTACCTGAATATTCTGGCGATGTTGGTACAGACATCCTTGTCATCCATGTAGTGTTCCAGCACCGTGCAGAGCTGGGGGAAGGCCCCGAGGCTCAGGAGCTTGCTTCTCGTCAGAGGTGAGTCGGCCAGGTTTCTCAGTGTGGCAGTTGTCTAGGAGAACGTGAGTTGTCATTTTATTAAAACTTAAAACCAGGGCAACCACAAGGAAACCCACACCTCCCGGGAGTGCCCCTGGGGGCGTGGGGTGGGGGAGTGGTGGTGCTGGGCACAGGTAGCGTGTGCAGTTCAGTTGTGAGGAACGGGAGACTGCTGGTGTGGACACACGTGACTATAGTCTCAGCACGCACAAGGAAGTTGAGACACAATGGTTACAAGTTCAAACAAACAAATACAAAATCATGTAGATGGAATATTAATATTTTTAAGTAAACCATTTACCAAACCCTCCTGTTAAACAATCACCATCTTGTCTTTGACTGACCCTGTCACAGACATGAGACTACTCCATATTCTGCATATTGGAACCTCCCTACTCCAAAATACGTTTTTTCGATTTTTATTACATTTATTTATTTATTGCATGTGTGTGCTCGCGCACCCTGTGGGGAGGGGTACTCACATGCTGTGGCACTCATGCAGAAGTCAAGAACAACTCTTCTCTGTTCCTACCACGTGTGTTCCGGGGGTCAGGTTTAGGTCATAGGGCTTGGTGGCACAAGTACCTTCTCTACCCACTGAGCCATCTCAGCAGCCCCCACATCCTCTGTTATTGCTGCTGTTGTTTTTGAGACAGGATCCCGTGTAGCCCAGGCTGGCCTCATACTTGCTATGTAGCTGTGACTGACCTTAGCGTCTGGTACCCCTGCCTCTGCCTCCCCAAGGCTGAGATTCCAGGCATGTGTTCCTACACCCTGTTTCCCACTCGAAAGTCTTCCGAGGAGCACTGAACAATGGAGCCAATCGTTATGGAAGACTTTCAGGCTCATTTTATTCAAAGAGGCAAATACTGAGTTCTGACAAATTTAGGACATTTCATTAAAAGCTTTTTTTCAAGAAAACTTTTTTGCTTTGGGCTTTGGTCTGAGGGTCAAGAATTGAAGCCCCTCCCATTCCCTCCTGCAGAAATAGCCAGGCACCTGGGCTATTTCAATAGCCTAGAAGTGGTTCTCAGCCTTCCTACAGCTCCTCACGGCATGGTGACCCCAACCAAAAAATCATTTTTGTTGCAATTTCAAAACCGCAATTTTGCTGCTGCTAATCAGAGTGTGAATACCTGTGTTTTCTGATGGTCTGGGGCAACTCCTGGAAAAGGGTTGTTTGAGGGGTCATGACCCAGCAGTTGGGGACCGCTGGTCTAAAGAATAGTTCAGTCACTCCGATACCTCCCTCCCCCACCCCAAGACTGGAGAACCAGTGCCCCAGTGATTCCTGTCTTTCCCCAGGGCAGGCAGAGCCCAAAGGAACCAGGAACATGCATGCCAAGCATGCTATGAGGACAATTTCTTTTCCCTGTTCTCTGTCTGCCGTGGCTGAGGAACCGGGGGGTGGTATTACATGATGCCCCCTCACCAACCTCCCGAACTTTAGGATCCCTGGGAATTATTAGTTCTTACTTAAACCTTAATTTATCCTTCCCCACCCCCTTTCTCATCCCATTAGAAAAAGTTAAATTTTTTTATGATTCTTCTGCTCCAAACACATACTCTTTGTAAATGACCCAGTGGCTGGGCATAAGAGCTCACACCTGTAGTCCCAACACTCTAAAGGCTGAGTCAGGGGGATTGTGAGTTGATACCAAGCTGGGCTATGTAATAAGTTAGAGCCAGCCTGGAGTGAGATCCTATCCCCTACTCCCCAAAAGGCCCACAACAGCAGTGGAGGCACACCTGAATACATCCTATGTCATAGGACTTAAATCCCTGTTTCTGCACAAGCTGTATTGCAGGGTGTGCACACATTAGAGGGGTAATGTTTGATATCTTAAGCATCTCCACACTTGTCAACTGTGATGCTGACAGGAAAAAATGTTTTAAGCTTATATACCTGCGTGAAAACCACCTAGTAAAGCCTCAGCATGTGATGACATCAGTCTGGGTGCCCGGGTCCACAAAGTTCCCCCTGCTCTCTGCTCTCTGTCACTTGAAGCCCTGGTGACTGTGTCCCTTCGTCTCAGGATAAGACTCGGCTGCCCGACCATGACCTCGAGATCTGGTTGTTCCTAAACACTCAAACGTCACCTCCTGCCACAGACCCCACAAGAACTCAACTCTAAGCTCTCACTGCCTGCCTACTCTGGGCCAGCAGCTTCGGGGGGCAGGTGTTGTGTTTGTCTTTTTGCCACTGAGCCCCCAGGTTCAAGGCTGGTGTGAACACATACAAAAGAAAGCCCCTCTGCTCAGCGCCTGCTCTGGCTTCCACCATCTCTCCCACAACGTCATCTCCTGCCAATCTCCAAAGCCCCCTGAGTAGACACCATCTGCCACCGCTCTGTTCTGCTCTCCCTAAGGCCACTTTGGTGAGGGGCTTTCAAAACCTCCCCTCCCTTGACCTCCTAAAGCCAAGGGACAACATCCACATCCTCCGTGCCCTCGCTCTCTCAGTCCGTGCCTCTAGATTCACCTCGGGTACCATGCTCACTCCCTCCTGACTCCTGCCTTCCAACATTTGTCCTCTCCTCAGCATGTCTTCCTCAACTACCCCTGCTCACCTGCAGGGCCCAGCCAGCTCCACTTCTCTGCCCAGATGGCACGGTGACTATTAAGTGCCTCTTTTCTGTGGCAACAGTACCTTGCTAGCTTCTCCCTCTGCAACCTTTTTATATGTATTATATATATAATATGTATATAATAAATTATATATATAATACATATATATATCATACACACACACAATCATTACTTTTGTGTACCTCTTCTCCCATAGAGAGCCCCTCTGGTATACAATCTTTCCCTTCCTTCCTTCCTCCCTCCCTCCCTCCCTCCCTCCCTTCCTAGGGTTTATTTACTTTTTATGTGTTTGAGTGTTTGTGTGCATGTATGCGTGTACACCATGTAAGTTCCTGGTGCCCACAGAGGCCAGAGGGGCACTGGGGTCCCTGGAACTAGAATTACAGGCTGTTCAGCCCTCACATGGGTGCTGGAAGTGAACCCGGGTCTTCTACAAGCGTGGCAAGCTTTTTTTTTTAACTTCTGAGACATCTCTCCAATCCCATAATCTATTTATTAAAGCTTTTCAGTGTTTAGTCGTTGGCAGCTGGGAGGATGAGACCCAGAGGAAAAAGGAAATGAAGGAAGAAGGGAGGAGTGAGGAGTCAAAGTCCCGTGCCCCCCCCCGTCCCCCCCACCCTATTTAAGAGACTTCATAAAGGAGAGGTTTAAAGCGGGCAGCTGGGGGAGGGGCTGCAGTGTTTAGAAGGGTGAGTTCCACACCTAACTCTGAACTTCACTCCAACTCTTGAGCTCCTTCCATGGAAGTGAAACTTAAATCCATGAAAAACTCACAGTTGACTAGCAAGGCATGGAGCTGAGCCAGGATGGCTCCAGACCCGAGCTCTGTGGGTGGTTTATCTGCCCAGGGCAGCCCACCCAACCTGCCCGAAGGCTGGAGCTGAGGGAGTCCACACTTCTCTCAGAGTTGTGTTTGCTCTCCCCTTGTGCTCTCTGCCACTTCCCCGTTCTCCTTAGTTCTTGTTACTTCTTGTACATAATCTCTTGAACCATTTCAATTCCTTTCTTTAGAGAAAGCAGAGGTCAAATGACGCCCATTTAGTTTCTAAAGGGCTTGGGGAGACACCAATTCACAACTCCCTATTGCCATTTCACCAGGAAACAAAGCAGAGAGCAGTAGCTGCAGTATTTCATCTGGAGCAAGAGGGGGTGGGCAGAGCCAGGAGGCAGCTGGCTGGCTACAGGGAAGAGGAGAGGAGAAAGAGAAGGATTAAGAGGAGGAAGAGAAGTAGAAAAAAAAGGAAGAGGGAGAGCAAAGGGTAGAAGAGGAAGAGGAAGAAGAGTTCACTGTCTCCGCTTTTGTTAGACGGTGATTAGAACAAAGGGGGTCTAAATTTTTGTCGTCTACCAAGGGAGAAACATTCCATCTTGGCCATGGCCACTTATCAACTGCAACTCTATGCTCGCTTCTCTGATGCACCCCAAGATGCAAAGCTGCCTGTCTTGCAATGAGCTTGCTGAGTCTTGAAGTCTCTCTGTGCAGTCACTATGGTTTGGTGCTGGGGACTGAACCGAGAGCCTTGTGTTTGCTAGGCAAGCACTCAGTCGTGAAACTAAACCCTCAACCCTAGGGAACCTACTTTAATGGAGAAAACTACATTAAGAAGAGATTAGATAATTTATAAAGGCTCAGATAGCCAGAACCCCTAAAACGTAAAATACTTTTTTTTTTCCAAATTGACTATTGGCATATAATTATCAATTTTAAATTGTATTTTTGATGAGCAATGAACTGGAAAGGCCTTAGCAGACCAGAGAAAACTTTGTCTTAGACTCTGAGAACCCTGGTTTCGGCCACAGCCTAGGCCCAGCAGCCGGGTCCCCCTTGCTGTCATTCTCTGCTTCAGTGGGGAGCAAAAAAACAAAGCTATGTGGTGGGCACGAGTCCCACTTCTCGCCCAGTACCCCAACTGTCTCCTTCCAGAGTGTCTCCCTGGTAGTCAAGTTCCAGGAAACAGAGAGCAACTCAGTAAACAGGAATTTTTGTTTTGTTTTGGTTTGGTTTGGTTTTTGGTTTTCGAGACAAGGATTCTCTGTATACCTCTGGCTGTCCTGGAACTCACTCTGTAGACCAGGCAGGCCTCAAAATCACTGAGATTCACCTGCCCCTGCCTCCCTGAGTGCTGGGATGTGAGGTGTGCACCACCACCGCCCGCTCCCCGCTAGTCTAAAAGCAGCAGCTACCATTCGGGAATATGGGGTGCCACATAGCTGAATGGCCCTAACACCCCATCTCAGACTCGAGGTTAAGCACGCTGGTGAGCACCCCAGAAACTTGGCCCTCTTTCAGGACACTACCAGGGGAGACCCATTTTCCCAACCTAAAATGAATCTTTCAGAGAAACGTTTGGGTGCCCTATGATTAAGGATCCTGGAAACTACCATACTTCCTCAACCACAGCCAGCATCAAGATTTTATCCTTTGGGGTTGAGAAAGGTGTTATGTATACGATCTGACAAGCCACTCCATGGGTGACAAAGCTGCTGGCCTGCATCATCTCACTTGCTGCTTGGCACAAGCAGTGGAGCAGGCAGGAAAAACGCGTTCCTCGTTCCTGAGATGGTGAAACCGGTGCAGGACACGTGCCAGCGTCCAGGTAGCCTGGAGTCCTGGACTTCAGACTCCTTGTCCATTGCTTGCCCCGTCCTATTTGGCATTTGTCTTGAGACACATTTATTTCATCCCTCAATTGTCTAGAATATCCATACCACCCAAGTCCACCAAGTTGTATTTCAACTGCCAGTTGGAGGACGGTTTGCTTCCCACTGACGCCGTGAAAAGATAAACACAGTCACCGGAGACCACAAACGAGGCCGCATGGCTGAACCACCAAGGCTGCGCTCTTGCGAACCTCAGCTGAACCCCCCTCCCCCCCCACTAATGAGAGCACACTCAGGCTTTGGACTTCTGCCCAACGGAGACCACATATGTGCCCGAATCCAAGCCTCTGCGGTAACCCACGGGGTTTCACGTTGTCTCACATAGGGTGAAGACGGTCTGGCGGAAATACAAGACACCAACCGCACTGTGTCACTGTGCGCACCCAACTGTCCGAGTCAGAGTTTTCCAAGAATCTCCCGGGAGTCCACGAAGGCAGATAGAGAGGAAAGTTCTTCAGTCACATGGCTGCTGAGGTCTGCCCCCCCCATCTCCTGCCAGGGGCCTTTGACTACAGCAGCAAGGGCCCCTTCCTCCCCAGCCAGCAGGAAGTACCTCATCCTTCCCACCCACAATTCCCTATTTTGAGGCTCTAGCCCATGCCGGTGTCCATTACTGGGCATCTCTTTACTACCTGGAGGTCTTTTTTTTTTTTTTGCCTTGGGAAAAAAATGAATATTGGCCGATTATTTTAGTTTTAATAATCAAACATCATTAAGAGGGAATCTGGAAGTTGGATAAATTACATGGAATGTCAGTGCGTCAGCATGAGGGAAGGGGGTCTGGAGAAGACGCATTCGCGGCTACTGAGACGGAATGGGCGTGAAGCATGATGAATAAAAACTCGGACGGAAATTTGGGTCCATCCTGAAGGTCAGGAAAGCAAAACAGCCAGCCACTGGCTCTTACCTCTAACTCAGCCGGAAAATGGTGATCCTGCCTTCAGGAATCTCGGAATGAGTCCGGGACTTAGAGCTGTCTCCTCCTGTTTTATAATCCTCTCTAGGGCTGGGATTAAAGGTGTGCACCACTGGGATTAAAGGCATGCACTGCCCGGTTTCTATGACAACTAGTGTGGCTACTGGGATTAAAGGTGTGTGTTATCACTGCCTGGTCTGTAAGGCTGACAAGATTGGCTGCTTTACTCTACTTATTAAATACAAGCTTTATTTATTAAAATACAAATGAAATGCCACTACATGGGCATGGTTCTGGGTGGTAGTGGAGCAAGCCTTTAATCCCAGCCTCAGGTGGACAGCCTGGCCTACAGGACAGCCAGGGCTACACAGAGAAATCCTGTCTCAAAAATAAACAAATAAATAAATAAAATAATGGGTATGGTGTGCAATTCTAACTCTAGCAGCAGGGAGGCAGAGGCAGGAGCATCATCAGGAGTTCCGGAGATCCTATCTCAAAAACTAAAAACTGCTAAGTGAGGAAGTGGTAACACTGGGTTTCACAGTCTCGTGTTAAAGGCTGGTGACATTTCTTCATCGCCGTAGTGAATATATTTACAGGGAAGAGGCCGGGCTGAATGGACATGATAACGTCATGGCAAGCAAAGGGCTCTGCACTCTGTGAGCATGGATCTTGTTTTCCTGCCCTCATCTTCCTGGCCAGTCTGTGCCCAACCTCCTCCCTGACTGGTGGCTCTGTCCAGGCCTGTCCTGGCCCTGCTTCTCCTTTCCTCTTGTAAAGTAAGCTACCATTACAACATAGTATCTTCTGAAGCACCAGAGACAGATAGAGCCTGTGGCTGGACAGGTAAATGGCATTGGAGGACTTAGCTATAAAATTTGTTTTCTAACCATGCTGATGGGCCCAACCCTTCCATAGTTCAGAACCCAAGGTATCACACGATCGGGAGAGCCACGTCTCTCCACATTTTCCGGTCTGCTCTCCTTGGAGAATCAGAAGCAAGTGTGAGTCACCCCTGGGAAGCTGCTTCCCAAGAAAGGGCAGAGGAGAGAGAAGGGCGGGCCTGGACTCTGCATGCCTGTTCCCTCATGTCAAGGGAGTGAGTGACCTGGGGGATAAGGTATTCCTGTCCAGGAATAGGGAAGTTCCTAAAGGAAAGACAGCTGTCCCATTTCAACGAACAACTAAGTCATTACAATTTGCATATCATCAAAAAATTAGAACGTCTAGTAATCAACCCCCTGGGTTATGATCCCCAAAGTTTAGTTACTTTAGGGACATTGTGCTAAGCAAAACATGCAGAGACACAGCTGTAATCAGGTGTGCTGTGCCCTCATCACTTCAGCTTTTGACAAGGTCCTGTTAGATAAATGTCAATCACTAAAGAACCTGGGCAGTGGGACCTCACTATGCAATTTTTACAAGTTTTAGCTGCGCGGTGGTGGCGCACGCCTTTAATCCCAGCACTGGGGAGGCAGAGGCAGGTGGATCTCTGTGAATTCAGGGACAGCCTGATCTACAGAGCAACCCTGCCTCAAAAAACCAAAACCCAAAATCCAAAAAAAAAAAAAGAAAAGAAAAGAAAAAAAGAGTTTTACTTATTTTTCACCTTTCAAACTCACATTTCTCCTGTCGTACCTCCCACAGGCTGAGATAATGCACACACCAGCCTCTCCACACCCGCTACAGGTCAGTCTTTCTGACAGAGGCCACTCCAGGGACTCTCTCAGTTCTAAGGCTATGCCTCCCAAAGATTATCCTTTACAGATAAGGATAAAGCCCAACACCTCGTGATAGCCACTGCTGATCAATACTGCCCAATCTGTTTCTGTCTCCACTGCTCCGTTTGGGCAGGTAATTTATCATGGGCTTTAAGGGACCCAACCTTACAGCTAGCCTATGTTTCTCTTCCTCCGTGTGCTCCGGAGTTTAACAGTTTGCAGCTTCATCTGTGCTTTCACCGACTTCCATCTCCAGAGCACAGGAGCTCAGTCCTCAGAGCATCTCACACGACTGCCGTCTCCAGAGCACGGGTGGGCCCAGTCCTCAGAGCATCTCACATTGTCAAAACGCCAAAATTATATGATGCGTGTCTGTCTGCTACACAGAACAAATGGAACACTGGCCGTGTGGAAACTTATAGGTCTTGGGTGATGTTTTCTGGTTGTAGGATCATTGAAGAGTTGTCCTCGCTGGCAGCTGTCCTGTTGACCACAGTCACCTCACCATCCAAATGTGGTGTGGAGAAGTCATACAAACACTTGGAAAATGATTGCCCCTTGGCTTTGGTCAAGGAGCAGACAGTTCACATCAGACTTCAGAACCAGCTGACTCCAGAACGAGGCATTTTGAAAAACAGTTTTGTTGTATATATTGGAAAATATATCATTTGAGCTCTGGTAACAACAAGAGGAGAGGGGAGGGGCGTGAAACCAGCGGGCTCCACTGGACAGTGTCTGTGCCGCTCACAACCTTGGGAGCCTCAGGAGCCTTGACGCCCTTCCAGGGCCTCTTTATCAGATATATACACGGAAGGCTCTGGACAGGCCTAACCTGTCCTGCTTCCCTAAAAATGCCTTGTTGGAGCCCAGCACATGGAAAGAGACTATCTGTTCCTAGACCCTGAGGTTCCAGAGGATTGGGGAAACTGGTGTCAAGAGAAAAGGATGCTAACTATTCAAATTGGAAATAAGTAAGGTACTTGGGGAATTCTGTCTAGAGGGGAGGGGGCAGTAAGATTCTGTGGGTGAGTCTTGGGAGGTTAGCTTCGTGGGGCAGAGTGTGTCTCCTGGGTTGGACTGTGGAGAGTGGCCCGGGGGCAGAAGGATCAGAGAGCTCGGGGATGAGAGAGGCAGGATGGCGAATGTCCTGCAGGACGCTGAGCATCCATACCACAGAGCAGGGCAGTGGTGGAAGACTGTGGCCTTGGTACCCCCACAGATAGCGTGGTGACGTCCAGACACAGCAGCCTCAGTTAAGAGGCACAGACACAGGTGAGATGCTAAGGTGATATAGTGGAGATGAAGGCTGGTGTGCAGGCAGCCTCTGTCCCAGCAGATGGACTGAGGGTGCTTTGAGGCCGTCCAGGGCACAGGTCTCCGAGCTGCTCCTTGTGTGGGAGCACAGATCTGTGCACATGTGCTTGCATGTGCATCAGCATTATTTTGTGATGACGTCAGGTTGCTTACATTTCATTATCCATAGGACAGAAAGCTGTTTCTTGTCTGTTTTCTTTTTTGACGAAAAATTATTTTTGGGGGAGGGGTCTTGTTAAATATCTAGGCTGGCCTTGAATTCATGAATCTCTTGCTTTGGTCTCTCAAATGGTGGAGCCCAACCTCTTTACTTTAATTAAACATAGGACTGTGCACTTTGGGGCATTCTGCAAATGACAAGCTGTAAAGCAAATCCCCTTCCTGCCCAGATCTATAAACACAGGCCACCATGTGACAGCTGGCATGGGGCAACTGGTGTGCCCAGCAGTGGTCACCGTGGGCTGCACTTTCTCCAGCTGTATAGGGACTTGGGTGCAAACCACTGTCCCCAAGGCATCTCTGTCAGTACCAGATCTTAGGCAGGATCACAGGAAGGTGCTGGAGACAATGTCTTAGTCATGACTAAGCCAGCTGTGGTGTGGAGGTGGTGGGCAGCATGACGCTCTACTGCGCCCCCTGGAGGAAAATGAATGGAAGGGCTGACCCAGAGAGTCCATGGCTAATCCCAGAAAAGAGAAATAAAAACAAGAACAGAGGCAGCAAAGCTCTGAGCTAAATGGCACAGCAGACATCTGATTTCTTCCAGTTTGGAGGAAGGAGTAGGGGTATGTTTATGTATTTATTTTTTGAGACAACACCCTGTTACATAGCTCAGGCTGGCCTTGAACTTGAACTCTTCTGGCTTTAAACTCATGAGGGCTGACATTAGGTCCTGACAACCACACCTACCTAGCGCCGCCATTTCCTTTATGACATCAGCACTAACTGTTCCTTTATATCAACGGATTTTATTCTTATGATATAAAATGATATCACATACATATAACAGATTGAAAAAAGTTTCCTCAACAAGACAAAAATGCCCAAGCTGCTGCAACATTGAAAAGTTAGAAGGGGGCCAGATGCTGAGGTACATGCCTACGACCCCAGCACTAGGATGGCTGAAGAAAGAAAATCATGATCCTGAGGCAGGCCTGAACTACACAGACAGACTCTGTCTCAAAACCTCCTCCTCCCCAAGTTAAAATGTTATAAGAATCTCAAGATAAGCATGGTTGAGAATTTGAGGTTGTCTTGGTCACTGTTCTATTGCTGTGAAGGGACACCATGACCAAAGCATTTATTGGGGGCTCGCTTACAGGTTATAGGGTTAGTCCATGGTCATGTTGGCAGGAAACAGGCAGGCATGGTGCTGCAGCAGTAGCTGAGGGCTTCACATCCTGATCCACAGGCAGCAGGCAGAGAGAGAGGGGGGCACTAGGCCACCTTGGCCTCCCAAGTGTGGGGACTACAGTTGTGCGCCACACCTAGTTCAGGTGATTTAATATTTGTGTACAGATGATTATACCTCTCCTAGCATTTTCACAAAAATGACCATGACTGTATAATCAAAACAAATATTCCAAAATACTGTCAACATGAAAAGAATGCCTTATGGGCTAGAGAGATGGGTCAGAGGTTAAGAGCACTGACTGCTCTTCCAGAGGTCCTGAGTTCAATTCCCAGCATCCGCATGGTGGCTCACAACCATCTATACCGAGATCTGATGCCCTCTTCTGGCCTGCGGACAATCATGCAGGCAGAACACTGTATAGATAATAAATAAAATAAATTTTAAAAAAGAAAAGAATGTTTCATAAGCCCACCTCACCAAAGTGCAGCATGCCAGTGGGTTTTTGCCTTGTTTATGATCAAAGGAGTTTTTCTTTTTACAGTTTTTTTCAAAATGGAGGACCAAAATCTAAAATTAATAATCACCATAAATATTTCAAGAGTCGTGAAGTCGGGGTGTAAATCTAATTTTTAACACGCTCTCCAAATGGTTTAGAGCACTCTAAAAGTTCAATCCATCCTCGTTAATTGACAAGCACATTTCAGATCCCATGAGTTATTACATCAAAGATGCTATTATTTGATATATAAATGCTATTAAGGGTAAAAATCTCATCTACAAAAGAAAATGAGAGCTAGACAAGTTTTGGTGGAAATAATTTAACTGTGAAATTTAATCTGTCACAAGAGCCATAATAAAACTCTATAACTCAGAGGAAACTTTTTCTTCCTGCCCTGGCTAGATGAATTATATATGGTTTTATTACCTGCTTTCCTGTGGTCCCCAGAGCTGTGGCATCTGCAGAGCCTATGACAGACCTCCACCTGATATCATTAACTCCCTTGTCACTGCAAGCTGGAGATGTGGCTGTGGCTATCAGTCACAGACAATCTTAGCGTCTGTCCTAGAAATTCTCAGCAGCGCACAAACTGACACGCAAAGAGCATACACGTTCCATCCCCCCATGCCGCTGTCTCCGTTACTTTTATTTCCTGTGCTGAGGATGGAAACTAGGGTCTTGAGCATGAGGGGCCTTCTCCACTGACCTCCTCGGCCTTCTCCACTGACCTCCTCGGCCTTCTCCACTGACCTCTCCGGCATCGTCTCAGCAGGGCACACACTGACGGGCCAGTGGTCACCACATTGGATCTCTGAGACCCTGGATCCCCTCCTGCTACAGAGGCTTCTCAACTGCTCCTTTAAGCTATCACCGTCTGCACCTCTAACCTCTTCAGATAAACCCTTACCTGGACTAACAAGTTGCCCCAGTTGGGCAAGCATGCACTGTACTTCATGTCCTCATTGGTTTGCTTTATCAGCGTCGTCAATATTTCCACCGCACCTTTGCCGACCATCTCAGCGAGGAACCCTGGACTCCCGGAAATGAACTTCAGAGCCCCCATGCAGTATAAGAAGGCTTCGGTGTTACTGTGCAGGTCTTCGGCCCTTAGCACCTCCAATAATGACTCTGCCAAAGAGACAAATTTCTATGAACATCTAAGGACAACTGCAAGTTAGATGTTGGCACACACTTTGTAAAATATATTCATTGGAAGCTACATGCAGATGCTCCCTGCTCCTCCACAAGCAGCGAAATCTCATCTACAGCAAAACTCCACAGTAGCCAGGAGGGCAGGAGAGGCTGTTCATATGCAAACAAGAAAGCCTTCCTTTATCTAAATGCCATCCTTGGTTCTTAGTAATATTCACCAGAGCTTATTTTTAAGTGACAAAAATGCCAAGTTATTGTCTAATGCCATTAACAAAGGCAATCTAAGAATTAAATGTCAACAGATCCCGAGAAGGCACTTGTTGCTTCTCCTAATGGGACACGGATTTCATGGGAACTTTAATAGCCGTCTGTCACTGAAAGGATCTTTCCCCTTCCCAGAGGTTTAAGAATGCCTCTCTCCCTAAGCGTGGTGACAACATCTATATTCTCAGTGTTAGGGAATCCGAGGCAGGAGGATGGCAGCGAATTTGAGTCTAACGTGTGCTATGCTTAGAGTGAGACTCTGTAAACAAACAAACAGGCTGAAGCTTGTGGTAGGTAGAGGGCTCACAAGCTTTGTCCTAAATTCGATTCCCACCACTGTTCCAAATAAACAAACAAAGAAACCTTAACAACAAAATTCCGCTGACTGGCCCAGATTCCAGCTGATTTGAGCAAGGTCAGATGGAGACACCGTGTTCAAGTGTAAGAATGCCAAAGAGAACATTAGATTCTGTGTTCTGATCTGTAACTCCCAGTTAAGACATCTGATGTTGGACATTCTTTCTTTCAACCTTGGTTTTGTCCCTGTGTGCTGAGCTCTTTGTCCCTTGTTACCCAAGAAAGAACCACATTGCTTTCCACAGCTGCCTCTTCTGCGGGAACAGCACAGCTCCTCCAGGCTTCTCATCATGGTAACTCTGTCTACTTAATTATTTAGGGACACGGGAATTGGGCATCGTTAGCTAGGCTTCGAACGTAGGTAAAATGTCTGTTGCTCCACAGTGAACCGCGTCCACGCCAGCATTCTGTAAAAGTCACAACCGTCTTTCCAACTCCCCCCCCCCGCTTATTTCTAGTATATCAAGAGACTAGAATTTTTGATTATGTCAAAAACTTTTAGGTGTGTTCACTGTAACAGTAAACTCCAGACCTAGGAAATGGCTTTTTTTTTTATACCATATTTCCTCAAGTCATACAACATCCCTACACACATCGAAGGAGGAAAACCAAAACCCAGTCTGTCACCCTAGACTCTAAACGCTGCTTTAAAGCCAGCATGGGAAACAGAGAAAGACAGCCGCCACACCTCTGCATTTCCCTAGAAACCCAAATGTCTCTCGCTACCCTTCTCTCTCCTTTCCCGCTACGGACTTGGCATCTGTGCTCGGGTGCAGTGTCCTCGCCTCAGAGCGCTGAACGAGACTCACCCAGGATGTTGTCAGTCTGCATCAGGGCGTCGTTCTCCTCGCTCCTGCTGATCTTAAATACCAGTTTGCAGACATTCAGGAGGTTCTTTCTGCTCACTTTAAGCTGCAGGGAAAGAACACTCTTGCATTTCTACGGCAGAGGTAGAGGCAGGCTCAACACCGCCAAAACCTCCACACTTAGCGCAGGGAGAGGTTTTGGAACCTAAGAAATGATCCAGGGAAGAACCTAGAAGAGTTGGGGCCATGCTGTGTCAGCTATAATATCTAATGCGGTTCCAGAAACATGAACTCTTTAATAACAAGAGTTTGTTTCTCACTGTGAAACATTTCGCACTGATATGTAAATGATTAGATGTTTTTTAAAGAGTATCAGTGAACAGAGAAATTGATTTAGAACACAACAGTGAAGGATGAAGGGAACCAAAGTCAAGATTAAACTGATCTAGAATAAAATCCATTGAGGAGCAAGGGAAAGGAAACACAGAGGAAACCCGTCCCCCTCGGCCATTTGCATCAAAGAATTCAAACAGATACTTTGGATTAGACTGTGCTGTGCTTATTCGTAGGGCTATTTCTGGAATGCTCTGAGGTAATCATTGTTTGAAGCTGAAATTACTCTCTAAACTGTACAACAATTAAACACAAGTCAACTAAACACAAGGCACTTTCCAAGTGCGCTTTCTTTTATAAAAACAGAGTGGCTAGCAGAACCAAGGTCTACACTAGCCGTACTTTTACCTGAAGTGTAAAGAATGGCCAGTAATGGGGACAGTCTAACAAACTGTGAAGGGACAGAACTATTAAATTAAGTAAGCACTCCATAAAAGATTACTACTGGTGTTCTGTTCGTTTTTGCATTCCTGAGGCAGGGTCTCACTGTGAATTTACAAAGATTCACTTGCACTGCTTCCTGAGTGCTGGCATTAAAGACATGTGCCACTGGGCCCACACAATACTCTTTTATTATCATTATTATTATCATCATTATTATTATATTGTTTATTTGTGTGTATGTAGGTGTGTGATAGAAGCGTGTGCGTGTGAAAGTGTGTTTGTGTGTGTGTGTGAGAGAGTCAGAGACAGAGAGAGAGAGAGACAGAGAAAGAAAGAGAGAGAGTGTGTATGTAGAAGCCAGAAGACAACTTGTAGAAGTTGGCTCCTCTTTTTCTCATGTGGATTCTGAGGCTCAAACCCAACCTATCAGGCTTAAAAAAAAATCTTTAATTTCTGGGTCAGGTATGGTGTGCCCTCAGCAGCGGTGTGAAAGACTGTCTGTAGGAATGGGGTCCTCTGAACAAATAAAGACTCAGTATGCAAACGATGGCACAAGGGTCATTATTTTCCTATTTAAAAAGTTATCTCTAATATTTTTATTGAGTTTTCTGTTCATTTAAAAAAGAAAATAGAGTATGACTGAGTTATGTGTTAGATCCACAATTGCGCTGAGCACTGTTCATGGTTTGAGCTGCTCCCTAAGGGAGACAAGGCTGGACCTGCTGTCTGTGGCCGGTGAGGCAGAGGGAGGCAGAGGGAGGCAGAAGGAAGCAGAGGGAGGCGGAGGGAACCAGAAGGAAGCAGAGGGAGGCGGAGGGAGCCAGAAGGAAGCAGAGGGAGGTCGAGGGAGGCAGAGGAAGCAGAGGGAGGCCGAGGGAGGCAGGCGGAAGGAGGCAGAAGGAAGCAGAGGGAGGCAGAAGGAAGCAGAGGGAGGCGGAGGGAGGCAGAAGGAAGCAGAGGGAGGCGGACAGATGAGCATCTTCACCTTCTGCTTCTGCTCTGGGCTTGTGCACAGTGATCTGAGAACCTGCCCATCAGGTATCACCCTTGCTCTGCAGACCCACCGAGTGTTGGGGGACCACCAAGTCCCACCCCAACAGCACTCCGGTCAGAACCCACATGCTAACCAGTTGTCAGAGCATTCATAGGACATAGTAAAGATTCCTTCCCCGCTCAGGAAGAAAACAGAGACGGGAACTTCAAAACTAAGACAGTGATTACAACACAGCTTTATGCCCCAGCAAATGAGCTGAGGCAAACAGAAACCTCTCCCCACATCTGGGCCAGGGCAGATGTGCTGGCAGACTCCACTGGGAGGCTGAAATCTCTGACCAGCTCATCTTCCTAGTGTTGTCAGGTAGCCTGTGCTCTGCACCGGGCAAAACGCCCCAAGAAATGAATCGAATGTAGCTCTCACCCTGTCTTCCAGCTTCCATTTGCAGTAAAAAGGAGGAAGGAACAAAAACAAAATCAACCAACAAAAAACCAATCATCACCAGTGAGGAGCACTGTGGCCAGTACTGCGGAGGTCAGAGGTGCTGGCTGGGGCCCTGTCTCCTCCTTAGGGTTCAGTGATGGATCCTGGGGGTCTGGCTGCTGTTCCCAGGGCTATGCTGAATTCCTGGGGTGAAGGGTTTCTAGGTAGGGTAGTTTTCTTCTTAAATTAAAAATGATGCTTTTGTTTTGTTTTCCTTTAACTTAAGAAGTTTGAAATCATTTCTGTTCTTCCCACTATATCTAATCCCAAATGACAAATTGGGCATTTCTTTCTGATTCTTATCCCTCTGCAAAGGGTGCTAGATTTTTTATACTTCCAGAATATAGTTGCACTGCTACTGAATATGTTTGTGTTCGTTGAACACTTATTACAAACTGATATATTTTCATAAGAGATTTTAAAAACAGGGGTTAAACTTAAAATGGCTGCCTGGCAGATCTCTATTGAGCCAAACAATTCAAGAAATTGGAACAACTCACATGCTTACTGCATGTTTTTAAATAAATACTGTTATATGTTCGAACTGTAACATCAAACTGGTGGGCAAAAAAGTAACCGCAAGAGGAAATCCAGTGTAGAACTTGGGGCTCTACGTATCTTTAGCCTTTGTTCATTTTCCTCCACTGTTCTTAGGATACAGTGTCTTGAGAATATACAGAACTATATCCTAAAGCCTCGTCCAAATTGATCACCCCTGGGATGTTACAGGAGATCCCAGCAGCCAATAGGAAATTGCATAGCATTGCTTTGACTCTCCCTGGCTCTATCGTGGGTAAGAAGGCACCAGCCTGGCACTAGAGGGGATGGTTCAGTGGTTACGAATACTGGCTGCTTTTGTGGAGGTTCAGTTCCCAGCACCCACACGATGGCTCCCAACCACCAGTAACTGCAGTTCCAGGGAATCTGGTGTCCTCTTCTGGCCTCCACGGGACAAGGCACATACATGCACACATGCACACATGCAGGGGCAACACTCAGAAATATAAAATAATTAAAAGAAGAAGAAAGCAGCACCAACCCACTTAACGCTGCATCAGAACTTAACTGCACCTAGATTCTTTGGGGCATGCAGCATTGTTTAACCTACTTAGGTTTTATTCACTTAACATCCAGTTCATAAGGCCTAATTCAGTTAAACTGTGATACACACACACACACACATACATACACACATATACACACACATACACACACACACACACACACACACACACACACACCTGATTTGCCCAACATCACCAATAACAGTGCTAACATTTTCGCTGCAAACATGAATAGTTCTGGGGTTCATTCTGTCTCTTCTTTTCTTTCTTCCTTTTTACCCCCCCCCTTTTTTTTTGGTAAATTATAAAACAAACATCTAAAATCCAGGTGAAAAGGTAAAGCCAGTCCCTGAGTGCTGGCAACCTGGGTCCTCCCTGGGACAGCTCCCTCCACAGAGCCCTAGAATGGAAATTCTCTTTCAAGGGCACATGCGCTGAGTCACGCGTTCCTACCTCTGAGGAGAGGACGGATAGCCTATGATGACAGCTCAGAAAGGGTGTAGTCCCTACCCAAAATTACACAGAAAATGTGGCTGAATATGCTGCATACGAAAGACTTCATTATCCAGATGAAATGGACATGCTCACTACACTATTAGGACACTGGGCTTTCCCTCCACTCAGTCCGTTCTCCCATCTTCCTCTGCACCACTGACAGGTGAACAGGGGCATTTTCTGTTGTTATCCATTTGTTGTTGACGCTGTCTTAGAACATTCCAGGACAGCTAGGGCTTGTCTTTTGGTTCTGACACTTGTGGCCATGCCAACACAGCTACCTATCAGGCTGTGTGCTGGACAGAGCTGCCACGGGCTTTTATTTGGTCTTGGCCTTTCCTCCAAACACTTTGCAGAGAATTTCTATGGCTACCGAGGGACCTTCCTGTGACCACACGCAGCTGGTTTCCTCTTTCACACTGGTTCACAAAGCACCTGGCCTTTGCCTTTATTCTAAATCATGAGACAATGCTGGGCTCCCAGCAGAAACCGCAGGGCAAAAACAACAGCCTGCACCGCCCCCGAGCTGCCCGATCTAGTTGTTTGCACAATTGGACTGGAAATGTTTGCTGTTGTAAATTTTTTTCCCTCTCTTGACTTTCCTTTCCTCTGTCTTCCTTTAAAAGTAAATTCTAGGCACAGTGCGGACGCAAGCTTGTTGGGATCGTCCCTATGTGCTCGGCTTTATTCCTAAGGAATCACTTTTTCGTCCGGTTCTGGGGTGTGAGTTTACTGTCTTAATTGTGTCTAAACAGGCACAATGCATTTTCATCATTTTGCAATATGTTACAAACACAACGTCTGGCAGAGCATCGATGGGATGCAGTCTGCTAGAACAAGAGAAAGACAAACTTACTGCTAGGATGAGTTTTGCAAGTTTAAGGCTGAGCGGGTCTGAGCCAGCATCCACTAGTTTATACAACGTCTTCAGCAGGACACTTCTTCCCCTGAACTTCTTTCCCAGCAAGCGCCCTTCCTCCAAGGTGTGATGGAGCTGCGTGCAAGCAGCACACGTTGCTTCAACGTCATCTTCTGTCGGAGCAAAGAGAATGCGTTCTCAGATATGCCGGGACACACATCCCCTAGACATCGCCAGGTTCCCAGAAGCCAGTCTCCTTCCTCCTATCACTCCGCTCCAGCCCCTAGGTGAACGTAGTTACTCAACAGTCACTTGGCTTATCTAGAACAAGCGCCTTCCAAAGCCTCTCTTTGGCCTCCTTCCAAAGTGCCCGCCACCTGGACCTTCTTCGGTCTCACTGAGGCACACCATTTGCATTCCTGCCTCCACTTCTTCAGACAAGTTGCTTGACTCCAAAGGAATAAATACTGCCCTGCAGGGCTAAGGATTTCTTACCTGTGGATAGGTAGGTGTGTTGTGCTACACACAGATAGATGCTGTAAGTGTGCCTGATGGGCACCCCCGCATGGCAGAGCAAGAATAACATGTACAACTTCACTTCAAACGAGCTTGCCTCCTAATATATCTGTTGATAACCAACAATGGTATATTCCTTTCAAATGACTGTCGTCTCGGGGAAGAGATGTAATGACATCCACCGTTATCATCAAAGATGGGACCTTTTAACAAGATGTTAGTGAGGAAAGAGGGAAGGAGAACACTTGGTTTGGGAGCTGCAGTTCTGAAGGCAGTGATTTTTGAGAGCAGTTTAACCAGGAAAGAAACCCCGCGCTGGAAGGGAGCACAAGGGGAAAGAAAAGAACTCCAGGTATAGCATGTTCTTTGGGGAAGTATGGCCTCTGATAGACCCCATCATAAAACTTAAATGTGGGAAGCCGATCTTAAATAAATACCATAATGTGAGCTCAGACACCGACACGGAGGAAGTGTGCACCAGCAAGAGGAAGTGACTCAGGCCATTTTTAGCCCTTTTCAACAATAACATCTAAGAAAAACAGCTTATACCTCAATAGCCGAGTACCCCGCAAAGCCTCTCGGGCATGCTCTTGAATAGAGAGCCGGTGGGAAATGACCTAGCCCAAGCTGAGACACAGGGGGACCTGGGCTCTGCTGTGGGAAGCACCTCCGTTGTGTTACTGCCTTTCTCTCCTCTGGCTGGCTGCCTCCTCACTAGCCGGGGCTTTCAGCTGCTCTCAGCTGCCTGGGCTCTAAAGGCTGTTGTAGCTTACAAAGGAATTGGGAAGAAAGGCTCAAGGGTCAGAGTTCCAGCTACTGCTCAAGTAAGCTGTGTCGCTCAGTCAACTGGCTGTATTAGTTCTAAAAGACACCTGGAGTACTGCACTCCACAGGCTGAGGCAGGAGGATGGCCAAGTTCAAGGTCAGCCTGGCCCAATTAGGGAGTGTGTTTCAAGAAGCCAAAGCAAAACAAAACAGAAAGGCACGGGGCCTCAGAAGATGTTTCTAGGAGCTGTAGCTGGTTAAGAGTTTCCAGGGTCACCAAGTAACTTTGCCTCCCAAGTCACTGCTTAACCACAAAGGGAAGCCCAGCAGCTACACAGAGCCAGAGCCCAGCAGACACCACCTGACCCAAATGAAAAAATTCACATTTCCAGTAAGGGAAAGGTCAGCACATGGGCCTTCTGCCGTGGTACACGAGGAAGATGCAGCGTAAGTGTGCCCCAAAGGCCCGAGCTGGGTCTCAGCATGAGAAAAGAGGAGGAAAACGGATGGGTGGGATGTTCTCTATAATAAATGGCCACGTTTTCTCACTTGTCTCAGGATCCTGAAAGGGCTGTGACCGGTGACTGAAACGTATGATCCAAGGGCTTTCTTTTTCTAGAGAGGAAATCATGGGACAATAAGCAGCATGCAGGAGAATGTGTATGGTGTCGGACGGTCACCGCCAGTTGTGGATAAGAACACCCTGCTTCTAGGCAGGATTTGTAAGGTGTTGTATGGTCAGATGTGGAAGGGAACACCCTGCTTCTAGGCGGGATTTGTAAGGTGTTGTATGGACAGATGTAGAAGAGAACACCCTGCTTCTAGGCGGGATTTGTAAGGTGTTGTATGTATGGACAGATGTGGAAGAGAACACCCTGCTTCTAGGCGGGATTTGTAAGGTGTTGTATGGTCAGATGTGGATGAGAACACCCTGCTCCTAGGCGGGATTTGTATGGTGTCATATGTATGGTCAGATGTGGAAGAGAACACCCTGCTTCTAACGCTAACAGACAGAAAATCGAAGGCCGAAGTAGCTAAGATTTGGGGTTTTTTGTTTTTATTTTGTTTCAGTTTGAGACTAAGTCTCATTATGTAGTGGAGGCTGACCCTGAAAATGTTAGCAATGTGTTTTCAAAAGGTTCTAGAAAGAAAAAAGAAAAAACCAGGGTGACTAGGGGCAGAGCAAGAGGAACACAGGGAGAGGCCGTAAGGCAGTGCGGAGTGCCGGTACTGGGGAATATGGGAGAGGGCAGACGGGCAGACGGGAGTTTTAATTCTTCTATTAACCATTTTAACTAATCTATTAGCCACTAACCACTTAGTGAATTAAAGGAACCGCACAGTGTCAGGGAAACTGGGTTTCATGACGCTTGCTGGTTTTAGATTTGTCTAGGGACAAAGATGTGATATTTCTTTGCTTTGCTTGCGGGTTCTGTTTTTGACGCAGGCTCTTGCTGTGGAGCCCAGGCTGAAATCCAGCTATGAAGCACAGCTTCCCAGAGGCCTGCTATCTCACACCCTAAATCTCAGCAAATCCCTGAGTTTGCTCGATTGTAACTGGTGGGCAGAGCGTTGGGTGTCTACTGACGACCCCACCGAGGGAAGATCTGCCCTCCAGGCAGGCCTGCAACCTGAAGGCCTCTGATGGGGTTTCCAACCCTCCTCACTTGATCTGCACTCCTTTCCTGAAGCAACGACCCAGACTTCACAGGCCAGGCTAACAGGAAGGTGGAAATAGCAACTCTAGTGGGGAAATGCTGTTATGTTCATCCTCCCCGCCCCTCCCCCGCCCCAAGATTTGGAATGGCAAAGGGCTCTGGAGGTGATATGGCTTCATTCATCTTTTATTACAGTTTACATGTAGCACCAAGCACCTGCTGATAGCACCGAGACCAGAAAACCTGCCCGGAGAACCCACCCATGGAGCGCACAGCCTAGCCAGAACCACCGTGCACACAGTACTAAGCATGGGGATTGCTCTGTGGCTCTGACCAAGAATCCAGAGGATTCTGGTTCACCTTTCTAAATGGAATTCTGAAAAAGTCGGGCAGCATCCTCTCAGCAGCTCCCCATAACCTCCCAGGAGTGCCTCATTGTGGCCCTCTGGAGTGCTGGACAGGACACATCCCAGGCCACTTCTTGAGCTGTGTGAGTGGCCTCCCTGACAGAGGGACTTAGCCTCAGGAGTAGAATCAACAAAACCACACGCACAGCTCTGGCTGTCCAGGTTGTGTGGCCCACTCAGTTAGAGAGATCTGCTTTTCCTGACCTTCTAGAATGCGACAGTCTCCCTGAAGAGGCAGACACAGACAGCGCTTCTTCAGGGAGACGAGATGCATGACCTGCTCAACTGGGGAGTTTTGGAAGCTGGCTCTCCCAGTATATTCCAAGGATTATTTTACTCACTAAAAATTTGGTTTGCATAGTATTTACTATACAGATTTACAGGGCAAGCAAATATACAGCATGTTCTCAACATAGCCACAGAAACAATCATCAAAGTGCACTGAAAAGATCAGGGCGATGGGGAGCAGCAAGTGAACGCAAAGTTTTGATTTCAAACAAGAACTGTTGTTTTACCCTTTTCTAATTCACGCAGAATCGGTTCGATCCGTGTTTTCCAAAAGACTTCATCTACTTCTATTTCTGTCTCCTGTTCCTGTAAGCTGGCTCTTGAGGCTGCAAAGGAATCCAGAGAAGGAAAGAGCATTGTGAAAAGGGGCTCGTGGCAGGGCACACTCAGAGGCTGCTCTTCTGCGTCGCTGAGATGAATTAAGAACAGAATCAAATCTCACTTCGCCCTAAGCCCCAACTTCTAAGGAGAAGCATGGGTCTTCTCATCAAAGTACCCCAAAGAAAACTTGAATGAGTTAATTCATAAAAACAGAACTTACAAGTGGGATTAGAATACTTCATAGAGCAGAATGCTTTGTGCAGGGTGCTGGCCACAGGAAAGCAAACTGGTTTAAGTTACTTTTTACTTAAAAATTTCCCTCTGTAACATATAACAGACAGCTACATACACATATATGTATATATACACATACATACATACATACATATATAAAGACCAAAAGCTGAAACCACTTTATAAAAATCTTAGCCCTTTCGGAACAGACCCTATAGAGGAAGTACCACCAATGCTATGCTTTCCCCGGGGTAGGGGAGATGCCTTGTTCCCCACCCCAGCTCTATTATTGGCCTGTACGGTGACCTTTATCTATCTAGCTTAGACTCTTTCCAAGCCTGCTTCCTCATCAGCAAAGGGGAGAATATTTGCCTTAGGATTATGTAAGCTGAATGTCAGTCACAACAGAGGCAAAGCTCCGCCTGAGTGCCACACATCAGGTGACAGTGAGTATCTGTGAACTTCCTTTCCCTGGCTAAACAAATGGGTGACAGCTGATGTGTGTCGCCTCTGTGCCATCAAGTGCTGCACAGACTCTAGGGGGCAGTGCTGCCCCTGACTGCATCCTGGATGCAGAAGAGGGACTATTATGGGATGCACTTTTCTTCTGTCCCCCCTCCCCCGTCTTCTGAAACAAGGTCTCACTCTGTCCTGGATCTTACTATGTAGCCCAAGCTAGCCTTGAACACACACAGGAGTGGTTCTCCTGCCTTGGGCTCCCAGGATCTCAGGTGTGAGCTGGCACACCCAGCTGAGGCTGCTGTTTGGTTGTGTTTTACTTCTGGAGTGGAGAAAGCAGAATCCAGGTAGAAGCTAAATCACCCTCCTAAGGTCATACAGCACCTCTGCTCTTACCACTCAGCTCCACTGCAAACCAACAGATTAAAAGGCAACAATGTATGAAAGAGAATTGGCAGAGAAAGTGGCAAATCAGAATTCATCTTGTACAGGCAGGATCTCAAGCCACCCACCAGAGCTGGAGGGGCCACGGCTACACGGAGGCCTTCCCCAGCCTCCTCCTCTAACGTCTGCCTCCTGTGTCCCTAACCTGGCACTGGAAAAATCTATACGAGCTGTTGGAAATCATAAGAGCAATCAGAAGATTCTGTACACACAACCATCTGTATTTATTTATGATTTTTACAATTCTTCTTTTATTTACTGCATCTGGACTTCAGCACTTACATATAGGCATACCCATACACAGATACATACATAAGCACAGAATTAAAAGTAAGTCTTAAAATAAAAGAAAACCACTGAACTCTTCTCAACTACCTGTATAAAGCACAGACAACTCTGTGGATAACCCACAGTGGCTAGCATTTAAATTTGAATTTGAATTAAGCGGTGTCTGAAATGAATCTTCAAGCCACCAAACAGGAAACCCCCCACACAAGCACTGATATTTCCCAGGAGAGCAGGGAAGCTGTACAATTAATTCCTGCCTTCCAGTGCCCATGCCCCGCCCCCTCCAGTGCATTCTGGGAATGTCTACTCTCTGCTGCAAGTGTGCTGGCTTTTTTTTTTTTCCAACCTTGCTCATGTCAAGGTAGGCTGGGCAAGCTGAGCATATGAAAACCCTGGAGAACCAAAGCAAACAGGGAATTCTTGACAACTAGACGGTGATTAAATAGTAAAGATACAATGTAGTCGAAACAGGAAGACTTTGGCTAAGCTATCCAACCCATAAGCAAGACTTTATAAAGCAAAACTGAATTGTCATTAGGGGCCAGGTGTGGGGCAGGATTCAGAAAAGCCTGAACTTCAGAAAGGGAGCAGTGTTCACAACAGGCTCTTCCTGGAGCAGTCCCCTACAGCTCCGTCCATGAACACTAACACTGGAGCAGTCCCCTACAGCTCCGTCCATGAACACTAACACTGGAGCAGTCCCCTACAGCTCCGTCCATGAACACTAACACTGGAGCAGTCCCTACAGCTCCGTCCATGAACACTAACACTGGAGCAGTCCCCTACAGCTCCGTCCATGAACACTCCCACTAACAGGACTCACAATGCAGCTCTGGTCAGGTCTGCCATTGCCACTACCTGTGTTTGAGAGATATTCCAAGTTTCAGAATGTTGAAGTTTTCAGAACCAGAGCTAAAAGGCTGTAGACCATCACCTTAGCCTTTTGAAGTTTTGAATATGCCTGAGCTGGATAAAACACATGTATACGATTCTGAAGTAAACATGAATATTCAAGCAGCCTAAAACTATAGCTGCTCATAATCCTATGTAAACTGAGGTATTTAAAGGTCAGAGTATATAAACAAAATAAGCATTTACAAATGCAAAGGACAACACAGAAGTTGATAGATAAGTCAGTATTAAAAAATGTCCTTGGCATATTTATGATACACTTAAATTTACTATGAGGGGGGCTGGGGATGGCTTGGTGGGTAAAGTACCTGTGATTGCAAGTTTAAGCACTTGAGTTTGGATCCCCAACACTGATGAGAAGCCAGGCATGGTGTTGTACACCACAACCCAGAGACAGGCAGTTTCTGGGAGCTTCCTGACCAGTTCAGTGTAACCAAATAGTGAGCTCCAGGTACGGTGAGAGACTCTGCCTCAGAAAATAAGGTGCAGAGTGACAGAAAAAGACGTGGACTTGTGACATCTACGAGAGCATGAACCTACTCCCACATGCCAAAACCCAAAAATGACTAGAACGTCAGGCTTTAAATCTGTATGGTCTTCAAAAACAAAACAACAACAACAAAAACCCAACAAACAAACACCTGTGCGGTGGGCTCTTCGGTGTACAGTTACAAGAAAGCACAGTTAGCAACTAGTTCCTCAGGAACAGAGAGATCAGACAACACATTTGCCCAGAAAGAGAGGGTTCTCAAGGTGAGTCAGAAATCACAAAAGGCTAGCTGCCTCCTTAGGACCCTTCCAGAACCATCCAGACTCATTGGAGAAGTCAGCCACACTATGTAGCCTTTTCTCAGGAATCCCCAACTATGTGGATGCGTCTGGCTATGGTCTTGTCACTTCTTTATCCCCATGCTGCTCTCGTTGCCCCCCCACCTCCATTCTAGACATTATTCCCAGTTAATTCTAGAAACAGAGGATGTGCCCGCACGCGCGCGCACACCTGCACGCACACGTGCACATGCACTCACACACTTTGTCTCAGTCTTAGGGAACAACTTGAAAATTAAAAAAATACACTTTCCTCTAGGCTCACAGTTTGCTAGATATAAAAATTACGATTCAACAGGAAATTGGGTAAGTCAGGCAGAAGTACTGCCTGTTTTGAAGATTCTGCTGCCTCAGTGGTTACAGTTGCTAACCGCAGCTTTGAGTTTTGGACACAGCTCGACACAATGTTAGGACGGGCTGCTATTTTTAGCGTGCAGATGCAAAGCCCCTGGCAACAGCTGTCCTGGGAATAGGAAGGGCTTAGATTCTTCTGAGCTCTGGATACACTCACTCCCTGTGACCACGAGGAGCCTCCCTCCTGAGGAGAAGCTACTTTGAAGAGAACACTTCACCCGGTGCTAGTTTTATCCTCATTTTTATTTTTGTTGAGACAAAGTCTTACTGTGTTGCTCAACCCAACCTGCAATTCATAATCCTCCTGCCTCTGATTCCAAAATGTCCAGATTATGGATGTATAATCATCCATCCAGACATAAACTTTGTTTGAATGAACAAAAAAATAAAGAACGTAGCAAGCACCTGTGCAGCCCTGACCAGCTTGGTCCAATATTGACATTGTGCCACATATGAATCATTTTCTTTATTTTAAGGACTTAAAATCTTGTAGCATTGAAGCCTTCCTTATGCCTACCCAGTCCATATTCTTCCACTTGGGGGTCACTAGCCATCAAAATGGGTGTGGCGGAACTTCGTCTTGCCAGACGTGGCACAGAGATCCTAATTCTTGTTCCCATAACTAACATTTCATCCGCCGCCTGTATTGACTCCAGTCAATGTTACAAATGCCCACTGGTTCACTTCTCACTGCCACAGTTTGTTCCATTTCTAGCCCTTGGTCTATTTCCTCAAGCTCCCAAAGGACTTTCATAGTAAAATGTTATAGTTTCACTTAAATAAATGGGCAGTGTTTTTGAACTTGAGTTCCACCAATGTTAAGTTTGGACATCCTCCAGCTGTTTTCACTCTGGAATTCCTATGAGCATCTATCCACACTGAAGGCATCAGACGTGGGTACTGGTAAGACCAGAGAGAGATAATAAAAACTTAGGAAATAAATGTTGGTTTCTGAGCAAGTTGGTTCTAGTTTTGAAGTTGATGAACAGAGAATTGTTAATCAGGACACAGTATGGTACTCTAGACCCCCCTAAACAGCCTATGACTTCCACCTGACATTTGTCTTTGAAAAACAAGTCCCATTGCCTTAACAACATGGAGATGTTGAGGGTGAAGGATGTTAAGGGTGAAGGATGCTGAGGATGAAGGATGCAGAGGATGAAGGATGTTGAGGGTGAAGGATGCAGAGGGTGAAGGATGTTGAGAGTGAAGGATGTTGAGGGTAAAGGATGCTGAGGATGAAGGATGTTGAGGGTGACGGATGCAGAGGGTGAAGGATGTTAGAGTGAAGGATGTTGAGGGTGAAGGATGTTGAGGGTAAAGGATGCTGAGGATGAAGAATGCTGAGGGTAAAGGATGTTGAGGGCCAAGCACACAAGTATCTTACCTGATCTGGTTTCCCGCCTGCTCAGGTCTGAGCTGCTAAAACATGAGGAGGCCCTGGCATGCCGCTTCCCCTGGTCCCTAGGAAGAATGAATGAAACAGAATGGTATTTCTATTTTTATAAACTGCAATAGTTTGAGATGGTGTTTAATTGTCTGCTTTAATCTACCTTGCCTTCTAACATTTATCTGCAAGAACACAAGTCTATTGACTTTACAGTATGAATATAACACTAGACGGAACAAAATAATAACAATGATGATGATAATAATAATAATAACAATAATGATAATGATAATAATAAATCCAAAGTTGACTGGGGGAAAATGGTTAAGGATATAGACCACAAGAGGGCGCTGTTACAACACGAAACAGAGTTGGAAAACAGTGAAGCCAGCCCAATGTGCCCAAGGTCACACAACAGGGTCAGCTCTGGAATGCAGAGCTTCTAATTTTCAACCCACTGCTCTTCCCATTGCATCATGGTATATCCCAGTCCCACTTTAAAACTTAATTCAATTAGTATTCTCTAAAAATATTCATAGAAATATTTTAAAGGTTAAAACAAATGAGAAAGTTTATTTAGGCAATCCCCAGATGAGAAGCATCTTGAGTTCCAAGCACTCAAGAGTGGGCCTGGCTTGTCATGGAGGTGCCTGACTTTGCTGCTACTTTTCTCAGCTACAGTTGACTTGAGGTCATTATCTTTTTCTATATCTGTATAAGGTGTGGGAGGGGGGCAAGAGAGGGCGAAGGAGGTGAGATGACAAAAATACATCAGATACAGCTATCAGGGCCACGGAACCCATTATTATCCATAATTAATATATGCAAATAAAAACAGGGCTGGTGAGATGGCTCAAAGGGAAACGGCGCTTGCCCTGCAAGTCGGATGACCTAGGCTTGATTCCCCGAGTCCATGTAGAGGTGGAAGGAAAGACCCGACTCCACAGTTTACCCTCTGGCCTCCACATGTGTGCTACGATGTACGCTCACACCCATTATAATGCATAAAACCTTAAAATTAAAAAAAAACCTTCAATGGGATGGAAAACCAAGGGATTTACTGTATTTTCCATTTCTAGCTATAGCCTGAAATTTCAGTATCAAGAGTTTCACATATATGATGTATGTGTGTATACAAGTGTTTGCATATGTGTGTGTGTGTGTTCTGAACACACACTGAAATTATCAAGACAGTTTGCAGCTTACAGCACTGCCCCTGAGTACCTGTCCAGTCTCTCTGACTCATGGCCTGGGGTGAGGTTGGCTCCATGATGCCTCATCTGTGCAGCCTCACTCTTAGAAGAGCATGAGGAAACCCCGTATGTGCACATGCTTGGCAGTCCTGTCCCCAGCTCCCACAAGGAGAAAGGCGTTGGACTCACCAGCACCATACATGGTCATCACTGTGGGTGGACACTGAGAGGACGGACACCTCCCCCAGCTTAAGTTCCAACAGCCACAGCCTCATGACATTGGAAACCTACTTGGCTCAGCGCTCCCCGACCTCATACTCATACAAAGGCAAGACTTCTGCTTAGGATGTCAGGTGTAACACTGAGGGAACTTAGCAGGTTGGTTGTACTATTTTTGTTTTTCTTTGAGTCTACAGGCACCTAGAGGAACAGTGTCTGATGTCAGGTGGGACAAAGACATGGACATCAGGAAAGGTTCCAAGTGGCACACGGGACCAGAGTCCTGGAAGAGTAGCTGTGAGCCGGAGACCTAGGCCTCCAGGATGCTCCCGTGCATCACAGGCATCAGGAGGAGGGAAGAAGTGGACGTTTGTGCTGTTGGCCCATTCCTGGAAAGAGGACTTAATGGAGGTCACAATCGCTGGGGACCAAGGAAAGAGGTGCTGTCTGGCCAAGGCAAACAGCTCTGTGTCCGCATCTGCTAAAGTTCTGCACGGGCGTGAGCAAGAAAGACAGACACCAAGGGAAAGTCAGAGCTGCACAGGCTGGACGGCTTAGGGGGTGGCATCAGGGTGTTGGTGAGTTCAAGGTGAGCTGTGTTTCCTGTCTCACAGAGAAGGAGAGAGTGGGGGAAGGAACACCCCTCCTTCACTGAGGAGGAGCAGATGACCCTGCCTGTACCACAAAACATGCACTGCTGACGGAAACAAACTTGATCTTTCCCCTCAAGAAACCCTTTAAATACTTGAAAAATCTGGAGCTGCTGCCCTCGTCCCTGTGGCTTACACCCCCTCGAAGCTGTGCGGCTGTCAGTGAGTTTTTGCTACAAGTAGGTTTCCTCATCTGTACAGAAGGGGGGGGAGGAGGAATGATGGTGCCCCCACCAGGAGGCTGCGGGAGGACAGAATGACCTGTGCTAGTTAACTGCTCACTCTTCAGTCCTAAGCCTTTCAAATGCTGCTCCCCAAGGGGTTGATCTGTTTGTTTACAGTCTGCTGCACCATTTGTTTACAGTCTGCTGTTTGTATCCCTTGGAAAGGGACCCTCACTCTGAGCAGCTATTCCAGTGCCTGACACAACAGCAGCCTTGCTGGTCGCATCCCACCGGTAGATCAGTCAACTCCTCTGCCTGCATGTGCAGCCAAGGCAGGCGTCCCCATGCAGTTCCGACCTCTGCACGTTATTAAATTCCACCCTCGTATCGGCAGTGACTTCCTGCCTATCAGATGTCTTTACGTCCGCACTCAGTCATGCAGAGTAACCGTTCTTCCCAGCTTCCTGCTCCGTGTTATTAAACAGCGTTATTAAATTTTTCACAATGATTTTTTTTTGATGTACCCAAGTAAAACAATTCTGGAAATTAGTCACTGGGCTCTTCTATGACATTCTTTTCAGAGGAAGAAAGCCATCGTTTCATTAGTTGGGACATCAGTCTACAAGTGGAAACTGAATCGGTGGCACTCACTGGCTCACTCGACCTAGCGTGACTCCGCAGTGGGGGCTTTACGAAAGGTGTCATCAAGGTTTGGGCTGTCCAACTCAGCAATGCTCTCAGCTTCTGCCCTGGCTATAGGTTAAAGTTGAGGAGAAAACAGAAATTTCCACATGGTTTTCTTGGGGCTTCTCCTCTGCAGCCGCCGTTGTTTCAGGATGTAAAGTCTCCTGGCCCCTGTCATTGACAAAGGTCTTACGTTTCACTTGAACTATTAGAACCAACTGTAGCAGGCAATGCTATACAAAACTGACGGCGTTCCTGCAGCCCATGGTGAATGGCACAATCAATCATCCCGACCACATCCACTGCGGGACCATAAATACCCCAAGGAAATAAAATAATAGCTCTTTAAAATATTTCAAAAGTATAGATTTTGCTATAATTCATGACCATTCTTCTAGTTATGATGACAGTTCTTCAATTAAGGATCAGCAAATGTTTTCTTAAAGGGACAGCTAGTATTTTATACATTTATAATTTGGGGGCTAAGTGGCAAAGTCAAGGATAAATTATACATGTGTGTGTATATGTATGCATATATAATCCTTTAATATTTTAAAATTTTTTAAATATTTAAACCATTTTTAACTCAAGGACTGTAAAAAATAATTTAAAGCATATAGACAAACAGGTTTGGCTCCTTGGCTGTAACAGTAATAAAATAATATGGGTAATAATAACTAGTTAGATTTGGTTGCTTTTGTTTTTGGTTTCTGTTTTGCTTTTTCAAGACAGGGATTCTTCGTGTAGCCAAAGATGTCGCTCTGTAGACCAGGCTGGCCTCAACTCAGAGATCCGCCTGCCTCTGCCTCCTGAGTGCTGAGATTAATGGCTTGAGCCACCACTGCCGGGCTACTAATTAGATTTAGAATTAAGAAAAAGTCCGTTTTAGGAAAAGTTACATCTATAGAAAGTGAAAGGGGAAATTTAAAGAATGATTAGAAGAAAAGGCAAATGTGCAAACTTTGAACAGAAGTTTTCTTTGTCTTAAGAAAAAGACATTTCATTTTTAATACTGGCTCCAAGAGGACACTGAATGAGATCAGGTGGCAAAGGTCTAGATTTTGTCAGTCACAGAGAGTCTGCCCTGCTGCTGCTGAGGGACCCCAGCCACAGAGAGTCTGCAAATGCAAGAGTCCAGCTGAGTTCCAACAAACCTCACCCACAAAAGCAAGACTTGGGCTTTAGTTTACTACTCTGCTAAACCTTGCCGTCTTGACACTTTGACTGCAATTCTGGAATGTCGCCATCAGGGGGTGCTAGTCCCTTCCTCTTCTGACTCAAACTCAGTGAGAGGGGATGGGTCTGGGCCTGGGGGGCTGGGCTTCTTTGTGCACCCAGGACCACACCTAAGCAGTAAGTGTGGAGCCACACCTGGAGGGGCCTCAAGGTCAGGCTTGTCACCTCAGGACCCTCACATAGCTTGTGGGGAAGTGACAAGCACAGCAGCTGCAGAACCATTATGTACCATGCCTGTCTTCCCTCCGTGGAAACATCTTCAGCCATTTTAGTCACGTTACCCTTCTTTCTTCAAAGAATAATGACTTCTACCGGGCGGTGGTGGCTCACGCCTTTAATCCCAGCATTCGGGAGGCAGAGGCAGGTGGATCTCTATGAGTTCGAGACCAGCCTGGTCTACAGAGCTAGTTCCAGGACAGCCTCCAAAGCCACAGAGAAACCCTGTCTCGGAAAACCAAAAAAAAAAAAAAAGAATAACGACTTCATTTCTTTTTTGTGTGTGATATAAATAAAATAACATCTATTATTTTGAAAAGGTTCAGTAATAATCCAAAGTACAAAGAAGTCTTAAAAAAATCCTCCCAGATCCCACTAACCAGAAATAAATTATTATTATATGGTAAATATTGTTCTAGGTACATTTTACATGCACGTGCACACACATGAAGGAAAGAACAGAAGTGTACCCAGAAGGGAGGGTAGGTGGGTAGATACAATAATACCATATATATTATTCTAATGAGAAAGTCTAAACAGAGAAGACAGAAATTCATGTGAAACTGTAGGAACCGCAGAGCTCCAGAGAAAATGAATCTTCCCAAGAGATGTTAGTTTTTAAAAGATCTCTCTAAAGTTAAGAAAAAAAATAACGAAGAACATTAGGACGCTGAAAGCATCACCATGAAACTATTTCAACGTCAGTCTGAGAAACCTGCTTCTCACCCAAATGGCAAGATTCGCAGTCACGCTTCCTCCCACACGGGGATTTGGGTGTTCCTATTTGACCACACTGCTAAGGTTTCTGCTCTGAAACCATCAAGGTTTGTTCCGTTTTCATAATGTGAAAATAAACTTACCACAGATGCTTTTACCAAATCCTTTTCAATGTGGAGTCTTGAATTCTGACTCATCATTCCATTGTCTAAGAATTTTCTAGAAAGTGCATGAATACTCTTCCCAGCTTGCTGCCCTTTGAACAAAGGACAGATGACTGCCGATACAATCTCTCTTTACTCTCCTCTCTCTCCTGGCACCGAGAGATGCTTAGCTAATGCCGGAGCGCAGTTTGCCCTTCTCTCCTTTCCTGTGGCTTGCTTGTTGGGCCTGAGTGGTCACCGGATGCTTTCTTCACCCAACCAAGAACTACAGAGAGTATCCAGTGTGAGCGCTGCTGGAAATGTCATATTGTCATTTTTTCCATAGCCGATTCTGTTGGGACGCCAATTGTCTATTTGTGTTTAAGTCTTTACTGTAGAAAGTTATCTTTTAATATATCTTGATTTTTCATTTCTTTTGTTTATTAGCTCTGACTTTTCATGGGTTGTTGCAAACTTTGATGAAATATGTAGATACCTTGGAAGAATGCCTGGTCCCCAGTTCCAAGTGAGTCTGTGCTAGGAAGGGACCTAGAGGAGATGGGGGTTCTCTTCCAAAACACAAGTTTCCTCCTTCTACCTCGCTCTCAGTCTCCCCACCCACTCTCTCAGCTTTATCCTTTCTGATTTCTTTCTCTGATTTCTTCTGGCCTGACACAGCACAGCTCACACTTCTAGCTCCTTCTATTCTAATTGTTAAGTGTCTTTCCTCTCCCTGTTCATACATTTCTCTTTCACGTCTTTTTTGAGCACTGCCTTTTGTTGTTGTTGTTGTTTGTTTTTTGATCTTGAGGGTTTATAAGCTCCAATTCGATTTTCTGCACCCCACAGAGCCCAACACCTTCCTAAAGAGAGAACAATCCAGCCATCCATATACTTCCCGTGAACACTTGAGACTCTCGGGTGCCTTTCTTCCAGGATGCATTTTCTTCCTCTCTCTTTGTTATGTTCCTGACGACGCTCGAGTCCTAGGAGACTTCTTATCCTTATATTATTTATCGTATATTATTATAAGTATCCTTATATTATGATATGTCTTTACTTGTTGAGGCTGAGTAGAATCCAGAGAGGGCGAGAGCTGAAACCCTAAACAGCCGGTCCATTCCTTTGCAGACTTGGGAAGGTCTACTCCCCTGGTGTGTTCAGAGCAACCACTGACGCGCATGCGAGTCCTCTTACATGATAGACAGTGTCTTTGCATTCTAATTTGTTAAAGCAGCTTGGCATGCAAGAAAGACCAGCCTTGATCCTTGATTCCCTCCACCCACTCCCTCTCCCCTCCCGGCTCTGCTCACAGGCCATGAAAAGAGTATGTCACCCTGAGATCTACCCCACCCTCCGGTCACTTCATGATCTGTATCTTGAGTGGAGTCTCCCACGGGGGCGTTTTTCACTTACCTTGAGGCCTGCCCACATCCTTACATCTCATCATCAGCACCTCGCTGAAGAAACAGACTGACTTCTAAGGAGACTTTCTCAGAGGCTGAGGAGGTGTGTCGCGCCCCTCAATCTTTTTGCTTTCATCTAGCTTCCATACAGTCTGGAAATTCAGACTGTTATGTTCCAGGTGAAAACCTAGTCTGGGATACGTAAACTGCCCCTCACCACAGACACAAGAAAAGGAGGAAGGTAAAAAGAAGAAAAAGGACATCTTGGCAGTGACAACGGCTCTGCGGTAGAGCTGGGTCTAGAAGTTTCACAGTCACTGAACTTGACGGCTGTCTCCATCCTTGGCTCTGTTTGCTCCTGTAGGACTTCCCTTTCCATGGTTGTGAAAGGGTCATCTCAAGCTGTAGGGCACATGATCTTCCCAACTTGAGGGCCTGGAGAGAGGCCGCTCTCCTCAAAAGCCTTGGTGTGGCCCAGGGAGTCCGGACAACCTGGATTGTTTAGACTGTGTGCTCGGTTCTGAATCACTGTGCTTGCTGGCCACTGGTGGACCCTACTAACTGGCCCTGGAAAGGCAGGTCAGAGAGGAATGGGCAGCCTTCACTCAAACAAAGCCCAAGCATGTACCATCTACAAAGGAAGCAGGCTAGTTCCCCGTAGGGAAGCTGAAGTCCATGTTTAATAGTTCGGGGTTGGGTCCATTATTGCTTCACTGACATTTTAAATCTTTGCTGCTGTTACTTTTTTTTTTTTTTTGCATGCTTTGTTTGTTTTAACCAGGCACCTCTCCTTCCTTCCTTTTATTTCTTTCTCTTTCCCTTCCTTTGTTCTTTCTCCCTTTCACTGCTTTTGGAGACAGGGTTTAAAATGGCCTGGGATGACCTCCAGCTTGACAGACAAGGGAGACTAGCCATGCTCCCGGGCCTCCTGCTTCTACTTCCCTAAGAGCAGTGTTTGCTGCATTCCCACCACACCAAAGGCCCTTGACATCTTACAAGTAAGGCTTTCAAGCCTTAGTCACCATCCCACAGCCTGCAGCGGAGGCCTGAAGGAGAAGGGAGGATGGGGCAGTCATTTCCACCATAAATACAAAACAGAGCCCTTGGGCGTGTCGGGTGACTTGCCAAGGATGTACAGCTAAATCGAGTCATGGAGAGACCCTGGAACCTGGCTCCCAGTGACAGCCAGCACTGGTCACAGCCATCCACCACCCAGGGTGTGACACCCATGTAGCTGCCCTTGTTCCTAAACCGCACTGACTGGAACACACTTACACACTTAAGTACTTATGCGTTACACAAAGGGGCTCATGGCTGCACCCATAGGTGGGTGGACGGATGGATGGGTGGAGACAGGCAACACACTTTTACAAACGCCAGCTCTCCTGAGCTCAATCCCTGCGGTGACAGAGCAGGAGACCATGGAGTGTGGGCGAGAACAGCCCTCTACACCTCCACAGACTGTCTAAGGGGCACTTGCAGGCTGTAGCAACTGGCGCACACAGGTGACGACGACAGACTCCTGAGTGTGTCGTCACTTCCTTTCTGATGCTACCTTCCTGAGCAAATGGGGTACTCCCCCACCCCATAATAAGTATAAAGTTAAACTCCAGGGCATCCCGAAAGTCTGAATTATCCATATTTTAAATTAACAGCACACAAATCAATGCAAGTTTGCTGAAATGAACGGTTCTTTCCTCGCCTGAACCGGAGAAGCTTGGAGGACCCCAAGTGGGGAGCCAGCAAGTCATCCTCTGCTAGGTCCTTCCATGAGCTCACATTGCCCCTCAGCCCACACTCATCGCCAGCCCCCAGCTACCCCCTCCCCCTCGCCCTACTCCCCCCCCACTCCTCCACTCCCCCCTCCCCCCCCCCCCCCCCCCCCCTCCCTGCCCACTCTCCACCCCCCACCCCTGTCTACCAGTTCGTGCCAGCTCATCTCACTGACGAGACTCTTCATTTTTCTACGTTACAGTCTCAGGATTAGGATCAAAACAAAACAAAAACCGTGCTAACTGAGGAGAGGACGCACCCGGCAAACATGGGAATACTCCACTGCTCAGTGGAGGCCGTTTCTTGGAATTACAGTCACTCAAATGTTTACAAGAAACAATTATTGAATGTCCCGGGCTGATTCACAAGCGTAATTAATGAGAGAATTGCTAAGAGTTTCCATTTTCTCGTTTGCTTTCACCCCACTATATAAACTTTTCTGTTGGCATTTCTTCAGAAAATTCCACCCAGTGCCGGATGGAGGCAGAGGCTGATTCAGGCAAACTCCACACTCCATACCTCCATCCCATGAGACAAAGGGAGGATGATTAGTGATGCTGCCAGCGCCTGGGCATTTTGAACAGAAAGGAGGAAGGGCCTGCCCAGGTCCCTAATGGCTTTGTCCTTTGCTGTTTGTGGGATAAAGTATGTCACTAAAATGCCCCTGCTGTTCCAGAAAGACAAGGCACAGTGAACCCTGGCGAGTCTGATTGTTTCACAACATTTGAAGTTTCATGGCAATAAACAAACAAATGGCTTCGCTCTTGTCTGCCTGTCTCTAGTCAATTTGCATTACTGTAAGGATGGGTGCGGGGGAGAGACGCTCTCTTCCTGTGGGGCACAAGCCCTGCTGCTTCTCCTGCCCGGGTGACACAGAGTTCCACAGCCTGCAGGGCACTCACCACTGGGAAAGGAACTGCCTGCCTGCAAGGGCCCGTTTGATGCCTCCTGATCGGCTCCCAGAGTCCTAATTTGAAGTTGTTCTCTTCCACTTACGGCGATATGTCATCTTTCCCCTAATTTGAAAGATGTCCTGAACGCCAAGCAACATCACAAGGACCTCTAGGTTGCCTTCTGTAATTCTCTGTGCGACACTCTTTAGGCTGTGTCAGCTGACGAGGTCAGCTCAGCTACACTAACAAGCTGCCAGTGGCCACTTTGGGGGTGGGGGTGGGGTGGTCCGTGTGGAAGAGCCGGCATCAGATCCAGAATCTAAAATGAGAAGAACAAGGACTCGGGGCCTAAAATGGCCAGTGGAATTTAATCTTGTTAAACAAATTTGAACTGGGCATCTGTCCATGATGACCCAATGGAAAGTTCTAGAAAAAAAAGGGGGGGATCTTTAACTGAGTAAGCCCGCTTATCTTAGCATCAGTACTGACCATGGCTGGGACACAGCCTGTCCTCTGTTCTCTCTGCTCCTCCGGCCTCTAGACCTAAGGTTTTAGTAAATCGCCATGGTAGGAATGAGCATGAAGCCCACACGAGGCTTCTCCCTCCACTACCCCTCAGTGTGGTAGGAAAGAGCTTCTGGGAAGCCCTATGTAAGAATGATACATAAAATCCACTCCCCACCATTCAGGTATGAGGGGCAAACCCATGCCTCGGGGTGTTCCTGTGTTAGCCACTAGTTAGCACAATAAATATATTTAAACCAAGTTTCTACTGGAGAGTAACACAAGTGCCCACTCTTGTGGAATTACGGCAGTGGACTAAAGCAAAAGGTGGTCAGGGGGACCCCAGGCCCAGAAAGAACCCCAAATACTACAGAGACAGAAACCTTCCTTACTCATCTTTCATTCGGGGCCTAGCTGAAACCATCCAACTTCACCTTCATCTGACAGCCCTAGGGTGCAGCATCCTGGCTGCTACACATAGCAGGGTTTCAAGGATGAACTGGGAATAAGGGAGAGCCAACCCTATTCAACCATGAGGAGATAAAGCCCACTCCTATCATGCATTAACTAAAAACCACGCCTATAGAAGAGGGCTGGAACAAATCAGTCTGCACCAGACAGAGTCAGTTGACTGACAACAGCTACCCTTCCCCCAAAACCCACAGCAGAGAATACTGACCCTCGGCTTTGGAGATGAGACGGTGGACATGGTTCCTCGAATGCTTCTTGCTCTTTGGTTTCTCTGAAACCTTGGTCATAAGTAAGTCGGACTGGATGACTCTCTAAATGGCCCGTAGAATGTGACGCCATTAAATAGGTCCCATTTATTTTTGCCTTAGACATCCCCGTGGTAACAGTCTCCTTGGATTCCTCCGTGGTCTCTGCTGAAATAGCAAGGAGATGTTTTCTCAGCACATTTCTTACTTCAGGAATTGCTGCCTTCTAATGCTTTTTTTTTTTTTTTGTAGTCTATGGATTTGTATAAAAGTTACTATGACTTGTAATCAAGTCTGGCAAGAGCTCTCTGAACATAATAAATACCCTATTACAATTTTAGTCTTGGCACCATCGTTTCTGTGGATAAGATATGAACAGGATATTAACTCCACTGGCTTGACGTCTACTTGAAAGAAAACACAGGCACTTAAGTTTATGAACTACGCATCCCACGAAGGACTCCTAGACACCTGTAATCTCAGCCAATCGGGAGGGAGAGGGAAGAAGTTAAGAAGTCCAAAGCCAGCCTGTACAATATAGTAAGTTCTAGGCCAGCCTAGCTTACAAGAGATTTAGTGTCAATAAAACCCAAAATACAGCCAGGGCTGTTACAAAGAAAAACCCTATCTCGAAAAACCAAATAAAACCAAGCAAACAACCAAACAACAAAAACACTAATATAATTAATAGAGTACCAAGGCAAGCGGTACATCAGCGGTGGAGGCTTCTTTATTCACAGGACTCACTTGGGCCTTTTTATATGGAGCACACAGTCACAGAGTGCACAGTGTGTTTAATAAGGGCAAGCGACAAGCAAAAGATAAGTGGAAATGACCGAAGGGGACCGAGAAGGAGACCGAAAGCAGCTTTAATGGGGGCTGGAGAGCATTAGGGAAGGAAGGCAAACACCCTCACCCATGAGAGAACACCCATGAGTGTTTGGAGCAGGGTGACCAGCTTGTGCAGGGGCTTGGAGGCATGGGAATGTCCAGGGTGGTGGAAGAACTGTAGACAGGCCCTGGAGGAGGAGGGCCAGCCTCAGGGTCCTAGGGTCCCAGGTCCCAGGGCGGTGCAAACATGACCCACTGAGAAGGCATCCTGAAGAAGGGCAGATAGGCTAGCAAAATCTCAGCCCACCTCCGAGACGGAACACATGCTGAGCTTAGGAACACAGAATCTTATACCAAAAACATAACTTCCCTATCAGCAACCAGACGTCAGGAGTAGCTTGTCATCCACCTGCCCCAGCCGAGTCCATGTCAAAAGGGAGGCGAGGATAAATCTCCCTGCGTGGGTGAGGGTTGGGAAGAAGCGAGCTTCATGTAGGAAAACACTACCGAGTTTTTCTGTACTTACTCAGAAATCAGCAGACAAGGCAAGTGAATGATGATCGAAGCCCCTCTCCACCTGCCCCTGCTTTCCAACATCGCCATTGGAAGTCATAGGAGCGGCAAAGGTTGGTTGAAACGAGGAAATGAAGACCTGAAAACTGATGTTAAGTGACCCATGGGCATCAGAGCCAGAATGGAGCCTCCAGGTCACCAGCTACAGCTGCCTGACTCGGGGCTTTGACTTCAAGTCCATCGGGCTGGGTTCAAGGGCAACCACCTGAGCATCTGCTGAGTGGTGCTCATCTCTCTCAATTCTCCCACCTTCTCCAGCCACCTCCATATCAGGCACAGGGTAAGTATGAATTGATAGGGCCTAGTACTGTGACGCGTATGGTGTTGGCTCACTCAGAACTCGAGGGTAGTGCTACTCCCGGAAGCCAAGAGCCCATCCTCTGGCCTGCGCCTATCTACCACACCACCTTAACCAGCTGTGCTTCCAGTTTACCAGGCACACGGTTTAGATTATAAACCACTTCAGTTTCTCACTCTGGCTCCTGCATTTTCTTCACTCACTAACATACCTACGAAGGAACACTATGTGGCAGGTGCTGCCCACGTGACCTGCGGTCATTGATCTTCCAGAGGAGACCACAACAGTATTGCAGGCGGAGGAGCCGCGCCTTTCTGCCCTCACAATGACACACTGAACATTGTTCCCAAAGCAGAGCTGGCCTGACACTCGCTAAGACTCTTGATGGGAAGCCAGAAGCCGAGCACAGCCAGTCACTAAGGCGTACACAAATCATCTTAGCACTCAGGAGGCAGAGGCAGGAGGATTGCTGAAAGTTCAAGGCTAGCCTGGTCTATGTATGGGGTTTGAGGACAGCCTGAACTATAATACATGACCCTGTCTCAGAAAACAAACAAGCAGGACTGGAGAGACGGCTCAGTGGCTATGAGCACTGACTGCTCTTCCAGAGGACCTGGGTTTGATTTCCAGCACACACATGGGGCTCACACTTCTCTGCAACTCCAGTTCCAGGGGACCGAACACTCATATCTGAGCTCCGGTGATAGGAGGCACATAGAAAAAAATCCATAAAAATAAAATAATATATGTGTATACATATATTTTAAAAATCAAGCAAACAAACCCAAATAGGGAAAACAAACAGAACTCCTTAGCATACACATTGATTCTCAGTGTCTCCTAGACACATGTGTGACACCAGGAGAGGTCCACTGTGGACCATGGGCAAACTTCGAGAGGGGACAGAAACCTCCCTTCAGTGCGGTGACACAGCAACAGCTCCTTCTCAGACACGTCTCACGTCTTACAGACCACACACAACACAGCAAAGCGCGCTGAAGCTGCTTGATCTAGTAGAGGCGGCAGCGAGGCAGAGGTGTTGCTAAAAATGCAGTTCTAAGACCGGTAGCAAGGTGACAGAGGAAGAATCGATCTGGGAAAAACGCAGAGAGGACATGTGGTGTCAGAAGCATCCAGAAGGGGCAACAGGAAGCAAACAGCCTTTTTACAAAGGAGAGGGAGAAAAGCCCAGAGTTGAGGCCAGCTTCCGGCACGTAGGAGCTGTAGGCAGGTGGGCGCCTTGCTCGTTCAGTGTTCTGCTGTTGGTACCTTGAAACTGTTGATTTTTAAACAAAGTTCTCCTAATTTGTCTTTTGCACTGAGCCCAGCAAATAATACAATGGCACATTCTGGGGTACACTGTTGGGGCTGGAAGGGGTACCTGAACACTTGACTTGCTGCCACTGGCAATACTGCTTAGGGAAGCTGTGGAACTCTGAGCGGGCCTGGCCTAGCAGAGAGACGTGGGTTGCTGGTGGACAGGCTTGGAGGTTCGTAGCTCCTAGGATGCAGGGGGACAGGCAAGGAAGGGCCTGGGATGTATTAGGCACAGCCATATCATAACAGCTGTGCTTACAAAGGAACTGGGACTCCAGCCCCTTAGGCAGAGGCCAGGAAATATGCTTTGTCTCGTGTATTACAATACCTTGCTAAATAAAGATGGTATTTTATAATTTTGGATGGGTGGGGTGGGCTGGGTGTGTGGGGAAAACCAAGTGAATGATGTATTAAGGTATGAAAATCAGTAGTCATAAATCAGCAATGGCTACTTCCACACTATAGTGGCAGAGTTGAATATACTGGACGGAGATAGAATGAACCATCAGGACCTAAAATATTTACTGTCCAGGTCTTTATGAAAAAGGGTTTCTGCCTTCTAGAACAGCTAGTATTTGCCCAGCTGAGTTCTTGAGAGGTTCCACGGCCAGGTCAAGTGGAGGAACACAGACTGAATGGACCACTTGTGGCTTTCTGTCCTGTCCAGAATAGCTCTCTCCCCACTCTAGAAAGCACAGCGGCAGGATGCGCAGCGCCTCCCTGACTTGCCTGAACTCTGGAACATTTCCACGGATCAGCAATTAAGGCTTTGCCATCAGCATCCTCTGGAATTTTCTGGAACTCAGTGTGATCATCGTTCTTGGAGGCACAGAGGATTTGAACCAGGGATGATGCTATCTGGTGTGTTCCCTTCCGAGCCCCTTAATGCTCAATTGGACACGGACTCTGCACATGTCTCAGGGTCCTCGGGCTTAAAGGGTTAGGGTGTCTGCTGGCAGCATCAGTCACGAGGATCTTGGCATCTCCGCATCTCCGTGCCCTGCTGACACTTCCCAAGGTCTTGTGTTGAAATCCTGCAAACCCCTGAAGGTCTGAGGACAAATCTAAAGGGAGAGAGGCAGGGGTGAGGCAAGAGGTGGAAAAGGCTTTGGGAGTGGCAGAAAAGGAGGATACAGACTCTGCCCATGGGCTTGGTGATGGAAAATATAACAGGGACTGAGATACAGAGGCGTCTGCCCCGGGGCCTCTGGTTTGGGTAAGTGGGGTGGGGGATGGGAGGAGTCAGCTATTGTTCACCACTTCTAGAGTCAAACCTGCCTTCTACACTAAATGTACCTATGAAGAAGGTGACCACATAAGACTCTGTCCCTTCCCTAGGCTCAACCCAAGAATTCTAAGTCATCACACCCAAGCTCCACCCATGGGGTGTCAGCTACGAAAGACTTCACACCCAGGGAAAAGCACACCCCAGGTCTCCAGGCTCTGATGGCCCTACAAAGCACCTTTTCTAGACAATAGAGAATATTGCTCCTGCATAAATGACAGGGATTCCAGGCTGGGGCAGTTCCAGTTCATTTTTAAAAATTGATATGTGCTTTTAAATGACAATGGCTTCTTATTGTCATTATTTCCTGAGCGTAGATACAGAAGTCAAAGATATGGGCTGCGGCCAAACAGAACGGGTAAAGAGCTGGAAGGACGACCCACTGGAGTGTGTTGGGAGGCGCTGGCTTCCAGCAAGGAACTGGGCCACTGTGGCCTTCAAGCCAGGGCCTGGGATGCACAGCAGGGCAGGGCAGGAATCAGGGAGGGGAAGCACTGAGGACAAGGACAATGGAAGGCTTCTCTCCCTGGTCCCCTTCACACCAGCAGGAAGACGGGAGCAGTGAACTCAAGTACAGACATGTTCATTTGGAAGACACCCCGAACGCGCGAGACCCTTCTCATCTTGGCAAGGCATTTCCTTTTGCTGTTACCCATCCCTCCTGGTCTGACGACCTGACCCTGGACCCAAGAAGCAGGATGACGGGACGTGCGCCCAGGAAGACTATATTTTGGGGATCATTTCTATACTTTAGCCTGAAGTTCCCCACCCAGTTGATGCTCTCATGCAATTACAGCTGACATGTGCTGCTCAACTAAGACCAGAGGCCATGTTGTCACTGTCCTGATTGTTGTCCTGACCATTTACGGCTGGCAAAATCAAGTCAGGGCCACTGTCCTCATTCCCAGGATCTTCAGGGCCCTCCAGCCCCAGCTCCCCCACCTTCCCCATGGCTGACCACCTTCTGCTCCTGAGCTCACCCCCGGATAGGGTCTCTCTGTCTGCCTGTCCTTTCACCATGGACGCTCTGACCACAGCTTGCTCATGGCTGCCTCAGTGCCATTCAAGGCCCCTTCACACGGCCCCCGAGCTGAAGAAAGTGCAGCCACTCCCTACCCTGCTATGCTCTTTATCCTCCTCGCAGTCTGGGAGGACCACTCGGTCTCACTCCTTTGTTCTAACATCATTCCTCTACCATCCCTAACTGAGGATGCTCTGAGGACAGGTCTTGCTGGCCTAGATTGGTACACTGCACTCCGTAAGAAGCTCAAGCAGTAACAGACTGAGTGACTGTCTCAGAACAGAGACAAAGGGGGACATCAAGCTGCCAAATACATGATGTACTTGGTTATGGCACCCTGGTATGATGCCCGCCCCCCACCCTTCCTCATAGATTTTACCTCTCCCTCTATAACCACCACCAGTGGGGAAAGATCTGACATGAGCCGGGGGCACATGGGACCTGCTGATCTTATCCCAGGCTATCTCGACACCACTGAGCTCCAACCATTCTCCTACGGAAGACATAGACCCTCCAGATCTGGTTTTTTTTTTTTTTTGTTTTTACAGGAAGACATAAACCTGGCTCCTCCTCCTCCATCCTGCTACCATCTACATGTTGGCAGTGAAAAGAAAAGACTCCAATCCAAACAAGTAGGATGCTCAGATGGAAGTGTGTAGCCCAGATGGATGCTTTTGACCACCTGGGTCATGGTGGTCCAACCCCTCTTCATGGGTCCCTAGTGAGGAAGGCCCGGTTTAATCAGCTTAGGATGAAACAGCTCAGCTCTCCACCCTTTTGAGCACGGGCAGTAAGAAACAGCTTACAGCAGACTACACTCACTCAACAGCTGGCATCTTTTGACCCAGTCCTTGGCCTGCATCCTGCAGATCCTGAGGGCTCTCATTACTTCTGTTCTACTTGTTTCTTTCAGCGTTAGGGTTATCCACCAGGTTTCTTGCCATCCCACCAATCCTTCCTCCCATCCCTGCCCTTGGGAGCCTGCAGTGTGCCTGGGGCGAGTCTGATCCACCTGCTACACTCCTTACACGGTGGCATCTTTGTCCTCCACTGCCGGTCTAGGCACACTGCCAGCGCTGGCACAGCAAGAACAAAAGTCCCATTCAACTCAAGTCCACACCTCCACAAGGATCAGAAAGCAATTACAGCCGGCGCTGGCAAGCAGCACGAGACGCACAATCCTCACTCGTTTCTCTGAACTGTTTCTTTTTGTGTATATTTTGATGTATTTACGGTGTGTGCACACACTCAGGGGGTCAGGGCACAGGTGTGGAGGTCAGAGGACAACCATGGGGAGTCGGTTCTCTCCTGCCACCACTTGGGTTCCGGGGATCAGACCCAGGTTGACAGGCTAGGTGGGAGGGACTTTTACCCTCTGAGCCACTTCAGTGCCCAATTCTCATTAATTTCTAATGAAATGAACAACCTTTTAAAAACTCTACCCTAGGCCAGATGGAGGTGGTGCATGTCTGTAATCCTAGTCCTTCAGAGGCAGAGGCAGGAGGATCTCTGTAAGGCCAGCCTGGTTTACAGAACGAATTCTAGGACAGGCTCCAAAGCTACACAGAGAAACTCTGTCTTGAAACCCCAAACCAAAATAAAATAAAAACTCTAACCTAAAAATTATTTCTTTTTTTCTCTGTGAGCCATTCATCTGAAAACACCTACTCTAATATTCTCTTCTTACGAGAGTAATGTTTGTGTTTCAAAGTGGTGAATTTAGATATTCTTTACACATCACTGGAGAGAAATACATAAATCATTTTCTTAGCTACTATGTGGCCAATATTAACAAAGTCTAAGTTTATGTATGAATCTAGGGGCAGGGAAAACTATATAAAAAATAGCTTTTCTGTGCAAACTCCAGCAGGATGCCTGTCTGAGCCTGCAGGACGTCACACAGCTTACAGTGGGCGGCAGCATGGGATCTGTCGGGCAGGAGCGTTCCCTGGGACGCAGCCCTGTAGAAGCGTGCCCGCGCACCGCTTATTCTTCTTATCTTGGCGGGGTCCGGTGGAGGTTTAGGGAAGGAGAGGCGGGCATCCTCCTCTGTGGTGGGAGATGCTGGAGCTCTGGGCTTCTGCAAAGAGAGTTTTGAACACTGGCATGAGTCCCTGTGTCTCACATAAGACTTACCATCGCCACCCTGGAGCTGACCCTGCCTCTGCTAGCCGGTGCTTGACTGCACTGTAGCCTCTGGGTTTACCATCTCATTGGCCCATCTTACTAAACATCACATGTACACAAACACACACATATACACGCACACATACACACACTTGGACTTACATATACATATGTACATAAACATACATACACACACATTCACACAGTGCATACGCACACATACATGCAGACATGCACAAACATATGTACACACATATAAACAGACATATACATACAGATACACTCACTCATACACAGATACACACATATAAATACACACACATACACTTTTTGGTTTTACCAGTGTATCCTAGGCTGTAATGCTACACAACTTAACATATTTGATTTATAAAATCCAAGTTACCTGTTCTAGCAAACAGCCATCTGTGCAAGAGACTGTAATGGTAAATATAATGCATTCAGCATGCTTTGCAATATGTTGTGCAACGAATCTTTTTCTGTCCTGCCAGCCATCTCCCAAATAACAACACAGAGACTTATTAATTACAAAAGTTTGGCCTATAGCTTAGGCTTGTTCCTAACTAGCTCTTACAACTTAAATTAACCCATTTATATTAATCTATGTTCTATCACATAGTGTTCTCTCTTCTATCTTGCACCTCTTGTTTCCTCTCCACATCCCCCGGTATCTCCTGTGAGCCTAGATTCTCCTCCTCTTCTTCTCTCTCCTGGAAATCACCTATACCTCCTGCCTACCTATTGGCTGTTCAGCTTTTCTTACACCAATCACAGCGAATGTATCTTAGAGCAATGTGCAGAGATCCCACAACAGTGTTGTGCGCAGTTTAGTTCAGAAAATGCTTGTTAGAGTACATGTGGAAACTCAGCTCTGTTACTGAGCACTTGGGACACTGCGGCACGAGGATTCAAGTTTGGGGCCAGCCTGAGCTACAGAGAAATACACTTTTTATAAAATAAAACAAAACAAAACAAAAAAGAAAAGAAAAACATTTATTGGCATTTACTGGGCACTGATGTGTACTATAAGCACTGAACACTGCATGGACTCCACAAAAGCATGTTGTAAGAATACCTAATTTTTTATTCATTTGAAAGAATGACAAAGCATAGAAAATTTATATTATACTTCTTATATAAAAATGCTTCCTTTTATGTCTCAAGAATTCTAATGCAGATACCCTCCAGAAAATCAGCAGTATTGTCAAAATTCCAACCCCTTTAAGGAGTTTTTGCTTGTCCCCGTGTGTGTGTGTGTGTGTGTGTGTGTGTGTGTGCGTGTGCGTGCGTGTGTGAGCACATGTGTGTGCATGAGGACATTCACCCATGTGAGGACACAAGGAGGCAAGAGGTCGATCTCAAGATGTCTTCCTCAGTTGCTGTGGGATAATGCTCTCATACACTGTAAAGATTTGTCACTCATATTAGTTTAATAAAATGCTGATTGGCCAGTAGCCAGGCAGGAAGTATAGGCAGGGATTAAGACTAAGAGAATTCTGGTAAGAGGCAAGACAGAGTCACAAGCCAGATATAGTCACAAGCTAGATACAGAGGAAGTAAGATACAAATGCCTTACTGAGACAAGGCACCAAGCCATGTGTCTAGACATAGACAAGAATTATGGGCGAATTTTAGTAGTAAGAACTAGTTAGTAATAAGCCTGAGCTAACAGGCCAAACAATTTATCATTAATATAAGCTTCTGTGTGTTTCTTTGGAGCTGTATGTCAATGGGGCTGGGTGGGACATAAACTTCTGTCTACACTCACTCAGTTCTCCACATTATTTTTTTGAGACAGGGACTCTTACTGATGCTCGAGCTCAATTGGGCTAGGCTGGCTGTTGAGCAAGCCCTGGAGATCTGCCCCACAGTACTGGGGCTACAGCAGGGGTTAGCAAGCCTGGCTTTACATGGGGCTAGAGGTTAGGACACACATCTTCACACTCGTGCAGCAGCGTTCTATGCATTTGCCCATCTTCCCAGCTCTTCTGTGCCCTATTATTTTTTTTTTCCGAGACAGCATTTCACAAATTTTCCTTCTGCTCCATGGGCCAAGTGCTGGGTTTACAGGCATGCATCCCTCCCCCCAGTCTGCCTCTTTTTAAATATCTTTAAGATATGTTTTTATCGAGCTCTGACAGTCACATCTCCCTGCGGGCAAACCCCCACAGGTCTGTGGTTTCCATCTAAAGCCGGAAGCTCCCAGTGTCAGCGTGACCTGGTCGCCCTGTTGACCCTGCTTCCAATGCTATCTGCCTAGGAAGAGCAGCCATGCAGCAGCAAGGGCCTCTAAACCCCAGCCAGACACACTGGAGGGGGAGCGCTCAGTCACTTCTGCAAGACATGAAAGAAAAACTTCTACCCAAGAAGTTAATCAGCAAATCTTTGAAAAACCCAGTGGGAAATCCCTATCAGATAATTTGGGGGTGAGGATGGTTGAGGTCACATATCATCGCAAGTACCCACTGTTACAGAGCATAGGCATCTGTATGAGTTCTGCTAAGAATGTATTTCAACATAAAGCGGGGCAGTGGGGGTACTCACCTTTAATACCAGCACTCAGGAGGCAGAGGCAGGCAGATCTCTGTGAATTTGAGGCCAGCCTGATCTACAAAGTGAGTGAGTTCTAGGACAGTCAGGGCTACACAGTGAAACCCTGTCTTGAAAAGCAACCAAATGAAATAAAACAAAATCAAAATGATGATATTCATTAAAATGTTTCCTATTTCCTCTTGTCCCTTTGCATCCAGAATTGGTTTACAAACCAGAACAAAGCAAAAATGAGTCAAATGATTTCAGGAAAAGGAACTATTTTAAAGGCAGGGAAGAAGGGTGAATAAGATATTCAGCATAGTGGACAAGGCCAGTCAGGGAACAGGCTGTCTTCCCTGGCTGTCAACTGGGAGGCCATTACCTCTGAGTTTGTTCAGCTGTGACTCAGCAGGAACCTACCCTACACACAAACCCAAGAGCTACAGGAGACACAGTCAGCAGAGCATCTAAGGGTTCTGGCTGGCCATCACTCACCCTAGCCTCATCTTCCAGACCAACTTCTGCCCTGACTTCTCAGATCCCCAGACAGAAGGCAGGGTCTGCCCTCCCTTACATGAAGACAGGAAAGGGTCGGTGAGATCCCACTTCAGAAAGTTTTTCATGATGGAACTTGTAAGGCACGAACACACGCACACTCACACACACACGTATGCATACACACTATAAGACCTTTGAAAATTAGAAAGCAATTCTTTCCCTCAGTCCCCAATCTTCTTTGAGATGTGATGACTTCGGTGCATTTTTGCCCCTGTAACTTTCCCCACAGGTTCCTGGGACTCTCCTGTCACTCGACACACTGTGACCGTGACTATAACGTTACTGTGCATTTCAGAAGAGGTGAAAGAGAAAGACTGTGTGACATACCCACCGCACGTTCCCTGTCCTGGATTGTCTCTTTCCCAGGGCACACTGGAGTCCTGTCTTTTTAAATACATTTAAGTTTTTTTTCGCTCGCCCAACACATGGACCTTGGTTCTTGTCAAATACTGAAGACAAAGTCATCTATGCTGTAGAAGTCAGCATGGTGCTGCCCTGAGGGTGAGGGCAGTGGCTGGGGTTCCTGGCCATGCACTGCCTTTGATGGTGTTAGCAGTGTCTGCTCCATCCTTTAGATGTCTGGCTGCTGAGGGCTAATTAGTGTAAAGTGTATTAGCTGCGCTTCCACGATGTCTGCCTTTTCTCTGTGTCAATACAAAGCTGATTAAGAATACTTAGAGCTGAAATGACTGGGCTTTGTACGTTTAGGAGGTAGGACACTGGCTACGATGGTGATGATGTTCGGGGCACCGTTTTTCATACGATCATGCCTCCGCTGGCTTTGTTCGATCCACTGAACGAGGAGTTACTTCTGTGTGTGCAAACTGGAAAGCCATTGACTGGAGAAGAATAAGAAGAGGAAGAAATTCCCCCCAGTTTCCCCAGAGCTGCTGCAGAAGAAGGGAGCTGCTGAGCCAGGAGAAAGATGGAGCCAGGTTTCAACACAGCTGGCAGGTGTGACCATTAATGGAAGCTGCAACAAATTATAGTGTTTTCCCTGTCCTAGAAGATTACAGGTGCTGACGGGAACCCTCCCGAGCCAGTCGGGTCAGTGCCAAAGCCTGGGCATCCCGGCCCAACAATGCCGGCTTAGGTCATTCCCAGAGCCCGGGCTGTTTCGATTCTGAGCATCCCCTGGCTTTCTGGAGGGTATGGTGGGGGCATAGGCCAGCCAGGAGAGAAGAAATAGAGGGTTCAGGAGCTTTGGTGATGTGGTCAGTGCAGGAGCTCAAGCAGCAGGCTTCTCGGGTCTCTCCTCACCGACTGCTGGGTACTTTTTTAAAGAAGCATTAAACGGCAGAGCGTTTGAGAAAGTCTCCAAACCCAGAAGGGGGTTGTTTCATTCTTTCCAGATACTTTCAGCAAAGATGCTCCTTTGCCATGGGGTGCTCCCCTTCCTCCTCCCCCTCTCGCCGGGAGTTTCTTCCTCCCCATGCTGTCTCCTGCCACTCTGGTTCTCAACGTCCTCCTGTCCTTGTCACCGAGTGGTTACTACAGGCAAATGTCCTTCTGAAAGGGCGCAGTGACGCAAAGAAAGGAGGCGGAGGGCCGGGAGCGCAAGGTCATTTCAGGACGTTCTGACTGGCAACTTCAAATTTTCGTTACCGTTTAAGCTGAAAACAGCCTTCATATAAAATTTCTTAGACTATTTTTCCTTTGAACATCATACTCAAGCATTCTGAAAAAGAGAAATGGGTCTCACAGACCCAGAGCAGAGACAGAACCAATCTCATCTAGTCCCTTCATCCTGGAGCCCTGCGATGGTGCCCGTGTCAAAAGTACCATGTTCAAGAGACATTTAGGAGCAAGCATACCCCAGTTGAGTGACTTCTCCAAGTCAGCAGTAATATGTCCAACTGCCTTCCAAGACCGCAGGCATCAGAGTCATGTGTCAACAGCAGCTGGCAAATAATTTCTGAGTTCCTATTTTATCCTCTGCAACATAAGGAAACTATGATCTTCCTCACGGATATTCCAATTTGTATTTAAAAAAGATTTGGAGACAACTGGGGCCACTGGGAGACAGGCTGGTGATAGAGTGGAGGTATGATGTGTTTTCTGAGCTGTGGCGTCAGTTCACAGAAAGGAGACTGCCTAGGATTCTCACCAGATGCGCACCCACGCGCATCTCTATGTATGAAGCATCACGATGGCTGCACCTTCCTTTCTAACAGTCCATCAACACAAATACACCCACAAGCAGACACGCATGCACACATGCGCTCGCGCGCGCGCACACACACACACACACACACACACACAGTGATAGAAACTGAGAAGCAATTTGACCAAGGCCCCATCTCCATGAAAGTCTAAGACGCTGGCAGAGGTCTGTGGGAAAGGCGCCTGAAAGACGGGATTGGTTGAGGTTTTCTGTAACACCCTCTCCCAATGCTGTCAAGCATTCAGGAGGCAGGCTTACTGTCTAGAGAGGGTAAAACTCGGCCTCTCCAACTGGGTCAGTAAGTAAGGGTCCTCTAAAAGAGGCCCTGATTGATAAGTATCAGGAACTTACTATAAACTGAGTTTTCCTTTCTTATTTATGTGTTTTTGAAGCACTGTCTATGTCGAACAGGCTAGTCTCCAGTGTGCTATGTGTGTGCTGGTATGAACTTAGAAACCTCCCGCTGGGATTCCAGGACTGGACTGCCACGCCCCACTGGACTGCCACGCCCCACTGGACTGCCACGCCCCACTGGACTGCCACGCCCCACTGGCACGACTATTAACTGAGGATTGACGTACTAAATGCTGAGAGTCCCTACCTTCTTTCTCCGCTGGCCTCTGAGCGTCAACAACCAGACTTTGCCATCTCGGACAGAGCCTGGCGAAGAGCTGGGCCCTAATCAACAACATGACCCAGCCAGACTGCCTTAGTGGCAGGGTTGGCTAATACCGCTTGTAGACCCAATTCTAGTCATATGCCAAAAACCCAGTACCAGGTCCCAGAAGGGTCTCTAACATGAAAGCCAGAGACCAAAACAAACTAGACCTACTGCAGGGGCTATACAGGGAGAGCCGAGTTGAAAACCACCAAATTATATCTAAAGTTCTACACCCATGAAACAACAGAATACTACCTAAAAATACAAATTAAAGGTTGTGGGAAGTGAGCTTTTGGAAATTAAATATAGGAAAACAGAAATGAAAAGAACCCAGTAAGTGGGTTATAAACTACCAGCCACACAGCAGCATGAGGCCTGGGCACACAGAGCACAGCTACGGATTCACCCCAGAGCACTTGCCTTGGGTGGACAGAGATCAACCACAAGCCTGCCCACAACAGGGAAAGAGAGAGAGAGAGAGAGAGAGAGAGAGAGAGAGAGAGAGAGAGAGAGAGAGAGAGAGCGCGAGGGGGGAGAGGGAGAGGGAGAGAGAGAGAGAGAGAGAGAGAGAGAGAGAGAGAGAGAGAGAGAGAGAGAGAGAGCTGGACGAGGCCATAGAGAGCAAGCAAGCCGGCGAGCATCATTCCTCAGGCTCTCTGCTTCAGTTCCTGCTTCCAGGTTCCTGCCTTGGCTTCCTCTGATGACATAACTTGTAAGCTAAATAAACCCTTTCTTCCCTAAGCAGGGCTTTATCATAGCAATAAAAAGCAAATCAGAAAAACCAGGGACAAGGAGGAAAATCCTACCAATTTTCAAAAAAGAAAACCAGGAATCGAGTGTTGTGTCATTTACTCCCCACACACCCTTTCTATGGGAAAAATGCTTGGCCCAGAGCAGGGCTCACACCACAGAGAAGGGATGCAGGAGACAAGAGAGCTCCTGCAGAGGGAGGAGGTGCCTCCCAGGATGATGGTGAAGGAGAGCAGTGCCAGGCACCTAGAGCGAGGGAGGAGACAGCACATCTGGAGAGCAGGACCAGGTACCTAGAGCGAGGGAGGAGACAGCACATCTGGAGAGCAGGACCAGGCACCAAGAGCTGGGGAAAAGACAGCACATCTGGCGAGCAGGACCAGGCACTGAGAGCTGGGGAGGAGACAGCACATCTGGAGAGCAGGACCAGGCACTGAGAGCAAGGGATGAGACAGCACATCTGGAGAGCTCTCCCACTGAGATGACTTGATATGATGCCCATGTCCCCAAACACAAAAAGATGATTTGGATGAGTGGGGGGCAGTTTGAGGTTGAAATAGAACGAATCCAAAACTAAAGACACAAGGTAGCTGATATCAAGAAGGAAGCACAAACTGATACAGGCGAGATGAAGCGAGTATCATCAGTTAACTTATTAACTATTAGCTCAAGGTCAGCTTATTAGCCCTTATTGACTCAAGGGTCAGCTGTGAATGATTGATACAACCATCATCCAAGAAAGCTGGACTAAGCAAACGCACAGTGCATCTGTGTGAGAGCAGCGGTAGGGCAGGAGGAGGGGTGCGCCTGGTGAATGGCGGCAGAAGCACAAACCACTGGAGTCTTCTTGGGAAGTTCTCCCTAAGAGCAGCTGACGAAGCCGTCTAGGAAGCGCCATAAGAAACCCGCAGGGCCAAGGACAATGAAGAATAGGGGAATAAAAAGACACTATTTTTAGTGACTTCTTTTTGGTTTTTTGGTCTCCATCTCTCTCTCTCCCTTTCTTAAAATATATATACATTTATATGTATAATTTACATTTTTAAAGTACCCACACATGTGTGTATAGCTATATAAAGTACATATATATTTAAAATATAAATATACAATTTTGTTATAGATAATTATTAAGATAAAATAACAACTTTTTAAACAACAAAAATATGAAATATTGTCTAGCAAATGACTTTAGTTCTTCTTTGCTACAAAATTACGGTACACTACAGGGGCATTTCATTAGATATTAAGCATTATATTTAAAAATGTAAAGGCATCGCAGTCACATTAAATTCTTAGTACACTCGGGTCTACATGATAATATCCTTAGGGACACAAGTGCTGACTCCTAGTATTTGCGGCCAAGTTCATGTCCTAACGGCGGTGGTGACAGAAGGTACTCACCAGCTCGAGGGGACTGAGACGGGTGCCGGAGATAGGCCTGGAATCCGCCAACTCAAAGCTGGAGGCATGAAGGCTACAGAAGAGATGGTGGAGAGGGTTAGTCTGTGCCGGACTTCGGCTTCTAGTCTACGCTAGTACACTCTAGCTAGAAAACAATGCAGGCGCGTTGAGAAAAGGCAATTTAAGCGGGTTCTAACACTCAAAACTGTTAACCACTTTCCTACTAATTTTAGGAAGACTTAGACCACTGAATAATGAGCCAGACATGGTGGCACATGTGTGTAACCCAGTTCTCAGAACACGGAAGCAGGATAATGAGCACAAGTCTAGCCTGAGGTATATGATAAGACATGGTCTTACATGAAAATTTTAAAATATACAAACGACAGGAATGCAACTCTGCAGAGTGCTCAGTGTGTAGAGTGCTAAGCATGCATAGTGCTCAGCATGTAGAGTGCTCAGTGTGCAGAGTGCTCAGTGTGCAGAGTGCTAAGCATGCATAGTGCTCAGTGTGCAGAGTGCTCAGCATGTATAGTGCTCAGTGTACTCAGTGCTCAGTACATAGAGTGCTTGTTTGGCCTGCCAAAGCCTTGGGTTCAGTTCCAGCACTGCCTAAAACTGAATGTATGGAGACACTTGTAATCCCAGCACTCAGAAGGCTGAGGCAGGAGGATCATTAGTTCAAAATCACTCTTGACTACACAGCAAGTTATAGATCAGCAGGGTCACCTCATGCTTTGTCCAAATAATAATAATAATAACAATAATTGAAATATATATACTTTAAAGCCTTTTTGTTGTAACTTCATAAACTTTATATGACAGTCACTATTAACTATTTTATTTCAAAGTAAGTTTCTTTACTCGGTGTCTAAAATTATCTTTAGGAATCTTGGTCAAAAATCAAACTCAAAAAAATTGTCTTGAAAAATCAATAAATATAATCTATCATATTAACAAGTTGAAGAAAAATCCTCTGATTCTATCATTAAACATATACACACCTAGAAAAGAAGGGGAATTTTCTACCTTGATAAGGAGTATCCACAAACATTCACATTCACAGCTGCTTTTCAACAATGTCCAGAAGTCACAGTTACTTCAGAAAGGCAGGAAAAGGAAATAGATGGCAGATAGATCGGGAATGAAGAAACCAAAAAAAAACAAACAAAAAAAAAACAACTTTGTTTGCAGAAAGCATTATTTTCTCTGCAAGAAGGAATACAGAACTGACAGGATCAGGCCTTCCTGGAATCAAGGGTTGCAGCATACAAGATTAATACAGTCAGTTTTTCTACATGGATAGACAGGAGGCACCCGAGGTGAAAATGCAATACAAGTGCTTGACTGTAAACCGAGAGAAGCATCCATTGTCTGTGAGGAAAACGGAAACTCAACCAAAGTAACTAAAGGAGCACTAACTAGCTGGAGAGACAGACCACTCTTGCCCATAGAACACATAATATTGTTGCATTGTTACCTTTTTTGCAACATTATTTATAATGAAGTTTTTAAAGTGTTGCTTCCAACTTTCAACTTACACACAGAATCAATGCAATCTTAAAGTCCCAGTTGTTATTTTGTATCAACAAATTGAACGGGAAATGTTTATGCAGAGGTAAAAGACCCAGAATAATCAATAGTAACAGTAATAGAGAACGAAGGTAGAAGGGACACTGTCCAGCTTCAAAGTACACCATAATGAGAGTAACAGGGCGCTGTTAGAGGCATCATCAGAAACAGACCTGCAAGCATACGGCTACATGGGTGGCCATCGGCGGAGCAAAGGGTGCAGGTACTCCCTGGTTTGAGAGGAGTGAGAGATCTATAAACCTCCTAAGTTGAAATTTTTGTTAAGTCAGATGTACTTAGCTCATCTAACCTATGGATATCAGAGCGCATCAAGGCAGCGCAGCACACTACAGACTGAGTTGTTTACTCTCAGGACCTGGTGACCCATCTGAAGCTGCAGCTTGCTACTGTTGCCCAGCACCGTAAGAGTGCATCCCGCTGCACTGGCGAGCCCAGGAGAATATCAAAAGTCAAAGTCTAGTTTCTCCTGAGTACCCAGCACTTCCATGTCATAAAATGGAACTTTATACATTGAACCATTGTAAGTTAGTGACTTTGTGCAGTGCAGAGAGACAATCGTTCCAACACACACACACACACACACGTGCGCGTGCACACACACACGCACTCACACACACACACACACGCACACACACGCACGACTTCACATCCACCTCAGAAATGAGCTCAAACTCAATTTGAGAGCCAAATATAAGGCTCAAAACGATAAAACCTCTACACGATAGCACAGAAGAGAGTCGGGCTAAACTTGGGTCAGGTTGACGGCTTTTCTATGCAGCAGTGACGTCATGCCCCAGGACGGAGAGCTGATCGGCTAAACTATGCTAAAATTAAAAACATCTGCTCACAGAAGACACTCAAGAGCGTAAGAAGCCCAAGTCTGGTAGGAAAAAAAGACTTGCAAAAGATGGATAACATAAGAGATTGCTATCTAGGCTACTCAAAGAATGCTTAAATCTCAACAAGAACACAAACAACCCAATTTAGAAACTGGGCCACAGGCTTGAACAGATGCCTGACCAAAGAAGACACACAGATGGCGAGCAAGCGCATGAAAAGATGCTCTGCATCACGTCACTGGGGAAAGATGCAAATCACCTCCCGAGGAGTCAGGGTCCAGGTAGCGGGGAAGGCAGCAGACTGGCCATGCTCACGTAACTCTCGTGGAAACGCACAGGGGAGAGCCGCTGCGGAAGGCGGGTTGGTGCTTTCTTATAAGACCAAACATATTCTCACCATCTGCCCCTGCCGTGGGGTCCTTGGCAACTACCCAAAGAATCTTCGAACTTGTACCTCCCCAAAAGCATGCACGTGGGGAGTTAGAGCGTTGATGGACATGGAATGTGGGAACAGAACTTCCATCGGAAGAAACTCAAGGGCGCGACTATGGTGCAATCAGATGATGCAACTTTATTGGGTGCTAAAGAGAAATGAGCTTCCGAGCCATGAAAGACCATTGAGGAAGAATACATTCGAATTCCTCAGTGAGAGCAGCCAATTAGAAAGGGCTCTCATGGGCATGATGCCTGCTATATGACGTCCTGGGGGAACATAGGACTTTAGAGACAGCAAGATGATCAAGGACTGGCAGGCGTTAAGGGGGAGAAGGATTAGAGAGAACTAATCTGGTGGCCTAAATATTTGTGTGCCCACCAAAGCCAAGCATCAGTACCTGAAGGAGGATGGAGGTCTGTTTTCCGGGGTCCTGGATGAGGCAGGCCCAAACAGCTTCCTCTGGTCTTCCCGGGGTGTGAACGGCCTTTGGGTTCTAACTGCTCTTAAGGCATTCCGTGCTTCACTTATGATTTCCGCGCTGGTCTTCTGCCTGGACATCAAAGGTCGATGAAAGGGATCCAGCTTCTCTAACTTCTGATCACTGGATGACAACATCTTTCCTTTCAAATGAAAATGGTCTTCAGACACACGCCCTGCAGATATATGATACAAGAAACACGCGCTATTTTTTTAACCTGGTACTTTAGACAGAAAGGCACCCATCCATATACTAAGCTATTCCTCTAAACACGCCTGAAAATAAACACTAACAGGGGCTGGGGAGGTGTCGGTGAATTAAGTGCTGGCTGAGCAAGCAGGGGGAACCAAGTTCAGATCCCCAGGACTGACTTAAAAAGCTGGGAATGCAGCTGCGCCTGTTGCTCCAGTGCACTGGAAGGCAGAGGCCAGCCAACCCCAGCTCTCCAGCCAGCCAGACTCCCCCAAACAGCAGCCTCTAGGTTCAGTGAGATACCCGATCTCAAAAAGGAGAGTGCAGGAATGATTGATATTTTCATGTCAATTTCCTGGTTCACACATACCCCACAGGTAAGTGCACCTGCACACGCGTGTGCATCTATGCATGTAGCGTGTGCACATGTGTGCATGCGCGCACGTGCGCGCTCACACACACACACACATACACACACGAAAGAGCCAAAGAAGCCTGGGCCTACTGCTGCCAGGCAAATGTTCCTCTACTGACACTCGACCCTGTCCCAGGCCTGCCCCAACCTTGTTTCTTCCCCACCCCAGGCCAACCCCAGCCCCAGCCCCAGCCCCAGCCCCAGACTTCACCTCATACCCATAAACCTACTTGAAAGCATTGAGAGTTCTATTAAGTTTTAATTAAGTTTTTGTCCCCCTCCCTACCACCCCTACACAAAGGGCTTCTATAGGTTAAACTGGAGCCTGGGGGGCATCCTTCTAAACAGCATTTGTTTTCCCAGCAAACCCTCAAGAATGGCTCATTCCCATACTAATTTTTTTCCTAATGAATCAATTCACATCATTTTCAATTAAGATATTGTCCATGGTGGATAAATACCAAACATTAATATCTAGTATTCTTTTCCCAGCCTATCAAATACTTACAGCCACGCAGCAGGGCCATGAGACAGTGGATCCTTCTCAAAGGGCAATGTGACCAACAGTGATCAGCCTAACCCAACAATGGCCCATTGTGGCCCACAGAGACCAACCTAGCACAACAATGTTCCAATGTGGCCCACAGAGACCAACCCAACCTAACAATGGTACAACATGGCCCATAGAGACCTACATAACCCAACAATGATACAGTGTGACCCACAGAGACCACTCTAACCCAACAATGGCCCAGTGTGCCCACAGAGACCAACGTAACTCAACAATGGTCCAATATGGTCCATAGAGACCAGCCTACCTCGATAAAGGTCCAATGTTACCAACAGAGTCCAGCCAAACCTAACAATGGTCCAGATTTTTTAAAAACATATTGTAAGTACTATATGGTATCAATGTATTCATTATTTTAGCAAAACTTTTCATCCTAAAAAGTAAAAAAATAAAAACTAACCCCAATCCTAAAAAATAAAAAAATCAACCTTATACAAATGCGCTTTCAGAGACAGAGGCCTATCCATCATTCAGGTATCTCAGCATCCAACCTCAGATTGGCTTCTTCTAAAAAGAGAATGTCTTGTGACCCGTGCAAGGAGACAGAAAAGATCCTGTTTCCATAAGCAACTGATTCCTTAGACAGAGAAATTTGCTACGTGTGACCCTTCTCATTGAGCTTTTGCACAGCAACAGACAGGAACATTCGGTTAGCTCTACTTGGCACCACCCCCCAAGTTTCTGAAAAGACAAACAGTGTCATTCTGCACATACACAGCACCAGCCACCTCACTGAAGAGGCAGCCACCGTCTGAGCAGTTCTCCTCTGGAGGCTCTCCTAGTCAGGATTTTGAGTTTAAACAAGGACTCCAGAATTATGTGTGTATATGCATGTGTATGTATATATATTAACAAAACTACCAAAAACTATGGCAGGCCTAAGACATCTGACTTCTAACACTTCTGATGAGGTTAGATTATCAATAACTTCCAATGAGATTTGTTTCAAAATATATAAAATGGCTTAGGTGCGCATACACCTGCATACCGTTTTATTTCATGTATATTAATGTATAGTTTTGATCTATAAATTCAGCCTCACAACAGACATGGTCATGGCAGCTGGCTGGATTTAGAAAGACTCCTTGAAAGGCCTGGGGTGTGGTACAGTGGTGGATCGTGCACTTAGACCATGGAAGGCCCCGATTCTGACCCTCACCACCACAAAAGGAAGCAAAAGGCTACGGTGACTTGAAATCGTGTGATTTAGAAGTTTCTATACAATAAAAAGGCTTCTTTCTAGACACTAAGTCAAGTTGTCTATGCTTTAGGCCTCGCATAGACACTAGTGAGTCCCGCAATGCCCAAAGGGAGTCGGGCAAAACGAATACAGACTCAACAGAGAGCTCTGGGAAGTAAAAAGGCATCTTGTTCCTGACCCACACTCCTCTCTGCTAGTTTTCAGTTGGCATCCAAAAGTACACAGCGCAACGGAGCAAGAACTCAGGAGGTTTTCATTCTTTTTTCTTTTTGGTTTTTTCGAGACAGGGTTTCTCTGCGGCTTTGGAGCCTGTCCTGGAACTAGCTCTTGTAGACCAGGCTGGTCTCGAACTCACAGAGATCCGCCTGCCTCTGCCTCTGCCTCCCGAGTGCTGGGATTAAAGGCGTGTGCCACCAACGCCCGACTCAGGCGGTTTTCTAAGAGTTCTGTAAAATATTTGGATCCCCAGGTAATTAGACTGACCAAATATCTGTGGGAAAATAAATGTAGGTAAAAGATCTTTTTAAAAAAAAAAAGTGTGAGGGGGTTGTTCAGCAGTTAAGAGCACTGGCGGCTCTTCCAGAAGACCCGTGTTTGGGTCCCAGCACCCATAGGATATATCCCAAATGTCTGCGATGCTAGTCCCAAATTATCCAAAGCCATCTTCTGGCCTGCTTGGGTACTGCATGCACACCGTGGACAGATGCACATGAAAATAATAATTTTAAAACCTTGTATAAATGTTCACAGCTTTCTCCATCTCCTCCCAAGTGCTACTATAATACGACCTGTACCATTTATCTCTGGTTATTATATCAATGCTAACAAATTATTAGCTAAATCAAACTTAGAAACGTTTACTAGCATGACAAAACTGGTGACGGCTATGTTTCTTTTTGATAAAGATGATGTTTTGGTTTTGTTTTGTTTTGTTTTGTTTTTACAGTGGTTGAGATCTATTAAGTTGTAAATTATCAGTGGGCTTAGTCAATGTGAAAAATAGTTACAAAGAGTGTGAACATCTATTTTACAACAAAGCATGCCAGGCCATAACATAATCACACTACAGAAATCTTAATTTTGCACAGCCTTTCTGGCAATGGAGCAGGTTCATTCTACTAGAGTGATCAACTGAACAAAGGCAGTATGTTTGCTACAGGTAAAGGCCTCCACCTAGATCCCTGGGACCACAGAGAACAATAAAACTCTGCCTTTCTGCTAAGCCAGCTGGACCGCTAATGTCAGGGAATTATTTAATACTAAACAGTGGGCCAAGTCCTCTTGAGTACATCGCCTCTCCAGATCCAGAGACACTCCTGTGAGGTAGATAAACTCAAAGCAATAGTGAAGGTAAAGCTATGCTACATGCCCAGGACTGTGGGTCAAGCTATTCTAGACTTCGATGGGAGGCCATGTCTGGAGGCTGGGGGTTGCAATACTTGCCTATTGGTATAAAAACACTCGAGATGTTTTCCCTACAAGGGAAGCCTTCTCAGTATGTACCAAGTATCAACCTTTTTTGTATCCAAATGATTTCATTATAAAGAAGAAATTGAGGGGACAATGAAAACTGACACAAATGGCCATGCAATTTCTCAACAGGAAATGAAACGTTTCCAGTTAGGAAAGAGTACCTAGCAGCTTATGGAGGAGGAAGAGCTTGAGCTAGGGTCTGGAAAATGGGCTGACTTTGAGCAGGTGACAGTGGCCTCGGAGGAGAGAACTGTGAGTGAGCCAAGAAAGAGCATCCGGAGCATGTGTGGCTGCGCACGGCCAAGCAGGGCTCCAAGGATGAAGCCTGGATGGGGACCAGCGGGAGAGCGACAGGGCAGGGGGAAACAAGGCGCAAGCTGATGCCTGGACTGAAGATCTTGAAGGTTGCTGTGACTTGTGACTTGGCAAGGGTGGGCAGGAAGGAGAAAAAGGAGAAGAGGAAAACTGGGCAGTTCTTACTCCTCCCACGCTACCTGAGAATCACTTCCTCAAGAACCCTTCCTGGGCATGCCTTTCCCACTCTTTTAGGCTGAGTTTAGTGGCCTTTATACAGACTCCATAGGGTCCCTAACTGTCTCTGTCTTACGTATTTCCAGTGATAGAACTAACTGCTCATCATCTGGGGTTGTTCCCTACCTTGGGACCCTGAACCCCAACCCTCCAGAGTGGCACAACTGAAGACTATGCACACCTCAACTAAAAACTCCCAGAATGAAGGTTACAGAGCTTCTTTAATCAGAGATATCCACTGTGGTAGATGATAAAGGTATATTGGTGTTCACACTGGCATCTGATTTGTGAGGCTCTGTGGCAACGTAAGTTCAAATATAGCTCCTTCTCTCCTTCCAGTTGCCCTAAAGAATGGGACTGGACAAATGCTACAGTCAATGAGCCCTGTATGGAAGTCTGAGACTCAGGAGCGGCAATGACTTCAAGGTGAGAACAGCAATGGGCACTGAGAACAGAAGGAGTAGGCACGTGAGAAAACAGGAAGAGACCAAAGGCAACATGGAGTAGGCAGACCTACAGGGGTCAGAGAGAGGCCAGGAGCCCTCCCAGAAGAAGCCAGGGGAGAAGAGGGAAGCTAAATTCTGTCTCACAGCACTCTGTCTTCAGTCTGTGGTATCCAATGGGATCCCGAAAGGATCCCATCTACAGAAGGAAAACTGAAATAGGAACTGGTTGTTGCTATTGTTTTAATGTGTATGGGTAGTTTACCTGTGATTATGTCAGTACACCCCACGCACACAGTGCCCACAGAAGCCAGAAGAGAACACTGAATTCCCTGGAACTCGATTTACAAGTGGTTGTGAGCCACCATATAGATGCTGGTGAGCAAACCCTGGTCCTCAGAAAGAGCAACCAGTGCTCTTAACCAGCCCCGTGTGTTATTTTTTAAAAACGAAATATTTCTTATTGATGTGAAAGAAATTCAAAGTCATTGTTTACATAATTTTATACCTAAATTATAAAAACTTACATGGCAGCAATTCCAGTTCCAGGGAATCTGATGCCCTCTCCTGGCTTCAGAGGGCACTGCATGCACACAGTGCACATACATACAGGCAAACACTCATGCATATAAAACAAGAATAAAAACCCTATCTTTATTTTTGCTACTAATAGCACCTAAACCAGATATTTCATGTTAAGCATGGCGATATCCTATCAACATTGCCAAAATCAGTGTGGGTGGGTTCACTCCCTTTCCCCAGCAAATCAAACACACGGGACCCTTTCCATGATGGAATTACTTTGGTGTTAACATGCATATCCAAACAGGTGTGAGAAAAGCCGTTAGATGTCAGGGCAAGTGTATAAGTCCTCTGACGATCCACAGTGCTGTGACCATGGGCAGGATATTGAGCATCTCTACACTTGTGTCTATGTCTGTAAAAACCACAGTGACTGCCTCTTAATGTGGTTTTTAGCATCGCGTGAGATGGCCCATATGCTTTAGCAGTGTTTAGCCCTTGGAAAAGTTAAGAACTACTGTCCAGGGGCTATGTGATAAAGAGAAAAGTGGGGAAAACCTTTTTGTGAGTGAAAATATTCACTAGTAAGAGAAACTCCAAAATAGAATGGCATTTGCTCAGTGTTTTTATGTATATCATAAATTTAAATTTTCAAGTAGAGAGTACTGCCCTTGATAAAAACAGACAGCTTTTGCTAATGGCTTTACTGAATGTCAGCTATACCAAATCAACACCAACTGTGAGTCAGAACCTTAGAGAGTCACAAAATGGGATGCAAATGGTGTGGTTTGCTTCTATACCAAGTTAAAAGAATTTGAAGTCGGGATGGGATGGAAGGACATGCTGTAGTATTCGTGGCATGGGTCGCAAGAGGCATTCTGTACACATAGGATGTAATTAATATTGTTCCACTTTTTTGAGGACACACCCGTTACCTAGAAAAGTTCACGTTTGCTCTGTGTGACCTTGGCTACGTCTCCTGCCTACACAAAACCCCTTAGTCTACCACTCTCTTCTCATTCAACCGGTGTTACGGTGTTATCGAACTCCTGTTATTAAGTCCCAGGCGACTGCTAAGTATTACAGAACGAGACATTTGTGCGGACCTGAGACAAAACAACAGCAGGAGGGGTCCCTGGTGAACCTTCGGGGGACTCCTCACCTCCCGCTCGCACAGCGGCTCTCTCACTCCGGGCAAAGCCCGCTCCTCCATCGGTCCAGGTTAGGGCCGAGCGCCGCAGCATCCTCACCTCACCCTCCCGCCCTCCCGCGCACTGCCTTTGCCAGGCAGGCTAGCATCTCCATGGTAACCGTACACAAACCACCTTGTGCTGCAGGCGGGGCAGTCAGCGCGCGGAGAGATGTGGAACACGCTGGAGTTGGTGCTGAGAAGGGAACCCCGAGATTCACTCAAAGCATCTGAGCCCAGAGCTGGAAACAGACAGCGGCCGAGGGAGATCAGCTGGTCCTTCTGCATCCGCAGGGCAGCGGCGACAGAGGCAGGGAGGGGCGGGGCGGCCCTGCCCCACTCTCCACCACTGAGCCTGCGCCAATCCCGCTGCGCATGCGTGGCAGTGCCAGGCGCGCTGAAGGTGGGACGATACCCACAGGGAAAAGGCGAGGGTAGGAAAGGGGGAGTCTTCTTTGACTTTAACAATGTATTCAACCAGTTTGCTTCTACACGCGTGATCCCCGAACCTTTATTATCAACAGGCAGAGAAACAATTTCAATTTAATGTTTGGGGGAAAGAGTCGGTTTCTGGTTATGGATGTCAATATCCTCCTGGTCCCGGTTCCTTACCGTTCCCTCCATTATACATAAGTGTGTGGGCGGAGGGGTGCTATCCTGTGTTTGGCTGAAGTTTGGGCTGTGACAAAATAAATATAAAGCGCTGTAGCAATGAGTCCTAACCTGTTGGATATTTTTAACTCCATGCATTTGTGCAGCACTCAACAGTTTACAGAGCAAAAGCACGAAAGAGCAATTAGGGACCCGAGGTCAGATCAGGTGAGCGCCAGAACGATTAAAATCTAGGGTTGCTGGGGCCAATCACTATGGCCCAGGCCCAAAGGGGAAGGGGGGTAAAAGAGTCCCATGTTTATGTTTTTAGTTGAAATTCTGTTTTCTCCTATCATTAGGTGATCTTGTGAAATACAAGCGAGGCATAAACTCTAGGTTTACACAATGGCTTTAAATATAGGGATTATACAGAACAAGTGTTGTCAACACTGGAAAACTGCCGTATTCCGTGGTGCCGAGTGACTGTAAAAAACGATAAGATTGCATCTATTCCGCAAATACGTGATGAGAAATGACACCTGGAACTAAAGTAAAAAATGTTTTCCAAGAGCTGAATAGGATTTCCCACGCCACGGACAATGAAAACTCAGTAGGTGATAAAATTTAGGACCCCAAACGAAACATTCATGTTCTTTGGGATTGAAGTCCCCAATAGCCATTCAACAGGGCCTATCCTATGAAGTCCCGCTTACTAGTCACCAGACTCTGATGCGCGAAAGGACATTGCCTGCTGCATGAAAGGACATTGCCTGCTGCATAGGAAGCCGCAACCAGTGTTTCGACTTCACAGTTTGTGAGATGTGGTAAAATATAGCTCCATTTGGGTCTCTTGGTGGCCTTTTAAAATACAGTGCTGTTTAGCTGACCCTAGGTGGAGAGAAGTAGGGGTTCTGACTTCTCTGCTGTTAAATGACTGGTAATCTTATAGTAACTCAACCTCAACATCTCTCTAGATGATGTCAGGTGAAAACTTCAAATGTATCAAACTGCCTTTTTTAGGACCCGGGTTTGCCCTTGTTCCTGGGGTGCATTTGCGAGGACAGTTTCTGGTCAGCTAACTAAGCATCCTGTTTGTTCCTGTGCTCTTCCCGCCTCTCCTGGTGATTAGCTGTAGGGCATCGACTCCATTGTTAATATGGTATTTTCCCACCTGCCTGGGCAGAGATCCTTGTGCAGCAGTTAGGTACATAAGGACTTCCCCAAATCTAAATAGACTGGCTTTCGGCTGGTCTTCTTTCGAATGACCCTGGTCTCTTGTGTGTTCTTTCAATCTCCAGGCCCTTGCCTGACTCGCGTACAGTACAATGGCGAGCAAACTGTACCGAGGGTGTAACACAAAATCAAGTGTTATAGCTTTTCATCTCCCTAACCCTCACCTCATATTTGGGGTCTACCATGGCCTTCCCAAAAGTTGCAGTAAGCTGACTAACTATAAAGTTACCATTTCTAAGCCAGGCAGTGGTGTCACACACCTTTGATCTCAGCACTCAGGAGGCAAAAGCAAGCAGATCTCTGAGTTTGAAGCCAGCCTGGTCTACAGAGCAAGTTCCGGGACAGCTAGAGCTACGCAGAGGAATTTTGTCTCGAAAAACAAAAACAAACAAATTATCATCTCCATTGAAACATCATCTTAAAAACTTGTAAACTAGACATGACCTGGCTCTTGGAAAGCTTAGGCAGGAGGATTACCACAAGTTCAAGACTAACCTGGACTACAGAGGGAGACCTTTCCTCACAAGACAAAACAAAGAAATCAACAACAGCAAGCTGGTTATATCGCTTAGCTCTGGTCTTGTGTCTAGGATGGTGGTCCAAGCTAGACCATGTAGGCAAACCATTGAAATATGAAGCTGGTCAACCCAGCAGGCCAGGTTTCAGTCAAACGAGCTAGAATAACTGAAAGAATGACAAAGGCAAAATTATAGGAACGTTTAGTTGGAGAAATAATTCCATATAGCTTTCCTTCCTGTAAAACAGTGTATGGGAAAATATTTAGGCTGCCGCAGTAGAGGCCTGTGTGGCGGACTTAGCTGCTCCTCCAGGTATCTGGTTGCTGTTTCATGGGAGTCTACACAGCTACCAATATGCTTTATAGCCCTTAAAGAAAAATGATTAATTATAAGTATATGACATTTATAGAGTACTTTATAGTTTCCAAATTGATTTCCATTGGAATATTTCATTCTGTCATCTCGTTCAGAGTTTACGATAATCCTGAAAGGTTAATCCAAGGATTGTCATTGGCATTCGAAATCGGAGCTTCAGAAGGTGAGGTAGTCTGCTCATGAGCATGCAGCCAGTAGAAGGGCATGCGATCTGGTGTTCTTTGTGTCAGAGTCCAGTCAGCTGCCCTGTCATGGTACAGACATGAATGTAGGCTTTGAGGCCAACACCTCTCCTCCACAGAAATGGGAGATACTGCCTAGGTAGGTGTGGTGGGCTCTGGGCATCAAAAGGAACTTCAGAATCTTCACCTGAAAATGCTCCCCTGGCCTCTGGATTTTCCGTTACCAAGAGGATTATCTAAATGGTAAATTAACAATGTAATATTGTGACGTCTCTGATATGAAAATGAGAGGAGGGCTGGAGAGATGCTCTGCAGTTAAGAGTGCTTGATGCTCTTGCAGAACATCAGTTTGGTCCCCAGTACCCACACAGAACGGCTCACAACCATCTGCAACTCCAGTTCCAGGGAACAGGCACGCGTTCTCTCTCTCTTCTCTCTTCTCTCTCTCTCTCTCTCTCTCTCTCTCTCTCTCTCTCTCTCTCTCTCTCTCTCTCTCTCTCTCACACACACACACACACACTGCAAAAGAATATAAACCTGTGAGTGACTTGTTATGGGATATTTGTACACTGTGTGGAACTGTATTGTTGTGATTGGTGCAATAAAAAGCTGAATGGCCAATAACTAGAAAGAGGTATAGACAGTCATAGAAAAATAGTTTAAAAACAATAAAGTCTTTAAAGAGAGAGTAAAGTAATGTAAAGAAAAAACCTCATAAAGGTGGGAATGACACCAAGTGTCTGGATTCTGGATGATACTTTGTTGACTTTGAATTTTTTAAATGCTAATGAACAAAAAACAATAGCCTGCAGAGAGACACTGGATAGTAAGGAAAAACTGCTGGATTAAACCACTTCAAAATGGAAGACAGAAAACACATTGCGCTGGGGACAAGTTATGCCTTTGTTTCCACAAGAAACAAGGAGATACGGTTCTCTTCGAAGTTAGTACCAATCATTGATTGGGGGAGACCTGAAAGTCTGTCTACAGATGCTAATGAGATTTTACAGCTAATGATATTTTATACCACACATACCTGGTACTTAATACCTAGTTCTTATTTTGACTTATCTAGTAGGTACATCCTTGAAAAGACATAAATCGAATAAATAGTTCATTAACATTCCAATTCCTTCCTTGCCATAGTTTTATGACTTCAGCAGAGATGGGACTCTCAGGAACGAAATGTCTGGCAAGGAATAAAGACTGCCAACTTAGAATTCTAGTACTCGCTTCAAGATGTTCCGTCTTTTAATTATATTTATCACACAGTCCCCGTAAAGAATTCATCAAACTGATAGCCCGCACAATCCTCGCATACAAACTCAAGAGCTCAAACGCATTTAAATGAACTTGGATAGAACTGGACAGTGTGCTGAAACATGAGTCCATGGAGCTTGATGGACAGAAAGCTAGGGCTGACCGAAAGCATCCGCTCCAACAGTTACAGGACAAACCTCTATTCAGTGGGGCTCAGCATTTGCCGGTGCATCCGAGAATCACTTCAGCTTTCCACCATAGCACGTTGCCTCGGCCAGCCCCGACCACATGCACACAGAGGGCTAACAGTTGGCAACAGTACTAATGAGGAAGGGTCCATTCCGTGGCCAAGCAAGTCCAAAGGATGTAACTACTCAGTGTTTCATTGGAGGAAGGGTGTCCCAATGTTTGGGGAGTCGGGAGGACTCTGTGAAAAGCTTCATAGTGCGCCGGCTGCAGTGCCTCAGCCAGGTTAAAAGAAGCCTTTGAAGACAAGCAGAAGAGAGCAGTCTGTCCAACTCACCTGTGAGACATTACTGCTGATGCCTGGATCTTTTCAAAGTGTCCACCTGCAAATAACACACAGTTCTGCCCAAAAGAGCTTAACCACCAAGCCCATGGTGTACTAATCCGTCAGCAGTAATGTCGAAGCGGACGGGTTCAGTGTGGGTCCTGCAGCTCAGAGATCAGCACGTGTCCCTCGCAGCTCTACACGGGCACAGGTGGTTGTGGCATCACTGAGCTGTACACTCTCAATCTTTCAGAATCAGGAAAGAGAGGTAGATGGACCCTCTTCATCTACATCAGGACAATAGGAAGGAAAACATCCCATGGAGCTGAAGACTTAAGGCATAAGACCCTGAATTCATCCACTCTCCAGCAACACACACACACACACACACACACACACACACACACACACACCTTCCCAGAAGTTTCCCTCAGCAGTATTGTATTTCATCGGCCAGGGTCACATGCCCACATGCCAGCCAGCCTCTGGCACACATTGATGAGGTTTCTGTTTATATGATTGATTTCCATCATGCTCTGTCTTTCTGACACTGTGACGAATAACTGAGACAATGTGGAGGGAAATGTTTATTTTAAAGATTTACAGGTTCCATTATCACTTGGCCCTGTGGCTTTGGTCTTGTATAGTAAGTACATCATGGCGGGAGCACATGGCAGAGGAGGCCTGTTGGCCCCATGATGGCCAGGAAGCAAAGGGGACCGGGATGAAGAGAGGGTCCTGATATCCCTTTCAAGAGTATAGACCCTACTTAACATAACTTCTGTCCTCTAGGTCCCACTTCCTTCCAACATCAGCACAGACCCTTGGGGGACATTCAAGATTTAAACTATGGCAGTCAAGGTCCTTAGTTTTTGTATATTTGGTTTTTGAGACAGTCTCATGTATCCCAGGCTGGCTCTGAACTATATAGCCAAGGATGATCTGGAACTCCTGATCCTTCTGCCTCCAATTGCCTAGTTCTGGGCTAACAGACACACACCACATGTTGTTCGTATGTGTTGGGAAAAGGACCCAGGGCTGCTTCTGTGCTAGGCAAGCATTCTGCCAACTGAGCCACTGCTCCAGCCCTGAGTTTTGAGGGAAGAGGCCTCAATTCCATTGCATCTTGCTGCTGTATGCTGTGGCAAGCTGGAGATCTCTTCAGTGTGACAACGGGGTGCCAGGTGTGAGACGGACGTCAATGACAGTGACCGTGGTCTGGGTGAACAGAAAAGGGCCTCCAGTTCTCTTAGAGATTCTGACGGGGGCTCATTCTGATGGGAACAGACCTTTAAAAGGCACCGTGGCAAGCCATGGCTCTCTGGTCTAACTCTGACTCCAGAGGAGACATCATGGTCACTGGTCTCCTGGCATTCAGCACTGGCTGCTGTAGAAATATCTGCAGAACTCCGAAACCCACCTTGTGCAGTACCCACCCTGATGTTCTGATTTAGTTGCTGAGAGGGGGAAAAGGTACAGGATGGGGGTCGTGGCTTTTTTCTAGAGCTGCTGAGGAAACAGCCTGCAAGAAGAACCTTGGGATCCCGAGCCTTTTAAAGCAGAGCTGTTGAGAGAACCTTAGCTTCCAGAGCAGAGGGAACAGAGAGGGACTCAATTTTGCAAGACTTGGGCACAAAGACCCCATTTTAGGGTTGTGGTGCAATCCTTGGTGAACAGCCCACCCCGGCCATCTCTTTCCTCTTCCCTCCCTCTCCAAGGCCAGCCTGTGCCCAGTTCTCCACACCTTTCCCAAGAGTGCTCAGTGTTGGCCTTTGAGCACTCAATCAAATCTCTGACTCCTTGTCTCCAAAGTTGGCATGGCAGCCTACGTTTCCATCTTATTATAATAACAAATGTTTCTTGGGGACTTGTATGCAATAGGCCACATGGTAAGACTTTTGTTTACTTTCAATCAGTATTTTTTCCAACCCTAAACTACCACCATTGCCATTTCGTGTGCCTAGAAGCAGATTTAGTTTCTTCATTTGTTGGCCACACACGTGGGAAAAGTAGCAGACCCGGGTTTCATGCTTGGCTTAGTGATGCTATGATCCTAGGAGCATGAAGTTTGCCCAAAGGAGGCCACTGCCATTCTCTGACCCCTCCCTGCATCCCCCCAACTGCATGCCATGGTTTTGGGTAATCCTGTACTCAAGGAACTCAGGGCGTTGGCTTGCCATTGGTCATTTGGTAGGGTGTCAGGAAGGAACTTACCTCAGCTAGCCTGCAGGAAGGAGAAAGTGGAGTGTGAGCCACATTCTGAGCTGCCTCTGATTTCCCACTGCACCTGGTTGGTCCACCCCACGTCTGCTTTCTGTGGTTTCCTGTATCCAGAGAACAGAAGTCATAGAGGGTGAGGGGGTCTGGCAACGGCCAAAGATAAGCTGAACGTATAAGCCACTGGGCTGGGTTAGGAGAAGTAACGTGAGAAGCAGGGTGGCCTGGAGACTGGAGGAGGCTGGAGGGGGCTGGAGAGGGCTGGAGGGGGCTGAGGAAGGCTGGAGGATGGAGGGGCCTGGAGGAGGCTGAAGGGGCTGGGGAAGGCTGGAGGGGCTGGAGGGGCTGGAGGAGGCTGGAAGGGGCTGGAGGGGGCTGGAGGGGGCTGGAGGAGGCTGTACAAGGGCACAGAGCTGAGTTGACAAGAGAAGAACCAGGTGTGGTCAGTGGGAAGCATCATGGGCTGGGAGGCAGGAGACCTTGAGTCCAGTGCAGCCCATGGGCTTATGCTTGAGATAGCAGCTGCAGCTACGATGAGATCTGGAGGTTGAACTAAGTGGCCGGCACAGTGTGGCTGAGCGCTGGGATCTGACTGGAGGGTGTTGTAAGTTGGAGCGGGGCTTGAAGGCTACTAGATATGGAGGTGGGTCAGATGTGGGAACCAGATTGTAAGTTCAGAAGTGTAGACTGGCCAGATCCTCCCCTGGAAAACGTAGTGGCTTAATGAGGCCAGAAGAGGGACCAAACAAGAGGGAACAGGAGGAGGGAAAGCTTGACCATTGGGCTACACTGGAAGACCCCTGTGCTGTGTAAATGACGCCAGTGTGCAGAATGTCCTGTGGGAACTACCTCTAGTACCTGGCAGTACAGAAGAAGCAGCCCCCGGGGCTTGAAGCAGCAGAGGAGACGTGTCCACCGGTACTCTTGAGTGAAGACAGTCATACTGCCCCTAGAAGGACTCCCAAAGAAGACTGCACCCATGGTTTAGAGGTTACCAAGGACACTTTGCCTCTGCTTGGCATGTTCACATTCAGCCCAGTGTCCTAGTATGTTCCAGCTGTCAATTGACACAGGCGAGAGGGAAGAAGGAAACTCGCTGAGAATGGCCTTGATCAGATTAGCTTGTGGGTCTGTCTGTGCGACATTTTCTTTTAGCTGATGGATGTGGGGAAGAGCACAGCCTACCCTGAGCAGCTGGCCCTGGGTTGTGGGAGGAAGCAACTGAGCCTGAGCAGGAGGAAGCAAGGCAGGGGCCAGGGCTCCTCCCTGGTTTCTGCTTCAGTTGCTGCTGAAGTTCCTAACCTGACTCCTGTCGGTGATGAAGTATCCCCTAGATGCCTCAGATAAACGATCACCTCCACCCAATTGTGTGCCTCAGAGTGTTTATCACAGAGCAGAAAAGCAAACCAGAACGCCTAAGAATGTCTCAACAACTTGGCAAGAGGGTGCATTAGCTCCAGAAAAGGAAGATTGTATTTAACTGTTATCACTGGACATTGTGGTCCAGCTGGAGGTGTAGGTGATCTTAGTAGATCCCGGGTCAGAGATGTAAAGCTACTAAACACATCTTCAAAGGCATAAGAGCCATGTAATATTTTGTATTATTTGAATAAAAGACAATAGCTAAATAGGGCATCTTATCAGCTACAAGAAGACACAAATAGCAACCCCTCTCCATCAGCACTGAAGTGATTGGCAGAGGACTTTCTCTTCAGCAGAGCGCAGAGCGGCTTGTGTCCACAGAACTAACACACTTAACGCGCATGAAACAGAGAAACTCCAGATCTGGCGAGGAATCTATATGCTGCCGGCTGCGAGGGCATCGGAGCCCCGTAAGCCCTCACCATCGGGGAACCAGACAAATGGAGGATGGGGCCTCTAGGGACCTCTGTCTGTTATTTCTTACAACTGCACGGGAGTCTACCGCGATCTCAAAATACAAAGTTTAAAATAAGCCTGTCTCACTTCCCGTGTCAGCGAAGTTGTGATGCAGACACAGCGCAATCATCACAGAAAGAAACAGGATGCCTATTCGCGATGGGGTGTGAAGAAAACAGTTTCTCTCGGAGCCTCGAGAGCCAATCGTCTGGCCCGAACTGCAGAGGGAAAGTGAATTTCAGCACAGAGTCATTCAGGGAGCCGATGCTTTCTAGGCACCTCCCCCCGCCCCCCACACACTTGGAGGTTGCTAAAATGGATAGTGGTTCTAACACATTTTATTAGGTCAGGGAAGGAAACAGAAAGTTGTCTCTGGTTTTGTTTTGATGTTGAAATCTCAAACTCAAACTTCGAAAAGTATCTCTTGGCATCATAGTTAGTGCAGGAATGGTGACTCCTTTGGGGTCCTGCCCCTCTCCTGTCAGGGGATGCAGCTCACCTTCCCCCCAACTGTTGGAGCCTCCTTTCTCTGACCTCTAACTAAGTGGAAAGGCCAGGTTCTTGCTGGACCCTTTGTCCATCTCATGACATACCCCCTCTCAGTTCAGCCAGCATCCAGTTTAAAATCTTGCCAGACTTGGAGCTAAGTGGCTTAGGCTTTTGGACGCTGGATTGCATCTCAGAGCAGCTGGTCTGCTTCACAGGTCCAGACAGCAGCCGCTGCAGGTCCACCCTGACCGAGGTCATGGTCAGCGACGGGCAAGATGCTGAACGGGACAGTGCCCTGTGGGAGGACCTTCCCAGAAGCTCAGGCCATGATCTCGGGACTCTCCCCAAACTGGGTGTACTGGTGCATACCTGTAATCCCAGCATTTGGGAAGTGCAGACAGGAAGGTCAGTTTAGGTCATGCTCCTTATAAAACATGAGGATATCCCAAGAAAACAAAAACCAAACAAGCATTTCACTGAGTGGAAGGAGAAATGGCCCCGTGGGCAGCACCACATCCCTTTGCCTGCCCCATCTCTGTAGTTCTTCCTGGCAATGCCAATCCCCACGGCCTCCACAGGGCACGTGTGCTCAGTTGGTCGCCACCTTCTAACGGTTACCATCTCTCCAGCTCCTCCCTGCCCCTCCTGTGGCTGTCCTTCCTTGGACTTCTCTACTGTCTGCTCCTTAGTGGGAGCGGGTGTTCTCCTGAGCCTGAGGGTACCATATAGATCCTGCACAGAGCCTTACACGGCCATCTTCAAACTGAGCGCCCAGACTCTCACTGCGCAGGTGTGCACCAGTGCGCGCAGACACACACGGAAGCCAGAGGAGGGCGTCCAGTCTACTCTCTATCATGTTCTGTTTAGTTCTCCCGGTGCAGAGTCTCTCACTGACCAGGAAACTGCAGCTGAGAAGCCCACGGTGCACAAGATGACACCCCTTTTACCTGCGAAGCCAGCTCTCACTCCATTTTTATCCCTAAAACAAAAATCTGGCTTTGGAACATGGATGACTGTGGAAGGTGATTGAGTCAAAGGGGTGTGGCCTAATACGTCAGGGCAGGGTGGAAACTCTAAGGCCTCCTGGGTGGCATATCTTCATCGAGAACATAAGCTGACCTCTTCCGAATCGGGAGTCTCACAACCAATAAACAGAGAAGATAGCTGGAGGATTTCCTGTTTCGTTGTTCTTTTGCTTTGAGATAGGTTCTCTCTGTGTAGCCCAGGCTGGCCTTTAGCTTGTAGTTTCCCCGCCTCCGCCTTCTAAGTGCTGGATACATGCACGTCTCACTGCTCCTGACCATTCTCAACACGACATTTTCAATTGCATTATTTGTGCATTTCTGTGTATATGTGGAGGGGACATCCAAGTGCCACACTGTGGAGATCAGAGGACAAATTGAAGGGGTCACTTCTCCACTTCCACCTCCTGGGTTCCAGGAAATCGAATTCATGTTTCCTGGATTAGTAGCAAGCACCTCCGCCAACCAAACCCTCTTGCCAGCCCTGTACTTAGCATCTTTTGGAGCCATCAAGCCCTTCTCCAAAGTAGCTCACATTTTTACATTCTCGGTTTGTTTTTCAAGACAAGGTTTCTCTGTGTAGCTCTGGCTGTCCTGGAACTCACTCTGTTAGACCAAGCCTCGAACTCAGAGATTCACCTGCCTCTGCCCGCCAAGTGTTGGAATTAAAGGTTTGCACCACCACCATCCGGCACATTTTACATTCTTATCAGCAAGGAATGAATGTTGCAACTTTTCCGTGTTTTGGACAGTACTTTCTAATTCCTGGTGTTGACTATAACCGTCCCAGTGAGTGTGAAGGTGGTTTTCGCTTGCATGTCCATTGTGAGCAGAGATACTCAGCGTCCCTTCTTATACATGTCAGCGTACGCATCTTCTTTGGAGAAATGTGAAACCAAGTGCTTTGGTATTTTAAAATTTAGTTGTTTTCCTTAGTTATTGAGAAAATAAGATTCTTTATATATTGTGGACCTTAGACCCCTTGTACATATTATATTTCTCTCCTTCAAATTGAAACATTCCCTCCTGGAGAGAGGCAGGGAGAGAGAGGCTCAAAGGCCTAGAAAGCTTGTGGAAGTTATGGAAAGCTTAGAAAGCTATGAGACTAACACACATTCCTCCACAGTGATGAAAACATTGAGCAAGAGCTCTGGAGAGAGGGCTCTTTGGTGGTACTGCCTATAAGTTGGGCTGCAGGCTCCAGGATGCAGCCTACCTGTCTCCTGCTGGCTGCTATAGGAGACTTTGGGGGGATGTAACTGTCCACGGGAAGTCACACAGCATCTTATGTGCAAACTGCCGAGTCTCCCACTCTGTAGCTTGTATGTCCTTTGATATTACAGGGTCATACTTCTCTGGGGCCTAATTTATCCCCGCCCCCGTGCATTGCTTATGCCTTTGTCCCCAGACCCAAAACTCCATTGCTTCTGCGTTCTTCTCCAGGTTTTCCTGTTTCCGCTCTTACCTGTAAGCCTGTGGTGCCTTTTGCGTTCCCTCTTACACGTGGCGTAGCAGCTCAGCTTCATCCTTTGGTTCGGGTCTATCTAGTCTCCACTGTTGAAAACTATAGAAATACTTTTTGAGGCGGTGACACGCCTTGGTCACCTAAGTGACGCAGGGCACGGAGAACCAGAGCAGTTCTCAAGGAAAGAGGCCGTCAGGTTCCCCGTGTGTCAGCTACTGAGAGTGGCGGCATGGCCGTTGCTGTGCGCTTAGGAAACAAACCCACTCCCCTCCTCTGGAGCAGTGTCTGCAGACACCTGGACCACAACGATGTGAGCGAAAGATAACTCTAGATACATCCCATCAAGGTCCAATTTTGCTGAGGCAGCAGCCGTGGTGGCTAAGGCCACCAGAGGGCACCGCGGAGACGGGTATCCAAAAGGAGCCCATTAAATGGCCTCTTGGGTTCACCTGGTAGCCAGAGATGCTGCTTGCTAGGCTGGGGGGGAAGGCCATGGTGTCAACATCTTCATGATGCCTGCCCGGAGCCCCAGAATACTCCTGTGACTTCTTGTCCTCTCCCACAAGGCACAGCCTGCCAGAGCAAGAGTTACAATTAATTCCCTTCCCAAACGCAGCTCAAAAGAAGCACATTCTGTCCCCAGGTCCCCAGTCTTCTGCGAGAAACTAAACCGGCCCTGCAAACTGAGCTGTGTTTGCCAGACATAAATAACCTTTGAGTGACTACTTTTTTAAGTTACTGATTATACTTTCGGCAGAGAAAATACAGGAGAAAGAAGGAACTATCTGCTTAACATCCAGGGAAGTCTCAGACTCTGACGAGCTGCGGTAAGGCTCATCTATCTCACAGTTTGCAAATGTCGAGACGACAGCTCACACCTGCACAGATTTGGTGGTCATCTTCATCCCGCAGCAATTGTAAGATTTGAAATAAAGTATCCGGCAGTTTTCAGATGAAGGAAGAAATCCCCCACCCTCAGGTCTTCCGGTCATAATTAGGACAACCGGGTATAATAACCCTCTAAAGGGGTTAACGTTGTCTAAAAAAACGGTCCCCTGAGAAAGCACACAGTGGGTGCTTTCTGGAACATCCCTGAAAATGTGCGCATCTCTGTGTGTTACACTCTCACCCCTACACCTCGGCCTGGTGCCAGCTCTGAATCGCAGAGAAACATGGGGTCAATACTTGAGAGTATTGGAAGAGAGAGTGTTCACAGCAGGAACCACAGGAAAGCCTCAATATCTAAGATCTACAAAATGAAACAGCAGTTAGGTGCATGTTCCTTCTTTTAAAGACAGTATATCAAGCATGCCCCACTTCTGGCAATGGGAGGGATTAGCTGGCAGCATCTACACAGTGAGCCGAGCCTGAGATGTTGATACAGGCATCAGTGAACTCATGATCTAAAAGCAGGATGTTTTGTGTCTGTTAAATACAACACAAACCTTAGAATGTTTGTAAGCCAGAGGCCTCCTGCATAGCTAGCAAGGGAGGTGGCATATTATATCCATGTAGTATATTATATCCACCTTATGAGCCGAGACAGTAAATAATGCAAGGTTCAAGGGGACCCACCGGTAGCTTTGTTGACGCCGAAGAAGAAGCGTAGAATCAGAAATGAAGTTTTTCTTCCATTCTTTAAAGTAGCATCAATGTTGCCATGCTTTCTGTTTCATAAACTGTTGTGTAAACTGCTGGGACAGGACATTGCCTTTTAGTTACCTGTAAGAGGAGACAAATTCCAGTGCATTCAGCCTTCGCATTGGAAAGCTTTTAAATTTAGGTTTAACCACATGGGTCTGGGATTCCCCCCAAAACAATATTAAATTACCAGGTCCACATCCAGTGGTCTGTCTAACAACAAAATGATATTAAATTGCACCTATTATGGGGTGTAGGCTGCTTGAATGTGCCAAGGTATTTGGTGAAAATGCTGGGGGAGAGAGGGACAGGGAGGGCAGGCCTCCAGAGAAAGGGTGTTTGAGCAATCGGAGGGGAGGAAGCTGTCTTTGGCCCCAGGGAACAGCTTCGGGGAACTGGCATATTCTGTTCTCCGTCAGTGGTACACTGCGGTGTACCACGGAGAACACGCACCGTCGGTATTTTGTTAAGGCACACATCTGATCCCCTTCAGCTGGAAAAACAACGTTCCTCACTTTGCCTTGCAGAACTCCTAATGATGAACAAAAGAATCCACTAGAGTTTGTGGAAGCCGGAAGGAGATTTGTTTGAAACCGGAAGGAGATTTGTTCGGGGAAGGGAAGCTTTAAATCCCGTAGAAGGCTGGAAAATGGGCTCAATGCCTGCATAAACTGAAACTGTACCCAAACTCCCCCAGAGGAGGTGTGAGCTCTTCGCTGCTTGCAGCCCAGATGCTGTGCGCATGGCAGGACGATTCTGGGGCTGACTCTTTCTGCAATGCCCTCCACGGTCACCAGAGAGAGTCCTCCGCCTGGCACCCAACGCCTCATTTTGGCTGGGTTTTGTGTCTGACTGGTGAAGTCCAACACTCCACACGGAGCTTGCCTCCATTGACTTGGAAGGCTCTGAGACTTGTTTCCATCTTTGGCGAACGAGACTCATAACATGCCCTCAAATCTAGATAACCACAAAAACGACAAATGCCAGTTATTTGCTAACAAAACCTCACCCAACTGTCTGGTTTACCATTTGTGGCCATGAGCTTTTAGGGAGGCTGGCTCTATTTCTAGCTGTCTTGATTGAATCTGCTATGGAAATTCCCTTTTCCTTGATGGTAACTCATGAAAGAAGCATGAAGCCCAATTCTGACCAATGAGTCATGCAGGCATCACTGAGGGATTTCCTGGAAAAGTTTCTTTGTTATGAAAAAGAGACATCAAGACACAATAACCCCTTTGTTCTCCTCTGGATGCTGATATGTGGGGACTTGAAGCCTGGGCAGCTATTGACTGGCTGGGAAACAATGGCAGAACAGAAAGATGAAATGGATCTGGAGTTACTCTTTTTGACACAGAGTCTCTCTACGTAGCCCTGGCTATCCTGGAACCTACTATGTATACCGGGCTGGCTGCAAACTCACAGGGGTCTACCTGCCTCTGCTTCCCAAGCATTGGGATTAAAGAAAGGCATGTGCCACCATACCTGGCTGCTCTGGGTATTGGATGGCGTTCCTTGGCCACGCACTCAGCCACCTTGTGTCCCTCCTACCTAGGCATTATTTATGGGAACCAATGCATTTCTGACCTCGTTTCCTGTCACGTGCAGAACAACGCACGCTGTCTTGCCCACTCCAGGTTCGGTCCTGCAAATACAGTTGTGTTAGGAACAGAAAGTGGAGCATCTTCTTGGGCCGGAGGAGACTCACCTTCATTATAAGTGAGAATAAAATGGAGGGGAAATGGGGCTCCATGCGGAACACCCCCCTGGAACTGTTCTCCCTCGTATTAGCTTTTTATTTTCTCCATTGAGTTCACGGGTGAGGACATGCCCTTTCCCTGACAAGGACAACGCAGGACGCTGTGCTAGCAGATACTTCTCGACCCCCTGGAGTAGACAGGTCCAGTCCGGTGAGATGACTTACCAGACAAAGGCACTTGCTGCCAAACTGACAACCGGAGCCCTGTTTCCAGGACCTACACACACAGTAGAAGGTGGAAAGTGACTCTTGCAAGTTGTCCTCTGACCTCCACATAAAAAATCCATGGTGTGTGTGTGTGTTTGTGTGCGTGTGTGCACACATGATAAATAAGTAGGCATATTTAAAAATAAAAAGACACGAGTTCAGTCATTTTCAACCCTGGGACTCAAGGATAGAAACCAGGGGTGTCAGGCCTGGAGTGTAACTCACCAGTAGACACTTGTTTAGTGAGCATGAAGCCTTTGATTCAAATCGTAGCACCCCCTATACTCACAGAAGAAAACAGTGGCGCCTCTTCATCACAGAACGCTTTGTTGTGGCCGAGTACTCAACTGACCCACTGGGTTGCTTCAGATGTCTGCTGCCAGAAACTGCCCTGCGGCATCTTGGCTCTTATTCTAAAGCCACCAAGTTCTTAGCAACCAGAAATTTCAAAACGCTGCTACAACAGTCCAGCCTGAGAGGGTCCAGGATAGACGCTCACAACCCCGAAGAAAACCTCAGCTAGAACCTTGTGACAATTCGATCCTAAGATTCCACCTCTCTCTCAGGATCATTTCCATCCTGTTTCTTCTTGCTGGCCCTTCCACTGAAATTGAGGTGTTTGAATTATGGAATTAATAGGTTGATAGAAAACAGCTGTTTGGTCAGTTGGTGGTGGGGCACAACTTTAATCCTAGAACTCGGAAGGCAGAAGCAGGTCAATCTCTGAGGCCAGCCTGGTCTACAGTTCGAGTTCCAGCACTGCCAGGGCCACACAGAGAAACCCTGTCTCAACAAACAAACAGACAAACCCAAAAACCAAAAACCAACAAACCAAACAATTAACTCTGATATGTTTACAGATGAACCACCTGTTCACAAAACTTGTCTTTATGGACGTGATGGAATGTTGGTGCCTGGGCTGTTGCATACTAGGAACTTGGAGACAATCATCTGAAATATGTTTTCGAGGTATTTTATTTCCGGGAACTACAATAATGGGTATAATGTGGCATGCTTGGGCAAGGAAAATAAATATTGGGATGTGGGAGAACATGTCTCGTTCCTTCATCTGCGAGTTTATGTTGCTTATATATTTTTGAAATTTTAAAGATTTCCTTTTTTATTTTTTTTATTTGTGTGAGTATGTGGGTGGTATGGATAACTGGGGGTATGGGTAGGTGGGGATCTGGATAGGTGAGAGAAATATGGGTAGGTGGGGGTAGGTGTGTGTTGAGAGTATGAGTAGGTGGGGATTATAGGTAGGTGGGGGGTATGGGTAAGTACATGTGAATGCAGGTATCCATAGAAACCAAAGCATCAGATTCCCCTGGGACTGGAGTTGAAGACAATTGTGAGACACCCAACATGGGTGCTGGGAATTGAACTCCGGTCCTCTGCAAGAGCAATAACACATTCTTAACTAGGGAGCCCCCCTCCAGCGCATACTTACACTTTATATTGTGGTAAAACATACAGAAATACAAAAATTACTCATTTATAAACGTGCAGCTAAGTTTGTTTTTAAACCAGGCAATGTAATGTTTTTGGATGTAAAATTATTCTCATGCAATTTGCTAATATTGAGTGCTCATGAATTTTCAAATTAAAAAAAATCTTTATTTTTTCTGAAGAATCACGAGTTACCAGGCTCAAGACCGAGCCCACATTACAGCGCCGACCTCTTCCACTTCTGAAGACTTTCACATGAAAGCTGTCCAGGAACCAAGGGGAGACTCAGGAGCCAGATTCACGGCAAGAGCCTCTTAATTTCTCATTTTTAACCTAGAGCCAATAAGGGATATTAGATAATGTTCCGTGAGTCTTGTTGTAGTCAAAAGGAATTATGGATTGGCAATTATAGGTTAAAAGCTTTTGCTATAGAAAATTCTCAGTGCATACAAAGTGGATAGAAGAGATAATGAACCACCCTGGCCTGGCCCCCAGCTTTAACAATTGCCAATGTCCTCCATTCCCGTCTGATCCATATCTGCCCACTCCCACTCCAGTTGTTATACATCCTCCCTGTTATACATCTGCTCCCGAAGACGTATGAATCTTAATGCAAATTTGACAAATGAATACTTCCGTGTAACCCATACCCCACTGTGATATAGAACACCTCTATTTCTCCACAAAGTTCCCTCGTGTTTCTTCCTACTCGTGGCTCACGAAGAGGCAGCTTCTATTTTGAGTTTTTCACCTTGGTTACCTTTCACTTTTAGACCTTGACAGAAATGGATCATCTATTTAAGTTTTGAGTCTGCAGGTTTAAAATGCAGCGGGAGGTATCCCTTGTATATACATCCACCAGAATAGCTATGGGTCAAAAGATAAAGCTTCGTTTTGTAAGGCTGTGGAGTGACTTGAATTACTGTGTGACGATGCACAGTGTTGAAGGTAAACATTGGATTGTACACAGTCTGACCACTTTGGGGAATGGTTTGGTAGCATATTGGCTACATTTTATCACCGTGACAAGAATCCCTGGAAAAGACTACTCAAGGAACGAAAGCATCATCTTGTTGACAGCTTCAAAGGGTTTGTTCCATCGTGGCAAGAAGGGCACCGCAGGACAGAGCTACGCAGCCGTGTGGCCCCTATGGAGCTGGATGAGGTACTCTGCTGGCTTTCTCCCCCCACTTCATTCCGTCCGGGCCTCCAGCAGATGGGGTGGTCCCCTTCCACCAGTTAACTCTCTGGAAATGCACTCACAGACATACCTAGAGGTGCGCCTCCATCTCCTAAGTCCTTCTGAACCTAGTCAAGTTGACAGTAAGGATTAACCATCACAGACATCGTCTAATACAACTAAACAAACTACACCCAACTTAGCAATTCTATTCCTAGGAATTTGTTCAGAAAAATTGAAAGCTTATACCCAAATTAAAGCCCACACACATGCACACACATACTGCACATAACAACTTTTTCCACAAGAGCCGAAAGCTGGAAGAGCTCAATATCTAGCAACTGGAGAATGAGTAATTGTAGCACCACCAACCCTCGATTTCCATGGGTTCTGCATCTGCCTATTTAATCCAGCAAGGAACAAATCCATTTAGGAGGGGCCGTAGAGATGGCTCATCAGTTAAGAGCACTTGCTGCTCTTGCAGAGGACCTCGGTTCCCAAAAGCCACTGGTGTGGGATATGCTTTTTGTACACTGTGAAGATATGTTTTTGCCTAAGGTGTCTTCTGATTAGTTTAATAAAGAGCTGAATGGCCAATAAACAAGAAGGAGAGAATAGGTGGGACTTCCAGAGAGGAACTTGGGAAGAATAATTGGAGGTATGTTCGGAAGGGAGAAGAGCACTTGCTGCTCTTGCAGAGCACCTGAGTTTGCTTCCCAATATCCACTCCTGGCAGCTCACAATCACCTATACCTCCAGCTCCAGGGGAACCTAACACACTCTTCTGGCTTTTGAGGGCACCTGCATTCACATGGACATATCCATACATATACATAATTGAAAATAAGTTCTTCAGTTAGGAAAAAAAATATATCTATACTGAACATAACCAGACTTTTTCTTGTCATTATCCTTAACAATGCAATATAGGAACTGCACAGTATTTACAATGTTTTAGGTATTATACATACTGTAGAGATGACTTCAGGCATATGGGTGAGAGTGTTCGTGGGTTAGATGTAAACTAACTACTACGCCATCTAATAAGGGATTTAAATGTCTCTGGGTTTTAGTATCAATGGGTGTGCGTGTGGAGGTGTTATATCCTGGAACTGATCCCGCAAGGAATTGTGAGGCTGACTATGCATCCTTTATATTGTCATCATCTTCTTCCCCATCTCCTCCACCTTTTTGTTGATAGGGTCTTTCTCTCTGTGTAGCCCTGACTAGCCTGGAACGTATTATGTAGACCAGACTCACAGAGGTCCTCCTGCCTCTGCTTCCCAAGAGCTGGGATTAAAGGTGTGCGCCACAGAGCAGTTCCGACTATGTACTCTTACAATGGAGTGATAGTGCTCCGCAATAATGGGTGAAGGATGATTCACCAGCCTTACAGTCTCTATTGCTGTGAGGAGACACCATGGCCACAGCAACTCTTAGAAAGGAAGGGATTTAACTGGGGCTGGCTTACTGTTAAGAGCTTTAGTCATACATTATGATCGTGGCGGGAAGCATGGCCGCGTGCAGGCAGACATGGTGCTGGAGAAGGAGCTGAGACTTCTGCATCCAGATTGGCAGGCAGCCAGAAGTGACCTGTCTTGAACTTCTGAAACCTCAAAGCCCACCACCTCGACAGTGACACCCTTTCTCCAACAAGACCACACCTGCTGCAACAAGGCCACAGCTACCTATGGACCAAGCATTCAAACAGACGAGTCTATGGGGCCATACCTATTCAAACCACCACAGACTGTGTAGATGAACCTCACAAATCCTGTACCCACCAAGAGAAGGCACAGTTTTGGCATCGACACAAGGAAGTTTGTAGACTCTTTGAGTTCAGGATGGGCTTTCCTTTGACTGCTGCTAAATGATACAGGACAGAACATGGCCACATCATCAGGGCGAAGATGCCCACAGCTCCTTGGCACAGCTGCTTATCCGCAGGCTGACAGCTTTAATTATGAGAAGGCACCGATAGGCAAGATGTGTGCAGAAGGCAGACAGTGGAGAAACATTCTAGCTGCTGCTCTGGGCTTCCCAGAAAGACAGCCTTGCTATAGGCAGGGTGGGCAGAAACATCCTTTCATGAAACATATGATTTCAAGCATGAAATGAGTAGTTATGTTTGACAAGGGTTGAGAAAGCAAGGGTGAGTGGGAAGGAGGGAAGAGAAAATATTCCCATCTGCCAATTGCTTTCACCTCCTTGTTCCTCGTTGTAAACTAAAATCAAGGCTTGAAGAGCAAACCCTAAGTGGTTCCAGGGTTCCAGCGTGTTCTGTACAGAAGAGGGCAAGGGCTGTGCACTTCTAGAAGTTGGAGGTCAACTCACTAAATCTTTGGCCTCTGATGGATGGCAAAGCTGTTACTAAATGGCATTCGGGGGACACAGAGGTAGTGCCATGGTCTGAGCATCTTTGACTGCGCTCTGTACACAATCTTAATCAGTCGTCGGGTCAGTTAATTAGAGTTTTAAGTGGGTTGAAAAGTCACTCATAAGAAATAGAGCCTGTCCCTGGGAGGCTTGACTATCAGCCATGGACATAAGATGGTGATGGTTTAGCTCCTAGCTTTCCATGACAGCCACCTAAGACACACATGTGTCATCCTAGGGGGTTGGGAGCCTGGGGCACTTGGAAAAGGAGTCTAGTGAAGCCAAATGGGGTCTTAGTCATTGGGGAGCATCTTGGTTTCTGGCAACCAGATAAGGACGGATGTTCATTGTGCAGAGAGTAGTGGACTGGTCTGCCTTTTTAGACTGTTCCAGGGTCTTCGTAGTGGCAACTCACACTGTAATGTCCACGACTAAATCTTTGCATGGATGCTGCCATGGGGAAGAGGCCGTCTCCTCCTGAGTAACACGGCGAGGCCTTCTGGGTTGGCTCAACAAAAGAGCAGGCCTTGGTCTTACGAGATGCAGGGCATGGTTCAGCTGAGGAGTCCCTCGATACATAGACTAAACCCCCTCCACAAAGGGAACTGCTGAGATCCGGCGTGACTCTGACACACAGGCTGGAGGAACTAGATCTTCGGTCCCAGCATGAAATGCGCAGCCAATCACATTGCTGTCTTTGCCTTGACCTCAAGAAATTCAGATCCAAACTTAGACATTCATAGATTTCCCTTTACCACCCCCTCCCAATGTTTTTACTAGCTGTCCCTGCTTTCTCTTGATCTGGCTGCTTTGCCTGTGTTTAGTTTGTTCTTGTGTGTGTTTGAATAAAGCCAACTCGAATCCTTTGGGGAATGAGGTGGGGAAAATAAATAAGGCCTCTTGCTTGTCTTTTGATAGCAGGAGTACACTTGTTTATTCGACAAGAGCAGGGTAGGCCTGGTGTCCTTTGTCAAATTAGCTGAAGAGTGAGGCACAGGCTTTCTTTCCTTATTGACTGCATAGGGTCTTAGTGTATAGTTCAGGCGAGCCTTGAACTCGTGATCCTCCTGCTTCGGCTGTCCCTGTGCTCGGATGGAGGGTGAGTGCCAACACACCTGGCCTGCGCTTTGCTTTTAAATAGGAAAACAATCTTCAAGTATATTCAGTATGTTCCTGACTTATGTCAAAAGTCAGTGCCTTGTTGTATTTTGTTCTGTTTAGATGCTTTCTAATCCAGACTGAACTGGTTTACTGGCCTGTTTCATTCGGCTTTGCTTCAGCTAATGTCTCACTTCATAAAAATTAAAACTAAAGAAAGCTAGTCAAAACTGTGGGAAGATTGTACTTTACTTCACCGAAATGTTTGGTCCTAAACCAAGGCTGAACATTAATTAGGGTTATTTTGTAGGTCGTGGGGTCTCTGAGAACTCAGAAGATTGAGTCAAAAGGACAACTTCCATGGATGGCTTGGTGTATATGTCTTTTTCAACGTTGCATTTCTTTGTGTGTGTGGCAGGCGAGTGCACGGACACTTGCCAGGGCGAGCACAGCTTCCAGGAGGCCCTTCCCTCCTCCCTCCATGTGAGCCTCGGCATTGAACTTGGGGATCCAGACTTTGCAGCAAGGACTTTATCTACTGGCAGCCTCACCAGCCCCACACACGTCTTGATCATTTCTCGTGGTCGCACACACCTTCAACCCCAGCACTCACTCGGGAGGCAGAGACAGATGCATCTCTGGGAGTTTGAGGCCAGCCTGATCTTCATGGTGAGTTCTAGGACAGCCAGGGCTATATACAGACATATATATCCATATTCTTTGTGTCCCGTCTTCCAGCATTGCTAAGTGTTTTAACTGTGTCTGAAGGCATTGTTCTCAGCTCTAGCTCTTGTCTCCAGCAGGCTACAATATGGCAGGAAAGTGGTCTCTGTGGAAGTGAGTGGAAAAGAAAGTGGATGCATTCAGGATACAATGGAAGGGATGTCGTGAAGGCAGACAAGCCCTTCAGAAAGGATTCTGAGACCCATGCAGGAATCCGAGAAGCCGCTAAAAGATTCTTATTTGATCTTGGACACCACTGGCCTGGGATATATCCCCACTGCTGGTGTGCTCACCTAGGATGCATGAAGCCTTGTTTTTATTAAAATTATTTTTATTGAGCTATACATTTTTCTCTGCTCCCCTCCTCTTCAACCCTCTCCCAAGGTCCCCACACTCCCAATTTACTCAGGAGATCTTTTCTTTTTCTACTTCTCATGTACATTAGATCTATGTATAACTCTCTTAGGGTCCTCATTGTCATCTAGGTTCTCTGGGATTGTGAATTGTAGGCTATTTTTTTTCTTTGCTTTATGTCTAAAAAACACTTATTGTCTTTCTGGGTCTAGATTACCTCACTCAATATGATGTTTTCTAGATCTATCCATTTGCCTGTAAATTTCAAGATGCCTTGTTTTCTGCTGTGTAGTACTCCATTGTTTAAATTACCACATTTTCCTTTTCCATTCTTTGGTTGAGGGGCATTTAGGTTGTTTCCAGGTTCTGGCTATGACAAACAAAGCTGCTATGAACATAGTTGGGCACATGTCCTTGTGGTATAATTGAGCATCCTTTGGGTATATACCCAAAAGTGATATTGCTAGATCTTGAGGAAGGTTGTTTCCTAATTTTCTGAGAAATCGCCATACTGATATCCAAAGGGGCTATACCAGTTTGCACTCCCACCAGCAATGCAGGACTGTTCCCTTTACCCCACATCCTCTCCATCATAAGTTTTCATCAGTGTTTTTGGTCTTGGCCATTCTTCCAGGTGTAAGAGCTCAGAGTTGTTTTGATTTGCATTTCTCTGATGGAAGGATGAAGCCCCTTTTTTTATGAAGCAGGCACGGTAGTGCATGCTTGTAATCCCAGCATCTAGGAAGTGAAAGCTGGAGGAACAGAGAGAACAGAGATGCTTAAGGTCAACCTTGGCTAACACAGTGTGTCTGAGGCTAGTTTGGGGATACATGAGACCCTGTTTGAAAAATGAACAAAATGTTTTTCAGCTAGCACACATGTCCAGACCGAGGTTGTTTATGATGAAACCATCAAAAGATTTCGTGTGTGTGTGTGTGTGTATGTGTGTGTGTGTGTGTGTGTGTGTGTGAGAGAGAGAGAGAGAGAGAGAGAGAGAGAGAGAGAGAGAGAGAGAGAGAGAGAAGTTAAATGACAACTTATACTCAGCAAACCAAGGAGGAGCCAATTTTCAGTTCAGCCAGGGAACTGAGTTCTGGGGCTGATGTGGCCTTGATTTGCCTCCAAAAGTGTGTAAACAGCTGGTGTCATGGAGACAAGCGACCAGAAGCCAAACAGCATGGTGACATTTTAACCTCATGGCTTTCATTTGGATTGCTCAGATCTACCTCCAAGAGCCCTGACATTTCAATAGTATCATTACGCAACAAGCTTCCTTTTATTTTCCCCAATTTTCCCGCTGTCTGGTAGCTTTGCTTACACTATGGAATTTGTGTCAGGAATAGCCTCCGCGTTGTTTCCCTGACTCTCTGGAGTCTAAATGGAAGGAAGCAATGTTTCTGATTCTCTTGGGAATTCTTGTTGAGAAGTTGTTTCATTTGTTCCCCTTGAGACAGCATTTTATGTCCCCAAAATACAAGCTGTGCTTTCCCATAAAATAACACCTCACTGTACAAAAGGATGGTTTTTAAATGATAGCTTCCCTGACAGATATTTTCTTAGCAGTGCTTTAAAAAAAATCCTAAAGTCTGAAGAGAAATAAGAGAGTTGAAGTCAGGCCAGGAAGTTTGGTGCCAAGAAATCATTAAGATCTAAAATACCGTCAGTTGTATGACAAGGTATGTATTTAGAACTGTGGGATCAAGACAGACAAGGTAGGCCCCACTTAGGAAGAAAGGAAGGCGTTGACTCCGCCCTTCTGTAAGAGAGGGACCACATCTGGTTCCAGCCCCTTTATGTTAATGCTGACTCTGTATGAATCAGCCTCCTCTCCAGGATTCTTGTTAACTGAGGTGACAGAGGATTTTCTCTTAGCGTTTGCTCCCTAAGTTGGAGAGTGGTAGTCCACTGAAACACTAACAACATGTTCTGAGAATGCAAGTGTGGGGTACACACCCAGGGCTCTCTCAGAAGGCGATCCTATAGCCCCTGCTTGGCTGATACAGTCCCGCCTCCACAGACGACCCTGCAGGAGGTACCTCCTTCACTGCTATGCGTACACATCTGGAATATACGTACACATCTGGAACACATGTTCTCCTTGGGCAGCACTGAAGAGCCACTGGGAAGCCACACCCCTTGCTGGGATTGAAGTTAGGCCTGCAATACCATGGATCCTTCCTCTGCAAGCAAGCAGGTTTCTTCTGTTTACTCAGGGCCGAGGAGGCAGCCTTTTCCTGAACAAAGACAATCTCATGCGTTCACCAGAGGTGGTTATGGCACCGGTAGAAATAATTCACAGTTTGGGAGTGCCTGGTGCTTTGCTTTGATATTGATGTAACCGGGAGGCCACTAGAGAGGAGCACTCAGGCTCGGTTTATAGCCAGTTGAAAGTCTTTATTATAGTCAGCTGGACTACACTCAGGTATTTGGGAGCCCAAGTAGAGCACGCTGTGTCCAGAAAACAGGGGCTTTTGAAGGCAGAAATCATGTTGTCCTGGCATCTTGTTCAGCACTAGGGGTGAGGTGGGGTTACGGTGGGGTGTGGGGTGGGAGGTTCCTAGCGGGTAAGAGGGGGATTTGCTTCACCCAAGCAGGGAGTTTAACAGAAACTAAAGAAGTGGTTAGGTAAGGAGCCTTGACCTTGGATTCCTAGGATAGAGTTGGATAATTTCCCATGGGATTCTGGCCTCAGCAAGAATACAAGATGGAGGAACTTCTGCACTGCCTTGCCCCATCACACCAGATTTCCTTCTGGAACTCATTATATAACCCACACCAGCCCCAGGCTCGCAGCAATCCTCCTGCCTCAGTCTCCTCAGAGTGTGTACTGCTATACCCACTTATAGACATTGTTCCTGAAGGAGGCCCTGTTGGCTGGAGACCGTTCAGTATGAAGAGGGCCCCTCTGCTCTGCCCCTCTATCCTTTTGATAATACTCAGGGAGGGCTGCTAAGGGGGAACGTGCCCGGGTCTGCAGCCTGAGGTCCTCCTGTCCAATGATACAGAGAAAACACCCCCCAGGCCCTGTCAGTCAGCTCCGCACACTGTGACAGAGCCCCCAGAGACAGTCAACTTCGAGGAGATGTTGAATTTGACTCGGGATTTCTGATTTCAGCCTGTGGCTACTCTGGGCCTGTGGGTGCGCGGTGCGTCACAGAGGGAGCCCACGGCGGAGCAGGCCTGCCACCTCATCAGTTTGAGAAAGGGAAGAAGGTGACTTCAGGAACTCAGTCTTCCTTCTAAGAATGTTCCCCTAATGACTCAACTTTCTTCTGCTAGGCCCATACATATCCTAAAGGTTCCTCCTTTGGCAGACACCGCGGGTACTGAGCCCTCAACATGTGGGCATTTAGGGCCTACTCCAGGACCAAGTATTGAACTGCCAGTTCTCTTGCTCAGTGTGTGTGATGAGAATTCCTCTTAGCTGTCAGAGCAGAAACTAAAAGTGATTCTTTTTAAGCCGACTCACCCTGGGACACATGGAGTCTGTCGTGGTCTCCAGTCCACATTATTTAGGACAGAAAGATCAAATTGTGTGAATGTGTGTAGTGACTGTCATCTGAGAGTGTGCTACACCCCAGACCCACTGAAGCCCAAACTGGGGGCACTGGCCCAGGGGTAGGCATTCAACAAAACCTCCAGGGAATTTTAAAAGTACTGATCTGTTTACTTATTTTTGTGTGAATGCTTGCCAGGGTACTTGTCAGTGCAGATGCCCTGGGAAGTCAGAAAAGGCCTCAGGTTCCTGGAACCAGAGTTAAAGACGGTTGTGAGCCCCCACGTGGTGTTGGGAATGCAACCGAGGTCCTCTGTGAGAACCCTAAGTAGTCTTAACCACTGATTCATCTCTCCAGACCCCCTCTTAGTAATTTTGACACAGATTGACCTTGGGAGATGGTAAGGGACACTTTAGCTGACTTTCTCCTTAAAGCCCCTCCAGGAGGATTCCCAGCCTGTGCTGACATCTCTAGAAGCCCTGGACACGCTGTGGCTAAGCCTGGTAAAGATTAAGTATCCTACTAGCTCCTAGAACTTCCGTTCACATCTTTGTGCGTGGTTAGATGTGGGAGACAGGGTCTGAACTGTACTCTTGGGGATCCTTCTGTCAGGCCCTAACATGCCAGGAGCAAACTGCCTTGGTAGCCAAAGCTGTGGCTGGGAGCCAGGTTGGGAGCCAGAAGGACACTGAGGCGGGATTCAGATGTACCCAGGGTGACAGAGAGGTCAGGGTTTCCAGATTCATAGGGAGGGCCCTTGGGCTCCCAGATGGGCTCGGAAAGACTGCTCCAGGCTTTCACAGATGGCTGAGGCCGGCACAGCAGAACAGCCCAGCCACAGCTTAGAAGTCACCCGCAGGAATCAAGGAGCCCTTTCCCATCTTCACCTGACCACCATCAGCCTGGGACGCCCGTACCCCACCACACTAACTGCCTTTCCAACAGCACCAGAGGAGGGAGGAAGCGACTTCGCCATAGAGTCCAAAGCAGCTGTAAAGACAGCATGTCCACCCTCTGACCGTGTCTTCCGTTGACGGGCCACAGTCTGACTTCTCTTTGTCACTACCCAGAGAGCAGGGGGCACAAGGACCATGGCAGGTATGTTCTCTGCACATGCGTCTGCAGGAAGTCAGAAGTCCTCCTCTCCCCGTTAGTGCACTGCTCAGCTGGGCTGAAGGCAGTACAGCGTCCTAATAATGCCCCCCAACTATCTCATGTGCCTTTCTGGGGGAAGCTGACATGGGGATCCCCAGGAGGGTGGTCTGGCCTTCTTTGGAGCTCTGTTTAGGATCAGGGGAGATGTCATGTTCTTATAGGATCGTCATGCTCCTCCTCCCTTAGGCTTATCACATGATCAAATCAAAGGAGCGCAGCTGGGAGGTTGGTCCTCTGCATCTCTCTACTGGGTTCTGGGGAAGCCCCTAAGCAGAGGGCCCCGGGCATACGTCCAGGGGGACGTATAGGAAAATAAGTCTGCCCACTTTCCACTTGCCTTTCAGCCATCTACATGAGACCCATTCAAGTTTGATCTAGCCTCTTCTAAAAATCAAAATTAAAAATTGACCTTACGATTTTGCGTAGCCGTTCCCACTCTCTGGCATTATTCTGCTCCTTGGGCTCTGCATCCCCCTTATGACAAGTCATAATGTCTGCCTATTGATCCCTGAAATCAAACCTCTCACAGCCTAGAAGATCACCTAAGATTGACTGGGATGTTTCTGTAAATTCAGCATTTTCAGCAAATGATCCAACTTGGGAGCTGGGGCAGAATTCTCTGCCTGGAGGCTGTGGACATCAGGACTGGCCATATTTAAGGCTCTAGGCTAAATTTAGCCCTCCCAGCTGGTTCTTATTCCAGCAACTGAGTGTGGGCTTGCCCAGCTGTATTTTAAGCTGAGCCCCAAATTTCCCTCTGTTTGATTTTGTTATGTTCTGCAGGATTTTGCTTTAGCTACCAAAAATATCAAGAGTTTTCTGATGGCATTTTTACTAGTAAATTCAACTGAACAGGAACTAACTGTCTAGCAGTAACGTGATAATCTGCGACTTGAAGGGACCTGTCCAGCTAGGAAGAGCATTGTATGTGATTGCCCTAGGTTAACTGTCTGAGCTTATGGGGAGAAAAAAAAAATGGTCTTGATTGCTAATTGCATGTTCATGCAGTTTGCTGTTTAAAAGCTCTTCCATCAGTTTTGAAACGCCAGGCTTAAGGACCAAACAGTATACATTATATGTTGCCGTCTGCATAGGGAAATCGAGAGTGTGTATTTGCATACGTAGATGATGTTTCTGGGACTCTTCTCAGGACCTGGCAATGCTGGCCATCTCTAGAACACTCAGAGACTGGGAGGAGCCAGAGGGTCAGGTTGGAATCTTTCCCCATGACTGTGTATTCATTTCTGGTTTCGATGGTTTTAAAAACATATCATGTGAGTCACGCATCTGTACATGGACGTGTAAAACAGAGGCTTCTTTATTCTATTATTGCCCCAGCAATAACAAAGTCGGTCTCTTACTGCAGAAACTCTGGGGATGGGCAAGTTCTGCACTACACACGTAAGCATATATACAAGTTCCCCATGTATCTATATGCACACACAAAGCCTGACATATTGCCTATATTTTAGCACAAAATTGTATATTGGAGGGTTTAAAAATACTGACAAAGTTGGAAGTGTATATGCCAAGTGTTTGTGCCAATGTCTGTGTGTTTATATAGTATATGCATGTGTATGTTATATGTGTGTGTTGGCATGCTTGCACCTGTGTGTGTGTGTGTGTGTGTGTGTGTGTGTGTGTGTAGCCCAGAGGATGTTGAGAATGGGTGTCTTCTATCCTTCTTTACCTTAAATTTTGCAACATGATCTCATTAAACCTGGAACTCATTGATTTGGTTAGACTGCCTGGCCAGCAAGTCCTTTGGAGCTACCTGCCTCTTGGAGTTAGTTCTGGCTTTTCTGTTGACTTAGGAATCCAAACGCTACCTCTCAGTCTTGGACAGCAAGTACTTTACCCACTGAGCCATCTCCTCTCCCTCAATCTGAAAAGGTTAGTAGACCTTAATTCTTTCCGGGAGAATTGTAGGTAAGTGCTGGTTTCTTCTCTAGTTCTCTGTCTAAAATATCTCAACCCCCAATTTTCTCTTAAAAACAAGTTCCTGATCCTATGTTTTCAGAAAGTAGTATCCACAGCAGCGAGACTCTTACAGGAGCAGGTGCCCACAGGAGCAGGACCCTACAGGAGCAGGTCCCCACAGGAGCAGGTCCCCACAGGAGTGGGTCCCCACAGGAGCAGAACCCTACAGGAGCAGGACCCTACAGGAGTGGGTCCCCACAGGAGCAGGACCCTACAGTAGTGGGTCCCCACAGGAGCAGAACCCTACAGGAGAGGGACCCCAGAGGAGCAGGACCCTACAGGAGCAAGTCCCCACAGGAGCGGAACCCCAGAGGAGCAGGTCCCCACAGTAGTGAGTCTCCCAATGTTAAAATTGATCTCTAATTTTTTCTAGTGTTCAGGATTTCTTCTAATTTTCACTCATTTGACGTCATTCAGGGATGACTCATATTCGCTAATGCCTTACCTAAGATCAGCTCATTTCAGTTTAACAAGTGCTTGTTGAAGAAGAGCTATGGGCTCACCGTGGGCTGGGTGTGCAGGGTTATCAAGATGGAAAAGACACGATGTCGCTCTATTCATGTGGGAATAATGATCCTTTCTCTAAGACTTTTATGGAGCAGGAAACATTTTTACATTGATTTAAGCTTTAAATAAAATACTTCTCACTCGTCAGCTACATGCATGGCTTCCATCCTCCTGAAGCCTTCCCACGGGATTATTATTTTAAGTCTTTGCTAGAAGAGATATCCTTCAAAGGCAATTGTAATAATTCTCTTTTATTGGAGTAGCCTTAAATCAATAAAAGACTGAAGAGAGGGCCTGGAGAGATGACCCAGTGGTTATGAACAGTGGCTGCTCTTGCAGAGGACCCATGTTCAGTTCCTAGCACCCATATTGCGGTTCAGCTACCTTTATTCCAGTTTAAGGAGATCCAACACCCTCTTCTGGTCTCTACTGGCACTGCGAACATCTAATACATTATATACAAGCAAAATGACCAAACACATAAAATAAAAATAAGTAATTCTTGAGGCAATAAAAGACTGAAGAAGCCACATGATCGAGAAAAAAGATAACAATTAATACTGAAAAATGAGAATTACATTTCTTAGCAAAGGAATCTTATGAGCTTCTACTTAGCAGTTTAATCTTTTCGACTAGTTGTAAACTTAGTCAGTAAACTTAATTCGCCAAGAACACACTCTTTACGCTGTGTCTACAAAGGAGCTAAACAGAAATACTTAACAGACACTGTAGCTGAAGTAGAGGATAAAATGGGGCTGTGGGGCAGGTACAAAAGGCCTCAGTTTGGGGGGAACAAGGATGATAAGAGCCTAAGGAATCAGCAGAAGGCACCTGGAAGAGGGGAAGAAACTTTAGTGGGTCTTGGGCACTCAGAAAGAATATCTGTCTTGCTGTGTGCTTGCAGAGGCTGTCTGGGACTGGTCAGAACCCGACTGCTGCGTGGTGCCCTAGGGACAGGCTACTCTAACACACATGTCTAAAACACTGTTGTCACCGGAACTCTTGGCCTCCAGCATCCTCCTTTCCTCAAGTTACCAGCAAGCCCTCCATCATGTACTTGTTTTCCAGCTCAAAGCAGAGCATTTTCTCTTGGTAGAGCAAACCGCTTCCCTGCCAATCAGCTCAGAAGGAACACACACCTTCTCACCCATCAGGCCCTCAGTGCTGGGCACGACGGCCCCGCCTCACCTACAGACACTTCTTGACGTGGCTGGTTTCTTCTGCTTGTCCTCTGATGCTCTTGCCCTTCAAGATTGACCCTGCCTCCCCTCTCAACAGGAGGGGTCTCTCTGTGGTGTTTCACGACCTCAGTTTCCCGTCTTTCTGCTTAGGATATGTCATTTCATTTATTTGTCTTTGTGACGGACGGACTCTAAAATAGCTCCAAATTGTTCTGCCTCCTGTATTTTATCTGCACCTTTGTGGAACTTCTTCCTCTGTGTGTGTGTGTGTGTGTGTGTGTGTGTGTGTGTGTGTGTGTATGTAGGGGGGAGGCTGTGTCCTATATTGTGGCTTTACTAGAAATCGGCCAAGGCGACTTCTGCTCTAGTTTTGGGTATTAAGTGTCCACTCCAGTTTCCTTTCTGTTGCTGTGATAAAAAGAAAATCTGGACCACAAGCAACTTGGAGAGGAAAAGATTTATTTGGCTTGGACTCCCAGGTCACAGTCCATCACTGAGGGAATTTGGCGTGGGAGGGAGCTTGAAGAAGGAACCAGAGAAGAACACTGCCTGCTGGCTTGCTTGTGTAACAGACTCTTACTCGTCCAGGACCACCTGACGGGGAATGGTGCCACCCACAGTGAGCTGGACCCTCATGCATCAATTCATAATCAAAACCATCCCCCACATACATGGCCTCAGGCCGCTCTGATCTGGGCAGGCACCCAGATGATCCCCTTCTGAGAGGACTCTAGGTTGACTCAAGTGGACAATGAGAGCTCTTTAGCACAGTGTCTCCGCGTGTTGACGGCTTTGTCCTTAGTCTTGACTGTTGGGGGATGATGGGATTTTCTAAGGGGTGACAGGTGAGAGGTGCCATCGAAAGGGAATGAAGGCTCTGGTCCCCTCCACTGCCGTTACAGTCTAGCCATGAGCTGGGAGGCTTTTTGCTCCACACACACCACAAATCTAAAAGCAACAGGACCAGTCAACCTTGGCCGAAACCTCCAAAGCCCTGAGCCATAACAATTACAAACCTTTCCTTTTTATAAGCTGACATTTCTTAAATACACTGTTTCAGTAATAGAAAGCTAAGATAATATTACTCCCAGGATTTTCTTCCCAAAGATTGCCATTGTCCTTGTGTTAGCCAGCTCATCAGTCCTGTCCTTGGCTGGCTTTGATGAAATAGGCACCTGGGAGGACCAGATAGCAAGGAATTAAGAGAAGAGCGGCTGACCATAGCAGGGGTAAGCCCTTAGTCTAATAACACAAAGACTGGACCCTGTTGAGAACTGTGTGAGTTCAGCAGTGGGTTCTTCCCCAACTGGTCCTCGAACAAGGAACCCACAGATGAACCTTGTTCAGAGACCCCTAACTATGATCTGCTCTGCCCAGATTCCTGACCCACTGGGACAGTGGGTGATAAATGCGTGTTGTCTTCAGTTGAGTCGCTGTTAGTGAAGAGTTTGTTACACAGTGGTGGGTAACGAATGAATCCCTCTGCTTCATTTCTCAAAATAAGAACTCTCTCCTCAAGTACCTTTCAGCTCCTGAGGCAATCCACACTTGTTACTTCTTTGCATCTGAGTTATGTAGATCCACCTCCATGGCCATGCTGAACCTTTCTCCCCGTGATGGAGAGTGGTGGTGACCATCTCAGTGCTCTCCATGGCCACTGAGTTGTGATCTTTGTGCTGGTCCTCCTCGGACCATCCCCTTCTTCCTCTCTTGGCCCACTAGTTCACACCTTTTCCTTCCTTCTCAAATCTCCACTTCACCTTTCAGCTGATGAATTTGCTTTGTATTTCCCAAGGTGGGGTGGATACTCAGCAGAAACAGGTGCCCTTATACTCACCCTGTGCCTGCTGCAAACAATCTGCACCTGCATCCGGTACCCATCCCTCCCCACCCCCACCTCCCACACAGACATATTCCTCTTTACTAAGTGTTGGAACCTTTCTAAGGCTACTCTCTACCTGTACAACAGACCTTTCGCAGATCCAAATCCATAGCACCAGAACATTCTGTGTCTCATGCAACTTGAATTTGCTTCTCTCGTGGGTTCTTTCCATCCATACAGACCAGGATCCAGAGAGAGAGAGAGAGAGAGAGAGAGAGAGAGAGAGAGAGAGAGAGAGAGAGAGAGAGAGAGAGAG